>NC_134687.1:5381576-5699076 GCF_050947455.1 Rhinoderma darwinii
TCAGCTCAGGTGCAGACCAGCAAACAAAGGTGATCCAATTATCTCCCCCATTGTGTCCTCATCCCTGCTGTGGCAATACACATGATAGCACAAAGGACCACAACTCACATACAGACAGTGAAACTGAAAAGATGTTCCTCCCCCTGAGGGGATATAAGGGCTTGTCCTGGGGAGGATGGAGATCTTCTGGATTTAGACCTGAAGGAGAGCTGAAGCTGAGGCCAGCACTCTGAAGATGTTCCTGGGATTACCTTATTTTGTGGACTGTGTGTTGTTCCTGCATTGAACGTGACTTGTTCTGTCAACATTGGATGCAATAAACCCTGTTGGAGTTGCCCTGTCGTCTCTGGCTCTGTTGATCGTGTATTAATGTAACGAACCCCATGACAACTGGTGTCAGAAGTGGGATCAACAGAGTGCAGGAGAGATGGACAGAGGTCTGCACACCAGGATGTCTATCGTGAGGAGAGCAATTGTATTTTACCAGGAGGCAATGGACTGCCTTGGACCAAAGTTTACAGAAGACATTGAATGTTGGGCTTGGGATAAGGCTCTAACTATGGCAAGGAAGGAACAAGTCCTTGTGCGAGCTCGGGAGTTGCACCAGGAGACCATGGATGCTCTGGGATGTTTGGCCTCCAAGGATGATAAGTTCTGGGACTGGGACTGGAATTGGTGTCTGGCAACAGCGGAGCGAGAGGTGCCGCAAACATGGTGTGAACGGCCAGCACAGTGTTATAAGGGTTGTGCTGCTGCTCCAGGCTCGGATCGCTACAGATCTCCAGAGAAAGCTCCAGAGTGTCCTGAGGTGAGTGATGTGACGTCTGTGGGCAGCTTATACCATAAGACATGGGAGCACCAGGAAGAGGGAAAGGATTCTGGGCTTGATTCAGGACCGGAAGGAATGTATACAGAGGATGTCAGTGTATCTGCAGAAACGGGTCCTGTGGATGATGAAGATGCAGGAGATGTGGCTAGCACTGGTGTGGACGATGAAGATACAGGAGATATAACTAGCACTGGTGTGGATGATGAGGACACAGGCGATATGGCTAGCACTGGACCTTTTGAAATCTTTGGCACTGAGATCACCAGTGCCATTTCTGAAAGCCCAACTGAGGTTAAGTCACACGATACAGCCCCACTAGTGAGCAATGATGTTTGTGCTTCTCCTGGCAATGTGTTTCCTGCATTCCCTTCACCCCAGGATTTCCAAGAGGTTGAGGAACCCAACTGTATTGTTACCTTGAGGTCTGATTTGTCTGAGTCCAATGATTATGGGGATGTTACAGTCAGTATTGACTCTCCAGGCAAACAGTCTTCCAACATGGATGAGGATGACACTGGAGTGTCAGCGAGTTCTAAGGTGGAAGAAGGATCATTGGGGGAGCAGGTCTGCGAAGGACAACAAGACACTGGTCCCAACAGCAGTGGTGACCTTCATGATGGTGAGACTTCAGACCCTTTTCAAATATGCCCAAGGCCCTTGTTTTCTAAAAACGGTTGGACTTCTATCTCCCCATCTTCTGCCACCAACTTCTCTGGACTCACTACAATTCTGAACAGTGACTGTATTTTCTGGAATGATCTTTGCCTGGGTGATGGGTCAGATAGCCGGCCAGCATTACCCAATATATTGTGGTGGGATGCAGTGGGGAGGAAAGCGTCTGGATGGGCCATGTGGAGTCTGCAGAAACCTGTAAACTGGATAAAAGGTCCCAAGAAACCCCCTGACCCCAGAGACTCCATCTCACGGGCGGGACTGTCCTGGAGGCCACCGGATCAGCTCTTCCAAAGTGAACAGATGACGTGGAACTTTTGTGGAAGTGTCTTGAACTTTGTGATTGTGTTTCCAGACATTGCTCTTAGCCCCGGATCTACATGTGCACTGGACTTTCTTTACAGCCTGTGGACTGTTCTTATTGAACTGTAATAAGTGGCTTATGAGTGAGGTGGCCAGCGGCCTGTGTAGGCCACATGGCCAGCTCACTTATTATATGAGGGGAGAGGCTGTGATGGTGCATTATGTGTGGTTTATTGTGAGTCCTCAGCAGAGAGGGATGACTCTGTATTGAGGTACTATAGGTCGCGTCTCCAGCCTATGGACAATCCGACAAGTCAGAGGTGAAGTCCACAAGACCTAAAGTGTTGTCATTGTCCAGTCCCCACAGGGGGTCATCAGGAGGCACCACAGTTATATTCAGCTCAGGTGCAGACCAGCAAACAAAGGTGATCCAATTATCTCCCCCATTGTGTCCTCATCCCTGCTGTGGCAATACACATGATAGCACAAAGGACCACAACTCACATACAGACAGTGAAACTGAAAAGATGTTCCTCCCCCTGAGGGGATATAAGGGCTTGTCCTGGGGAGGATGGAGATCTTCTGGATTTAGACCTGAAGGAGAGCTGAAGCTGAGGCCAGCACTCTGAAGATGTTCCTGGGATTACCTTATTTTGTGGACTGTGTGTTGTTCCTGCATTGAACGTGACTTGTTCTGTCAACATTGGATGCAATAAACCCTGTTGGAGTTGCCCTGTCGTCTCTGGCTCTGTTGATCGTGTATTAATGTAACGAACCCCATGACAGCATGTATGTATTTTTGCATGCATGCATGTTTGCTTGTATGTATGTTTGCTTGTATGTATGTATGTTGTCATGTTTGTATGTGTATATGTGCATGTATGTTTGCATGTATGTATTTTTGCATGCATGCATGTTTGCTTGTATGTATGTTTGCTTGTATGTATGTATGTTGTCATGTTTGTATGTGTATATGTGCATGTATGTTTGCATGTATGTATGTATGTATGTTTGCATGTATGTATGTATGTATGTATGTATGTATGTATGTTTGCTTGTATGTATGATTGCTTGTATGTATGTTTGCTTGTATGTATGTTTGCTTGTAAGTATGTATGTTTGCTTGTATGTATGTTTGCTTGTATGTATGTATGTTTGCTTGTATGTATGTTGTCATGTTTGTATGTGTATATGTGCATGTATGTTTGCATGTATGTATGTTTTCATGTATGTATGTATGTATGTTTGCATGTATGTATGTTTGCATGTATGTATGTATGTTTTCTTGTATGTATGTTTGTTGTCATGTTTGTATGTGTATATGTGCATGTATGTTTGCATGTATGTATGTATGTATGTTTGCTTGTATGTATGTTTGCATGTATGTATGTTTGCATGTATGTATGTATGTTTGCATGTATGTATGTTTTCTTGTATGTATGTTTTCTTGTATGTATGTATGTATGTTGTCATGTTTGTATGTGTATATGTGCATGTATGTTTGCATGTATGTATGTATGCATGTATTTTTGCATGTATGTATGTTTGCATGTATGTATGTTTGCATGTATTTATGTTTGCATGTATGTATGTTTGCATGTATGTATGTTTGCATTTATATTTGCTTGTATGTATGTTTGCTTGTATGTATGTTTGCATGTATGTATGTTTGCATGTATGTATGTATGTTTTCTTGTATGTATGTTTTCTTGTATGTATGTATGTTGTCATGTTTGTATGTGTATATGTGCATGTATGTTTGCATGTATGTATGTATGTATGTATGTATGTATGTTTTCATGTATGTATGTTTGCATGTATGTATGTATGTATGTATGTATGTATGCATGTATGTTTGCATGTATGTTTGCATGTATGTTTGCATGTATGTATGTTTGCATGTATTTATGTTTGCATGTATGTATGTTTGCATGTATGTATGTTTGCATGTATGTTTGCTTGTATGTATGTTTGCATGTATGTATGTTTGCATGTATGTATGTTTGCATGCATGTATGTTTGCTTGTATGTATGTTTGCTTGTATGTATGTATGTTGTCATGTTTGTATGTGTATATGTGCATGTATGTTTGCATGTATGTATGTTTGCATGTATGTATGTATGTTTGCATGTATGTTTGCATGTATGCATGTATGTATGTTTGCATGTATGTATGTTTGCTTGTATGTATGTTTGCTTGTATGTATGTTTGCATGTATGTATGTTTGCATGTATGTATGTATGTTTTCTTGTATGTATGTTTTCTTGTATGTATGTATGTATGTTGTCATGTTTGTATGTGTATATGTGCATGTATGTTTGCATGTATGTATGTTTGCATGTATGTATGTATGTATGTTTGCTTGTATGTATGTTTGCTTGTATGTATGTTTGCTTGTATGTATGTTTGCTTGTATGTATGTATGTTTGCTTGTATGTATGTATGTTTGCTTGTATGTATGTATGTTTGCTTGTATGTATGTTGTTATGTTTGTATGTGTATATGTGCATGTATGTTTGCATGTATGTATGTTTTCATGTATGTATGTATGTATGTATGTATGTATGTTTGCATGTATGTATGTTTGCATGTATGTATGTATGTTTTCTTGTATGTATGTATGTTGTCATGTTTGTATGTGTATATGTGCATGTATGTTTGCATGTATGTATGTTTGCATGTATGTATGTTTTCATGTATGTATGTTTGCATGTATGTATGCATTTATGTTTGCATTTATGTATGTTTGCATGTATGTTTGCATGTATGTATGTATGTTTGCATGTATGTATGTTTGCTTGTATGTATGTATGTTTTCTTGTATGTATGTATGTTGTAATGTTTGTATGTGTATATGTGCATGCATGTTTGCATGTATGTATGTTTGTATGTATGTTTTCATGTATGTATGTTTGCATGTATGTATGTATTTTTGCATGTATGTATGTTTGCATGTATGTATGTTTGCATGTATTTATGTTTGCATGTATGTATGTTTGCATGTATGTATGGTTTGCATTTATATTTGCTTGTATGTATGTTTGCTTGTATGTATGTTTGCATGTATGTATGTTTGCATGTATGTATGTATGTATGTATGTATGTTTTCTTGTATGCATGTTTTCTTGTATGTATGTATGTATGTTGTCATGTTTGTATGTGTATATGTGCATGTATGTTTGCATGTATGTATGTTTGTATGTATGTATGTTTTCATGTATGTATGTTTGCATGTATGTATGTATGCATGTATGTTTGCATGTATGTATGTTTGCATGTATTTATGTTTGCATGTATGTATGTTTGCATGTATGTTTGCTTGTATGTATGTTTGCTTGTATGTATGTTTTCATGTATGTATGTTTGCTTGTATGTATGTATGTATGTTTTCTTGTATGTATGTATGTATGTATGTTGTCATGTTTGTATGTGTATATGTGCATGTATGTTTGCATGTATGTATGTTTGCATGTATGTATGTTTTCATGTATGTATGTTTGCATGTATGTATGCATGTATGTTTGCATTTATGTATGTTTGCATGTATGTTTGCATGTATGTATGTATGTTTGCATGTATGTATGTTTGCTTGTATGTATGTTTTCTTGTATGTTGTCATGTTTGTATGTGTATATGTGCATGCATGTTTGCATGTATGTATGTTTGTATGTATGTTTTCATGTATGTATGTATGTTTGCATGTATGTATGTATGCATGTATTTTTGCATGTATGTATGTTTGCATGTATGTATGTATGTATGTTTTCTTGTATG
Organism: Rhinoderma darwinii; assembly: GCF_050947455.1. NCBI lineage: Eukaryota > Metazoa > Chordata > Amphibia > Anura > Rhinodermatidae > Rhinoderma > Rhinoderma darwinii. Next base: position 5,387,156 of record NC_134687.1, read on the forward strand.
TATGTATGTTGTCATGTTTGTATGTGTATATGTGCATGTATGTTTGCATGTATGTATGTTTGCATGTATGTATGTTTTCATGTATGTATGTTTGCATGTATGTATGCATGTATGTTTGCATTTATGTATGTTTGCATGTATGTTTGCATGTATGTATGTATGTTTGCATGTATGTATGTTTGCTTGTATGTATGTTTTCTTGTATGTATGTATGTTGTCATGTTTGTATGTGTATATGTGCATGCATGTTTGCATGTATGTATGTTTGTATGTATGTTTTCATGTATGTATGTTTGCATGTATGTATGTATGCATGTATTTTTGCATGTATGTATGTTTGCATGTATGTATGTTTGCATGTATTTATGTTTGCATGTATGTATGTTTGCATGTATGTATGTTTGCATTTATATTTGCTTGTATGTATGTTTGCTTGTATGTATGTTTGCATGTATGTATGTTTGCATGTATGTATGTATGTTTTCTTGTATGTATGTTTTCTTGTATGTATGTATGTATGTATGTATGTTGTCATGTTTGTATGTGTATATGTGCATGTATGTTTGCATGTATGTATGTTTGTATGTATGTATGTATGTATGTATGTATGTTTTCATGTATGTATGTTTGCATGTATGTATGTATGCATGTATGTTTGCATGTATGTTTGCATGTATGTATGTTTGCATGTATTTATGTTTGCATGTATGTATGTTTGCATGTATGTATGTTTGCATGTATGTTTGCTTGTATGTATGTTTGCATGTATGTATGTTTTCATGTATGTATGTTTGCATGCATGTATGTTTGCTTGTATGTATGTTTGCTTGTATGTATGTATGTATGTTGTCATGTTTGTATGTGTATATGTGCATGTATGTTTGCATGTATGTATGTTTGCATGTATGTATGTATGTATGCATGTATGTTTGCTTGTATGTATGTTTGCTTGTATGTATGTATGTTTGCTTGTATGTATGTTGTCATGTTTGTATGTGTATATGTGCATGTATGTTTGCATGTATGTATGTTTGCATGTATGTATGTTTTCATGTATGTATGTTTGCATGTATGTATGCATGTATGTTTGCATTTATGTATGTTTGCATGTATGTTTGCATGTATGTATGTATGTTTGCATGTATGTATGTTTGCTTGTATGTATGTTTTCTTGTATGTATGTATGTTGTCATGTTTGTATGTGTATATGTGCATGCATGTTTGCATGTATGTATGTTTGTATGTATGTTTTCATGTATGTATGTTTGCATGTATGTATGCATGTATTTTTGCATGTATGTATGTTTGCATGTATGTATGTTTGCATGCATTTATGTTTGCATGTATGTATGTTTGCATGTATGTATGTTTGCATTTATATTTGCTTGTATGTATGTTTGCTTGTATGTATGTTTGCATGTATGTATGTTTGCATGTATGTATGTATGTTTTCTTGTATGTATGTTTTCTTGTATGTATGTATGTTGTCATGTTTGTATGTGTATATGTGCATGTATGTTTACATGTATGTATGTTTGTATGTATGTATGTATGTATGTTTTCATGTATGTATGTTTGCATGTATGTATGTATGCATGTATGTTTGCATGTATGTTTGCATGTATGTATGTTTGCATGTATTTATGTTTGCATGTATGTATGTTTGCATGTATGTATGTTTGCATGTATGTTTGCTTGTATGTATGTTTGCATGTATGTATGTTTTCATGTATGTATGTTTGCATGCATGTATGTTTGCTTGTATGTATGTTTGCTTGTATGTATGTATGTTGTCATGTTTGTATGTGTATATGTGCATGTATGTTTGCATGTATGTATGTTTGCATGTATGTATGTATGTATGTATGTTTGCTTGTATGTATGTTTGCTTGTATGTATGTTTGCTTGTATGTATGTTTGCTTGTATGTATGTTTGCTTGTATGTATGTATGTTTGCTTGTATGTATGTATGTATGTTTGCTTGTATGTATGTATGTATGTATGTTTGCTTGTATGTATGTTGTCATGTTTGTATGTGTATATGTGCATGTATGTTTGCATGTATGTATGTTTGCATGTATGTATGTTTTCATGTATGTATGTTTGCATGTATGTATGTTTGCATGTATGTATGTATGTTTTCTTGTATGTATGTATGTTGTCATGTTTGTATGTGTATATGTGCATGTATGTTTGCATGTATGTATGTTTGCATGTATGTATGTATGTATGTATGTATGTATGTTTGCTTGTATGTATGTTTGCTTGTATGTATGTTTGCATGTATGTATGTTTGCATGTATGTATGTATGTTTTCTTGTATGTATGTTTTCTTGTATGTATGTATGTTGTCATGTTTGTATGTGTATATGTGCATGTATGTTTGCATGTATGCATGTATGCATGTATTTTTGCATGTATGTATGTTTGCATGTATGTATGTTTGCATGTATTTATGTTTGCATGTATGTATGTTTGCATGTATGTATGTTTGCATTTATATTTGCTTGTATGTATGTTTGCTTGTATGTATGTTTGCATGTATGTATGTTTTCATGTATGTATGTATGTTTTCTTGTATGTATGTTTTCTTGTATGTATGTATGTTGTCATGTTTGTATGTGTATATGTGCATGTATGTTTGCATGTATGTATGTATGTATGTATGTATGTTTTCATGTATGTATGTTTGCATGTATGTATGTATGTATGTATGTATGTTTTCATGTATGTATGTTTGCATGTATGTATGTATGTATGTATGTTTTCATGTATGTATGTTTGCATGTATGTTTGCATGTATGTATGTTTGCATGTATTTATGTTTGCATGTATGTATGTTTGCATGTATGTATGTTTGCATGTATGTTTGCTTGTATGTATGTTTGCTTGTATGTATGTTTGCATGTATGTATGTTTGCATGTATGTATGTATGTTTGCATGCATGTATGTTTGCTTGTATGTATGTTTGCTTGTATGTATGTATGTATGTTGTCATGTTTGTATGTGTATATGTGCATGTATGTTTGCATGTATGTATGTTTGCATGTATGTATGTATGTATGTTTGCATGTATGTTTGCATGTATGTTTGCATGTATGTATGTTTGCTTGTATGTATGTTTGCTTGTATGTATGTTTGCATGTATGTATGTTTGCTTGTATGTATGTATGTATGTTTGCATGTATGTATGTTTGCATGTATGTATGTTTGCATGTATGTATGTTTGCATGTTTGCATGTATGTATGTTTGCATGTATGTTTGCTTGTATGTATGTATGTTTGCTTGTATGTATGCTTGTATGTATGTTTGCTTGTATGTATGTTTGCTTGTATGTATGTTGTCATGTTTGTATGTGTATGTTTGCATGTATGTATGTATGTTTGTTTGTATAAATGTCTGTATGGCCATGTATGATACTGTCTGCTGGCGCCCTGTATCTAAGCCAACTTTGCCGCAGGCTTCTATACATGGTATAACAGTCAGTATCACACATGAAAGTGAAACTAAGCCTACGACATGTTTTATTTCATTTTTTTTTTTTATATTTTTGATTTTTTACAGGTTTGGTGTTTGGACTACTTCGGTTTCGAGGACTACTTAGATGACGCTTTTTTTTCATCAATAAAATGGTTAATGAGGGTTGTGTTGGGGGTGCTTTATTTCAATAAAATATTTTATCTATATCTTTGTGTTTTATTTTCAAGTTTTATTACTATCACTTTAGTAATGGCCGCTGTCTGAGTGACAAGGTCCATTACTAAGGGGAGGCTTAGTGTTAGCCGGTACAGAGGCTAACACTAAACACCATTATTACCCCGGTACCCACCACCACCAGGGGTGCCGGGAAGAGCTGGGTACGATCCAGTACCCGACCATCTGTTGTGATGGTCGGGCTCTGGGGCGGCCGCAGGCTGGTACTATGAGGCTGGGAAGGGCCAAAAACAGTGGACCTTCCCACCCTTGTAATGCTAGGCTGCTGCTGCTGTGTTGTATCTGGCTGGTTATAAAAATGGGGGGGACCCCACGTCATTTTTTTTTATTATTTATTTATTATTTTTATTAAAAAGACATGGGGTTCCACCCAATTTATCATAACCAGCCACAAACAACACAGTGTTATTAGCCTGGGAATGGACTAAACCAGTGGCCCCTCCCACCCATGTAATGCCAGACTGCTGCGGCCTTGTATATGGCTGGTTATTAAAAATGTGGGGGACCCAACGTCTATTGTTAAATTGAAAAAAAAACGACGTGGGGGTCCCCCACATTTTTATAACCAGCCCGATACAACACAGCAGCAGCAGCCTAGCATTACAAGGGTGGGAAGGTCCACAGTTTTTGGCCCTTCCCAGCCTCATAATACCAGCCTACGGCGGCCCAGTACCCGGCAATCACAACAGATGGTCGGGTACTGGATCGTACTAAGCTCTTCCCGGCACCCCTGGTGGTGGTGGGTACCGGGGTAATAATGGTGGTTAGTGCTAGCCTCTGCACCGGCTAACACTAAGTACCGCCTTAATAATGGACGCTGTCAATCAGCCAACTGCCATTATCTAGGCACTAATAAAGTTTGAAAAAAAACCACAAAGACAATTTATTTTTATTGAAATAAGAAATCCCCAACAAAACCCTCGTTAACCATTTTATTAAAATTTGAAAAAACGTAGATCTACGCAGTAGTCCAACGAATCGAAGATGTAGTCCAATCAGTACATCAAAATCTGCAACAACATAAACAAAAAGTTATCAATGTGAACAATACCGATACTTATACTCACCTACACACACACAAACAACCACACACAAACATATACACAAACACATATAAACACACACCCATATATTACACAAACACACACATAAACATATACACACAAACATATACACAAACACATACATATACACACAAACACATGTAGACAAACACCCATATATACACAAACATATACACAAACACACACACACACACACACACACATATACACAAACACATATACACAAACACATATACACAAACACACACATATACACAAACACCCATATATACACAAACACACACATATACACAAACACACACATATACACACAAACATATACACATGCACAAACACACCCATATATACACAAACACACACACATAAACTCCAAAAAACACACATATACACACAAACCTATACACAAACACATGTACACAAACACACAAATATACATATACAAAAATACACAAACATATACACACAAACATATACACATATGCACAAACACACCCATATATACACACACACACACACACACACACACACACACACACACACACACACATAAACACACACATATACACACACACACATATATACACACAAACATATAGACAAACACACGTACACAAACACACCCAAATATACACAAACACACATACACAAACACACACACACAAACATATACACAAACACATGTACACAAACACACAAATATACATATACAAAAATACACAAACATATACACATATGCACAAACACACCCATATACACACACACACACACACACACACACACACACACACACACACACACACACATAAACACAAACACATATACACACACACACACACACAAACATATACACAAACACACGTACACAAACACACCCAAATATACACAAACACACCCATATATACACAAACATGCCCATATATACACAAACACACACATATATACACAAACACACACACATATACACAAACACACACATATACAAAAACCTATACACATATGCACAAACACACCCATATATACACAAACACACATATACACACAAACATATACACATATACACACAAACATATGTACACAAACACACCCATATATACACAAACACAAACCCACACATATACAAAAACACACACACACACACACAAACATATACACAAACACACCCATATATACACACACACACACACACACACACACATATACACACACACAAACACATGTACACAAACACATGTACACAAACACACCCAAATATACACAAACAGACATACACACAAACACATACAAAAACACACCCATATATACACAAACACGCCCATATATACACAAACACACCCATATATACACAAACACACCCATATATACACAAACACACACATATATACACAAACACATATACACAAACACACACGTATACAAAAACACACAAACATACACACAAACCTATACACATATGCACAAACACACACATATATACACAAACACACACATATACACACAAACATATACACACAAACATATGTACACAAACACACCCATATATACACAAACACAAACCCACACATACAAAAACACACACACACACACACACACACACACACAAACATATACACACAAATATATACACAAACACACCCATATGCACACACACACACACACACAAACACACACACATATAGACAAAAATATACACAAACATATACACATACAAACAAATACACCCATATATACACTCACACATAAACACACACACAAACACATATACATACACACCCATATATACACAGACACAGACACACACACACACAAACACACACAAACATATACACACTTACCTTTAGCGGAGCGCAGACTTCTTGCGACGAGTGCCTTCCACTGCATCTTCTGCGCATGCGCCGAGATGCGCCGAGATGCGCGTTCACGAGCAAATGACATCCTCTGCTCAGGGCGCAGAGGATGTCATTACGCATGCGCGGCCACCGCTAAAGGTAAATAGCGGTGGCCGGGAACCTAGGAAGCGAGCAGGATACAAAGAGGGACCGACCGCAACTTCAATCAACGATATCAAGAAAACGACATCGCTGGACGACGGACAGGTAATTAGAATTCTTCTTATTTTTACATGGGGGAGCTTTATAGCTCCATTTATCAACTTGGGACAACCCCTTTAACCCCTTAAGGACGCAGCCTAGTTTTGGCCTTAAGGCTCAGAGCCCATTTTTCAAATCTGACATATTTCACTTTATGTGGTAATAACGTCGGAATGCTTAAACCTACCCAAGTGATTCTGAGATTGTTTTCTCGTGACACATTGGGCTTCATTTTCGTGGTAAAATTTGGTCGATATATTCAGTGTTTATTGGTGAAAAATTGCAAAATGTGACCCCATTTTGGAAACTACACCACTCAAGGAATTCATTTAGGGTTGTTGTTACCATTTTGACCGCACAGTTTTTTCACAGCACGTATTTGAATTGGGCTCTGAAATGAAAAAAATGTCATTTTTTTCCAATAAAATGTCATTTGTGATCAAAATTTCTTATTTTTACAGGGAACAAAATACCCCATTTTGTTGCCCAATTTGTCCTTAGTGTGGCAATACCCCATTTGTGGTGATAAACTGCCGTTTGGGCCCATGGGAGGGCTCAGAAGGAAAGGAGCGCTATATGTTTGTTGTCAAAACCACAGAAAAGGCCAAACTTACTAGGTAGGTGGGTGGGTGAAAACCCGTTCCCATCAGGACGCAGACGGGTCAAAGAATGCTGCAGAAGGAGTGTGCACCAAATAGTGATAGCCCCTCCCACTAGTCTTGAGGGGAGTGGCGAACCAAGTGCTCAAAGGTGTGCGATAAAGAGTGTCAGTGTAGTGCTAGGGTGTGAATGGATGGTAAAAAATAAATATGTATGTATGAAAGTGTCAGAACTGTGTAATAATGTAATAAAAATAAATAAATAAATAGTGATGAATAGGGGTCAGTGCTGTGAATAGTACATGGGGTGTCAGTACTATGTGTAATACGTGGAGGGATAATGTGCTGGTCGTCAGGCATGGCGTATCTTGCCGAATAACAGCCTATTTGTAACGCCGCTAGTGTTAGCTAAAGCGGGCTGCTCTGCATTCCAAACCAAACGCCAGCACATCATGCCCTCCCAGCATATAAGACCCGGCTGCGTCCTGAAAAAAAGTGTAGTATACGTAGTAAGAAATATCCATGAAACATGGGGTATTAGTTGTTATTTTGGCCAAAATACGCAAAGCTCGCAACCCAACGTCAAGGGTCCCCAGTGCCTTGCGAGTCCCTAAACAGAACTTTTCGTTCCTAATTTAAAAACACAAACAGAAAAAATGGGACATAGATATCATCAAAACCACAGAAAAGGCCAAACTTACTAGGTAGGTGGGTGGGTGAAAACCCGTTCCCATCAGGACGCAGACGGGTCAAAGAATGCTGCAGAAGGAGTGTGCACCAAATAGTGATAGCCCCTCCCACTAGTCTTGAGGGGAGTGGCGAACCAAGTGCTCAAAGGTGTGCGATAAAGAGTGTCAGTGTAGTGCTAGGGTGTGAATGGATGGTAAAAAATAAATATGTATGTATGAAAGTGTCAGAACTGTGTAATAATGTAATAAAAATAAATAAATAAATAGCAACTAATACCCCATGTTTCATGGATATTTCTTACTACGTATACTACACTTTTTTTCAGGACGCAGCCGGGTCCTATATGCTGGGAGGGCATGATGTGCTGGCGTTTGGTTTGGAATGCAGAGCAGCCCGCTTTAGCTAACACTAGCGGCGTTACAAATAGGCTGTTATTCGGCAAGATACGCCATGCCTGACGACCAGCACATTATCCCTCCACGTATTACACATAGTACTGACACCCCATGTACTATTCACAGCACTGACCCCTATTCATCACTATTTATTTATTTATTTTTATTACATTATTACACAGTTCTGACACTTTCATACATACATATTTATTTTTTACCATCCATTCACACCCTAGCACTACACTGACACTCTTTATCGCACACCTTTGAGCACTTGGTTCGCCACTCCCCTCAAGACTAGTGGGAGGGGCTATCACTATTTGGTGCACACTCCTTCTGCAGCATTCTTTGACCCGTCTGCGTCCTGATGGGAACGGGTTTTCACCCACCCACCTACCTAGTAAGTTTGGCCTTTTCTGTGGTTTTGATGATATCTATGTCCCATTTTTTCTATATGTTTGTTGGAGTCCAGATTTTGTTGGATTGGTTTTCGGGTGCCATGTCGCATTTGCAGAGCCTCAGAGGTATCAAAGCAATGGAAACCCACAAAAAGTGACCCCATATTGGAAACTACACCCCTCAAGGAATTCATTTATGGTTGTTGTTAGCATTTTGACCACACAGTTTTTTCACAGCACCTATTTCAATTGGGCTGTGACATTAAAAAAATGACATTTTTTCCAATAAGATGTAATTTTTTACCAAAATTTCTTATTTTCACAGGGAACAAAATACTCAATTTTGTTGCCCAATTTCTCCTGAGTGCATCAATACCCCATTTGTGGCAATAAACTGCCGTTTGGGCCCGTGGGAGGCCTCAGAAGGGAAGGAGCGCTGTGTGTTCTTTGGAGTACAGATTTTGCTGGTTTGGTTTTCGGGTGCCATGTCGCATTTGCAGAGCCCCAGAGGTATCAAAGCAATGGAAACCCACCAGAATTGACCCCATTTTGGAAACTATACCCCTCAAGGAATTCATTTATGGGTAATGTGACCATTTAGACTCCATAGTTTCTTCACAGAACTTATTTGAATTGGGCTGGGAATTAAAAAAATATATATTTTTTCCAATAATATGTCATTTTAGCTCAAAAATTCTTATTTTCACAAGAAATAAAATACTCCATTTTGTTGCCCAATTTGTCCTGAGTGCGGCAATACCCCATTTGTGGTGATAAACTGAGGTTTGGGCCCATGGGAGGGCTCAGAAGGAAAGGAGCGCTGTGTGTTCTTTGGAGTACAGATTTTGCTGGATTGGTTTTCGGGTGCCATCCGCATTTGCAGAGCCCCAGAGGTATCAAAGCAATAGAAACCCACCACAAATGACCCCATTTTGGAAACTACACCCCTCAAGGAATTCATTTATGGGTGTTGTGACCATTTTGACCCCATAGTTTTTTCACAGAACTTATTTGAATTGGGCTGGGAATAAAAACAAAATTATTTTTTTCAAATAATATGTAGTTTTGGCTGAAAATGTCTTATTTTCACAAGAAACAAAATACCCCATTCTGTTGCGCAATTTGTTCTGAGTGCCGCAATACCCCATTTGTTGTGATAAACTGCCATTTGGGCCCATGGGAGGGCTCAGAAGGAAAGGACCACCATTTGGCCTACTGGGGATTTTCTAGTGCGAAGTCATGTATGCAGAAGCCCCTGAGGTACCAGTACAGTTGAAACCCGCAAGAAGTGACCCCGTTTTAAAAACTACACCCTTAAGGCATTCATCTAGAGGTGTAGTGAGCATTTTGACCGGAGACCTACACCCCATAAACTGTAATGTGGGTTCTCCCGGGTATGGCAATACCCTACATGTGGCTGTTATCAGCTGCCTGGACACACAGCAGGGCCCAGAGGGGAAAGACGAGGGGGGATAAGCTGTGTGGAGTGCATCAGGGTAAGTAAAATTGGGGTAAATTATAAACCAAGGGATGTATGATAAATTTTAAAACACTTTCATACAGATCTCTGGTTATTCGGGACACGTGTCACATTGATATATTGTGTCATCCATTATCGCCCACTTATAGCAGACTTTGCACCTCTTTTGACTTTTTCCCTTCTTGCCAGTTTGGGGAACTTCTCCTGGAAAGTGTTGCCCTGGTACGATGCGTGTGGGCTCGCTTCCAGAAGTACTGGGTGCCCCCCCTTCTTGGTCCCTAAAGATTAGGTTCTTGATAATCACCTCTTGAAATTCCAGGAAAGTTCTCGTCTGGCCTGCACATTGACGTAGCACGTACGCATTGTACAATGCCATCTGTATGATGTGCCCGGCCAGCTTCTTATACCACACCGCATGGCGCTGTAGGGATTCAGGGCTTGATCTTACAAGTCCATCCCTCCCATGTACCTATTGTAGTCCAGGATGCAGTCTGGTTTGGGGGTGGCCTTTCCTTCATATATCCTAAACCTGTAGGTATACCCTGATGCACTCTCACAGCTTATACATCTTCACGCCATATCTTGCCCTCTTACCCGGCAGGTACTGGCGGAATTAAACCCTCCCTTTAAAATGTACCAGGGACTCATCAATAGAAATACACTTCTCGTGGGTGTATGCTGGGGAAAACCGGGCACTGGAACGGTCTAATAGGGGTCTCCGTTTATACAAACGGTCAAAAGTGGGGTAATCTCGGGGTGGGCACGGCTCATTATCAGTATAATGTAAGAAGCGAAGCATTGCCTCATTTATTTATTTTTTTAGGTTCCAGGTCAGTTCTGAAGTTGCTTTGAGGGGCCCATATATTAGAAACCCCTATCAAATACCCCATTTTAGAAACTAGACCCCTCAAAGTATTCACAACAGCATTTAGAAAGATTATGAACTCTTTAGGTGTTTCACAAAAATTTAGAGCAAAGTAGAGGTGAAATTTACATTTTTTTTTTGTCAGAAAATCCTCTTTATACCATTTTTTTTATAACACAAAAGGATTTATCAGAGAAACGCAACTTAATACGTATTGCCCAGATTCTGCAGTTTTGAGAAATATCCCACATGTGGCCCTAGTGTGGTAATGGACTGAAGCGCCGGCCTCCGAAGCAAAGGAGCACCTAGTGGATTTTGAAGCCTCTTTTTTATTAGGCACCATGTCCGGTTTGAAGAGGTCTTGTGGTGCCAAAACATTGGGAACCCCCCAAAAGTGACGCCAATTTGGAAACTAGACCCCTTGAGGAATCCATTGTAGTTTTCTTGGGGTGCATGCGGCTTTTTGATCAGTTTTTATTCTATTTTTAGGTGGCGTGGTGACTAAAAAACAGCAATTGTACGATTGTTTTTTTTTTCGTTTTTTTTTTACTGCGTTCACCGTGCGCTATAAATGACATATTCACTTTATTCTGCGGGGCGATACGATTACGGCGATACCAGATGTTTATAGTTTTTTTTTATGTCTTATGGCGTTTTGTAAACGATCATTCACTTTTTGTGTTTCCTTATTCTAAGAGCCAGAACTTTTTTATTTTTCAATCAATAAAGCCGTGCGAGGACTTATTTTTTGCGTAACGCACTGTAGTTTCGATCAGTACCATTTTTAGGTACATGCGACTTTTTGATCTCTTTTTATTCCATTTTTTGGGAGGTGAAGTGACCAAAGAATTGTGATTGTGGTACGGTTTATTATTATTTTATTTTACGGCGTTCACCGTGCGGGATAAATAATGAAATAATTTTGTAGTTCAGGCCGTTACGGACGTGGCGATACCAATTATGTATAGTTTATTTGTTTGTTTATATATTTTTATTAATAATAAAGGACTGATAAGGGAAAAGGGGGGATTTTTACTTTTAATACTTTTAAATCTTTTATTTTCTTATTTTTACACATCTTTTTTTAACTTTTTTTTAACTTTATTACTTTGTCCCACTAGGGGACATGAGGGCAGGAGGCCCTCATCGCTATTCTAATACACTGCACTACATGCGTAGTGCAGTGTATTAGAACTGTCAGCTACTCACTGACAGCAAGCATAGTGGGCTTCCGTCTATGGCATAGCTGGACGCCATTGTTTGGTGTCCGGTTGCCATAGTCACCATCGCCGGCCGCTATCGCGTAGCAGGCCGGCGATGGCAGCTTAACCCCTAAAAAGCCGCGATCTCTATAGAACGCGGCTTTTAAGGGGTTAATCAGCGGGGACACAGCGATCGGTCCCCGCTGTAGGAGCTGTGACAGCTGCTGAACAAGACAGCAGCGTCACAGCTCCTGTATGTGTCGGGAGGACGGCCGAAACGGCCGTTTCTCCCGAGTCGTACTATTATGGCATGGAGCGCAAACGATACAGCTGCCATGACGTAATAGTACGTCAAGGAGCGGGAAGGGGTTAAGGTGTCACGTCCGCTCAAAAACGAATAGGAGATAGCTTATCATCAGGAAGCCTGCATTCCATCGTGACCGAATCAATGGAAATTCCCCAAAAAACAAATTGAATGGAAGTACCTTCTGTCTTTTTGGGGGCAAGCGGAACGCCAAAATCATGCGACAACCGCTGTAGCGTGTGCAGCAGGTTAGCGCAAACAGGAGAACCAGCAGGGCCGACATAGAAAAATTGTAGAGATAATGGATAATAGATTCAACCCTGGCCATTTCCCTAGACACCCATTCCAGTAAGGAACTAAAAGCCTCAAAAGAAGGGCAGGAAATGGAACACCCCATTGGAAAGCAATGATCAACATAAAAAGCCCCATCCTAGAAACAACCCAACAGCCATTGACTGTCGGGATGCACCGGCAGAAAGCAAAAAGCGGCCTCGATGTCTGTGAACGCCATCAAAGCCCTTTTTCAATAGGATCACACCCACTCCACCATGGTGTCGCAAGACGTACAAACGACCAAAAACAAAATTGGGGGTACTGTCGTTAACCGACGGCCCTTTTGGGAATGTCAGGTGATGGATAACGCAAAACTTATTAGGTTCCCATTTTGGAACCACACCCAATGGAGAAAGTATCAGGCTAGCAATAGGAATGCTAGAAAAGGGGCCCGCCATCCTCTCTAGTAGTTTAATCTTCTCTGAAACCACCCCGGAGTGCTGATAAGCAGAACGAAAATTACGCAGAGTGAAAGTGACAGCATGGGTAGGGGCATGAATTACAAAACCGGCCCGAAAATCTTCATACAATAAACACGCCCCTTTTATCGGGATACCTACTTAGAAAGGTGGCCATCCTTTCTAGTTTTACTTGCGTCACCCACTTTGGCCAGCGGAGGCGGCGGTTCCGCCCCGCTTGCCTTTTCTGAGGCATTTTGAAGCCCCATGCGAGGTGCCATTGCAGTGGGAACAAACATGTTTGAACTTGCAACTGGCCCCAAACTTATATTATCCCTCATTGAACTGCCAGCAGAGCTCGAGTTTTGAACCAGAGCCTTGTCCCAAAGAACTAGACTGCCCTACAGCCCCCCACTCCCGGGAAAGGACTGACCCATTTTTTACAGGAGCCGTGACCTTCAAGCATAAAGCAATATCTTTATGGTCCCACTTGATAGCAGGCCTAACTGCCTTACGCTGACAGAACTGTTCATCATATCGTACCCATACCTGGTCCCCATAAGCTCGATGCGCCTCGCCGATAGCATCCAAGTAGCAAAAAAGAGCGGAACAGGGTTCCGGCTCGGTCTCGCCAACAATGCTTGTCAAAATTGTAAACGCCTATAACCAGTTTACGAACATTTTAGGTATAGGCAGATTACGCCGATTTTCTCCCTCTTCTTTCTTACTTGAGCTTTTGAAGCGGAAGGAGAGAAAAAATGTCCTCATATTCGCCCTTCCATATGCGCTCCCTAACGTCCTGCTTAAGATAGGCCCCCAATGGACCCTCAAAACATACATACACTTCCCCACAAGCACGATCATCTAAGCAAACCCTATCCACCTCTTGTGGCGATTCAGGTTGCACCGATACCGCCACCACTTCTGTAGGAGCCCTTCCCGGCACGCCCGGCAATAAAGGAAGTGCTGGACTAACCACCGCCCCAGGAGAACCTGCCCAAACCGTGATCAGGATGTAACTAGAATCGCCGTAAGAGGAGCCCCACCTAATCGCCCCATGAGATCCCATAAACAACCCACAAGCTCCGCCAAGCAACCCCGACCCTCATTTTGCCATGCCACGGCTGACCCCACCCCCATGGAATCTGCCCCAGACACTACAAAATATGCCCCCCCCCCAACATACCCGACATAAAAATAGCAGAAGCAGGTTTAGAAGGTGATAAACACTCACCAGGCTGCATAGGTGCTGTGATCCCGCCAGTCTGAACAGCTTGACCAGGCCGGGATTCCGCTAACTCTCCTTCAAAGTCGACAAGTTCTTCTTTCCTCCACCCACACTGCCAATAGCGACATGGCGGATTCCACTGGAGGGACCTCTGAACTGGCACCTGGACTGTCAACATCCAGAACACCCATCTCTTGTAAGAAGGAGCCAGCTCCACACTGACCACTACCGAGAACTGACACCGATGACCACAGCCAGCGGCCCATCACCAGAGGGTTGGTCCCTTCCGTCCTGGGGACATTCTTCCGCAGTCCAGCTAGCCCTCTGCCAGCTCATCACCAGGAAGGCCCGCCCCCGATTGTCCATAACGGATGAAGCAGACTCCACTGGACACTGCCGCAGCAGAGGATTCCTCACAGGCTCGGACCTCTGGGAAGGAGTAGTCTTTCCAGAAGCCCGGCCTGCAGTGTCTCCAGAGGGGCTCCTTCTGCAGCGCCGTGCACGTGGGATGACCTCCAGACTGAGCTGGACAGGAGGGCGTGAGCACCTGGCCAGTAACAGTGGGAGTGCCAAGCCTGGAAATGCTTCCTGTTACCTCCGCTGGGACGCAATGAGGAAGAAAACAGTGGGAAGCCCATTTAAGAACCCCTGGCCCCTCCTCCTTGCCTCATCTAGACCATGCCCCCTCTCCTCCCATCCTCGTCCGTAGTAGGCGGCCTAACCTGACTTACTTCCCTCCTAGGTCCACCATGGAGGCCTCCCCTTATTACTTTTTTGGCTGTAGTACGGCCCCCTCTTGTATTGAGTGGGTTCAACCACTTCTCAGCGCTGGCAGCCATGACTTACATCTCAGAAATGCACATTAAGAGAGCTGTGATCGCAAGGGCAAACCAGTTGTACCTGCGCTATTACCTACAGGCAAAGACTGATGTTATTGACAGGTGCCACCTCGCGGCCATTGCCCGGATTGGGGAAAACTCGCATCCTGGAATTTAACCCTTGTGATGTTGCAATCATTAGCGTTCATGGCATCACAAAGGAGAGAGAGTAACTTTCTTTGCCCTCTGATGGTCAGTCGCAGCGAGAGAGATCGCTGCAGCTGATTATTTCGTATAATAACCCTAACAAAGGTCCCCAGGGCTGTCCCGAGCTAATCCCTAATAGGGAAAACCTACTATGCCCTAACAGCTGTCCTTGCATTTTATAGGTGCAGGTCGTAATGCATTGAAATACCCAGGTATTCTAATTAAAGATGAGCGAATCTATTCTATACAGTTTACACATCAGACAAAGACACAAAGACAGATAATAAGAATAACAAGACCTCAAATGGCTTCTCCATAATTACTTGCAGGCAGCCCTTCCTCTAGCACAGCCAATCATGAGGGATATAGTTGTGAGTCTCTGATGACTCAGTGGATGACAGTCATATGAGTCATAGCCACTATAAATAGTCCAATTAGCAAATGTTGCTTCTTTCTGGGGATACAGATAGAAGAGAGAGGACATCAGTGAGATAGTGAGATATAATAAAACACATAATACAGATAGGAGAGAGGGGACGTCAGACAGAGAGTGAAAAATATTAAAACACAGAATACAGCTAGATAGTGGAGTTTCATAGTGAGGAAATGTGTTTCATAGTGAAGAAATGAGAATAGAAAATTATATTTACAATAATTTGATAGAGAGATAGATTTTAGAAAGAGATAGGAGTCAGTGTGTTGGGCAGGCACAGGCATCCATTGAGAGTGAGTGCTGCTGCAGCTATACAATTTTACATTAATTTGTGAATTACCAATCTTCATCAAATTATTCACAAATCTAATTTAAAAATAAAAAAAACGGATGCTAATAGCATGCTGCTGCCTTCTAAAACAGTTGTCACAGGAATTAAGTCTCTTTTTGTTTTGCTGTATCTAATAATGTCACTAAAAATCAGTGTATTGTTCTGCGTCAAGCTTTTATACAGTGCTGTTATACCTCAGTCTGTGCCAAATGTCCATTATCTTCCCCTAAAAAGGGATATTATTTAGATTTTCTGTTACAAGGCCATTGCTTCTTCTATTACCACCAATTTTGTATAAACACCTGCAGGCACATGCCAGCAAAAAGGCATATTTTTGGGATTGTTTTTTAATTTTAAAGAACATAAACAATTTGACAGTGGGTGAAAAATGCTGAGAAAGCCACAGCAAAAAAGTGCAGGCAGGTCAAAATCTGCCTCTAAATTCCTGAAGGAAACTTCAGGCCGATTTTACTGCGTGCAAATTCCTCCGTGTGAACTTAGCCTAAGGCCCAGTTCACACTGAGATTTTAGGTGCTGATTTTGATGCGGGAACCGAGTTGAAATCCCCACCAAAGAATGCCAGGAACTGCCTCCGATTGATTTCAATAGGAGGCGGAGGCGTTTTTTCCAGGTGCAGCTTTTTCCTCCAATTGACCTCCGATCTCCAAGTGAAATCAATAGTAGGCAGATAAGGTGTTTTTCACTGTAATTTTTCAAGCAGTTTTCAATGGACAAGAGTGAGAAACGCTGCAAAAAAAATGCAGGCAGTACAAAATCTACCTTAAAATTCGAGAAGAAAAATACTCCATGTGAACAGAGCCTAAACATGCTTTACTTATTTTATTAGTTTCCCTAGAGGACTTGAACCAGTTGAATCACATACATTTTTCTTCACTATCCCCAAACATTGGTATATTGTGCTTTGCATACTTACTGCTTTATTGATGCAACGTTCATTGTATTATTTTACATTTTCAGTATATAGATCACAGAATTGCACTGTATAGCAGCCATTTGTATTGAGGGGAATAGTGTTTGTACAAGGGCATATGTTATGCACCTATTATGGTGGTAGCCACTAAGATTGTTGGATAGAGTATCTCTATTCCATTTTAAAAGTTTTTAATTATGTAAGTGACGTTTATGGTAATAAATATTTTTCTATTTAGGGTGATGTGAACATGGCGGCCATACGCGTGCACATGAGATGCACCAATAGGATTCTCTAGGTATGCGATTATGCTAGTACGGCATTAACATTATAGTCTGGGCAATCTTGCCCTTTTCCAACATGGCAATGATTGCTTCAGTGTCATGTGAGCGCCGCTATGTTCCCCTCCCCTCGGCGCTGCTTGATGATGCCGTGCCTCTCTGCTGTGCACACATGATGAATTAATAAGGTACTCTGGGCTCTTGTGCTGGAGTGTTCATTTACTTCACCTGTATGTGCAGAAATGTCGTCCTATGATTGGAGTATGTGATAGTGTTCCCTCCTATATATACTCATCAATCCTCACTTACCATTACCCCTTGAAAAAGCTGATGGGGAAATGTACGTCGGGGTGTCTTGGTTTGGTCTGTGGTTGACTCATTTAGGGGCAGACATGCAGAATATGGGTTGGATTGGACATGGATCTGATCCTGACTTTATATATATTTTTATATCTTGGATCAGTCTCTCTGACACTGTCATTTGCATTTTTTGTCCAGTGTGTACATATTTAGTATACTGTTAACTGTTGAGGTATTATTGTACAGTATTGACAATATCTTGACAATACACTTTGATTCCATGGATGTATAATATGATACATTTCTTGCTCCTAGATACCACTACCACATTTTTATGTGGTGATTTACAGTGAAGGAAATAAGTATTTGACCCCTGGCTGATTTTGTAAGTTTGCCCACTGTCAAAGACATGAACAGTCTAGAATTTTTAGGCTAGGTTAATTTTACCAGTGAGAGATAGATTATATAAAAAAATAAAAATCACATTGTCAAAATTATATATATTTATTTGCATTGTGCACAGAGAAATAAGTATTTGATCCCTTTGGCAAACAAGACTTAATACTTGGTGGCAAAACCCTTGTTGGCAAGCACAGCAGTCAGACATTTTTAGTAGTTGATGATGAGGTTTGCACACATGTTAGATGGAATTTTGGCCCACTCCTCTTTGCAGATCATCTGTAAATCATTAAGATTTCGAGGCTGTCGCTTGGCAACTCGGATCTTCAGCTCCCTCCATTAGTTTTCGATGGGATTAAGGTCTGGAGACTGGCTAGGCCACTCCATGACCTTAATGTGCTTCTTTTTGAGCCACTCCTTTGTTGCCTTGGCTGTATATTTCGGGTCATTGTCGTGCTGGAAGACCCAACCACGAGCCATTTTTAATGTCCTGGGGGAGGGAAGGAGGTTGTCACTCAGGATTTGACGGTACATGGCTCCATCCATTCTCCCATTGATGCGGTGAAGTAGTCCTGTGCCCTTAGCAGAGAAACACCCCCAAAACATAATGTTTCCACCTCCATGGTTGACAGTGGGGACGGTGTTCTTTGGGTCATAGGCAGCGTTTCTCTTCCTCCAAAAACGGCGAGTTGAGTTAATGCCAAAGAGCTCAATTTTAGTCTCATCTGACCACAGCACCTTCTCCCAATCACTCTCAGAATCATCCAGATGTTCATTTGCAAACTTCAGACGGGCCTGTACATGTGCCTTCTTGAGCAGGGGGACCTTGCGGGCACTGCAGGATTATAATCCATTACGGCGTAATGTGTTTCCAATGGTTTTCTTGGTGACTGTGGTCCCAGCTGCCTTGAGATCATTAACAAGTTCCCCCCGTGTCGTTTTCGGCTGAGCTCTCACCTTCCTCAGGATCAAGGATACCCCACGAGGTGAGATTTTGCATGGAGCCCCAGATCGATGTCGATTGACAGTCATTTTGTATGTCTTCCATTTTCTTACTATTGCACCAACAGTTGTCTCCTTCTCACCCAGCGTCTTACTTATGGTTTTGTAGCCCATTCCAGCCTTGTGCAGGTCTATGATCTTGTCCCTGACATCCTTAGAAAGCTCTTTGGTCTTGCCCATGTTGTAGAGGTTAGAGTCAGACTGATTCATTGAGTCTGTGGACAGGAGTCTTTTATACAGGTGACCATGTAAGAGCTGTCTATAATGCCGGCACCAAGTTGATTTGGAGCGTGTAACTGGTCTGGAGGAGGCTGAACTCTTAATGGTTGGTAGGGGGTCACATACTTATTTCTCTGTGCACAATGCAAATAAATATATATAATTTTGACAATATGATTTTTTTTTTTTTATATAATCTATCTCTCACTGGTAAAATTAACCTAGCCTAAAAATTCTAGACTGTTCATGACTTTGACAGTGGGCAAACTTACAAAATCAGCAAGGGATCAAATACTTATTTCCTTCACTGTATATTGTGTGATGGTCTATGTATGTTTTTAAATATTTTCCAAATAAAGACAGTTTACATATACCCTGATGTACTCCTCACATATTACACATACCCTGATGTACTCCTCACATATTACACATACCCTGATGTACTCCTCACATATTACATATATCCTGATGTACTCCTCACATATTACATATATCCTGATGTGCTCCTCACATATTACATATACCCTGATGTACTCCTCACATATTACATATACCCTGATGTACTCCGCACAGCTTACATATACCCTGATGTACTCCTCACATATTACATATACCCTGATGTACTCCTCACATATTACATATACCCTGATGTACTCCTCACATATTACATATATCCTGATGTACTCCTCACATATTACATATACCCTGATGTACTCCTCACATGTTACATATACCCTGATGTACTCCTCACATATTACATATATCCTGATGTACTCCTCACATATTACATATACCCTGATGTACTCCTCACATATTACATATATCCTGATGTACTCCTCACATATTACATATACCCTGATGTACTCCTCACATGTTACATATATCCTGATGTACTCCTCACATATTACATATACCCTGATGTACTCCTCACATATTACATATACCCTGATGTACTCCTCACATATTACATATACCCTGATGTACTCCGCACATATTACATGTACCCTGATGTACTCCTCACATATTACATGTACCCTGATGTACTCCTCACATATTACATATACCCTGATGTACTCCTCACAGCTGACATATACCCTGATGTACTCCTCACATATTACATATATCCTGATGTACTCCTCACATATTACACATACCCTGATGTACTCCTCACATATTACATATACCCTGATGTACTCCTCACATATTACATATATCCTGATGTACTCCTCACATATTACATATACCCTGATGTACTCCTCACATGTTACATATACCCTGATGTACTCCTCACATATTACATATATCCTGATGTACTCCTCACATATTACATATACCCTGATGTACTCCTCACATATTACATATATCCTGATGTACTCCTCACATATTACATATACCCTGATGTACTCCTCACATGTTACATATATCCTGATGTACTCCTCACATATTACATATACCCTGATGTACTCCTCACATATTACATATACCCTGATGTACTCCTCACATATTACATATACCCTGATGTACTCCGCACATATTACATGTACCCTGATGTACTCCTCACATATTACATGTACCCTGATGTACTCCTCACATATTACATATACCCTGATGTACTCCTCACAGCTGACATATACCCTGATGTACTCCTCACATATTACATATATCCTGATGTACTCCTCACATATTACACATACCCTGATGTACTCCTCACATATTACATATACCCTGATGTACTCCTCACATATTACATATACCCTGATGTACTCCTCACATATTACATATACCCTGATGTACCCCGCACAGCTTACATGTACCCTGATGTACGCCTCACATATTACATATACCCTGATGTACTCCTCACATATTACATATACCCTGATGTACTCCTCACAGATTACATATACCCTGATGTACTCCTCACAGATTACATATACCCTGATGTACTCCTCACAGATTACATATACCCTGATGTACTCCTCACAGATTACATATACCCTGATGTACTCCTCACAGATTACATATACCCTGATGTACTCCTCACAGATTACATATACCCTGATGTACTCCTCACAGATTACATATACCCTGATGTACTCCTCACAGATTACATATGCCCTGATGTACTCCTCACAGATTACATATGCCCTGATGTACTCCTCACAGATTACATATACCCTGTGTAAAGGATCTGCCAGGCACAGCTTCGGGGTTAACTCCCATAGGTAATCAGTCTACACCTGAATCTACGTCTCTGAGACTGACTCCTTCTTCCACCACTCAGGATGGCAGGCTTAGGAGTGAGAGAGCCTATCGCAGCCTGGCCAGACGGAGCTAGCTCCCGCCCTCTGTCTATTTATAACTGCCTTTCCTGTTCCTCCTTTGCTTGTGATTCTTCTCGTGTGGTTTCCTGGCCCAGCTACAGCTCCTAACTATTTGATCCTGCTCCATACTGACCCTGGCTTACTGACTACTCTTCTGCTCTGCGTTTGGTACCTCGTTCTCTCCTGTTTTGTCTTGGCTCGTTCACCACTCTGTTGCTCACGGTGTTGCCGTGGGCAACTGCCCCTTTCCCTTTGCTTTGTATTCCCTTGTATGTTTGTCTCGTGCACTTACTGAGCATAGGGACCGCCGCCCAGTTGTACCCCGTCGCCTAGGGCGGGTCGTTGCAAGTAGGCAGAGACAGAGTGGCGGGTAGATTAGGGCTCACTTGTTCGTTTCCCTACCCCCGTCGTTACACCCTGATGTACTCCTCACATATTACATATATCCTGATGTACTCCGCCCAGATTACATATACCCTGATGTACTCCTCACATAT
Organism: Rhinoderma darwinii; assembly: GCF_050947455.1. Taxonomy (NCBI): domain Eukaryota; kingdom Metazoa; phylum Chordata; class Amphibia; order Anura; family Rhinodermatidae; genus Rhinoderma; species Rhinoderma darwinii. The sequence goes on from NC_134687.1 coordinate 5,409,654, forward strand.
TACATATACCCTGATGTACTCCTCACATATTACATATGCCCTGATGTACTCCTCACATATTACATATGCCCTGATGTACTCCTCACATATTACATATACCCTGATGTACTCCTCACATATTACATATACCCTGATGTACTCCTCACATATTACATATACCCCGATGTACTCCGCACAGCTTACATATGTCCCGATGTATTCCGCACAGCTTACATATGTCCCGATGTACTCCGCACAGCTTACATATGTCCCGATGTACTCCGCACAGCTTACATATGTCCCGATGTACTCCGCACAGCTTACATATGTCCCGATGTACTCCGCACAGCTTACATATGTCCCGATGTACTCCGCACCCCTTACATATGTCCCGATGTACTCCGCACAGCTTACATATGTCCCGATGTACTCCGCACAGCTTACATATGTCCCGATGTACTCCGCACCCCTTACATATGTCCCGATGTACTCCGCACCCCTTACATATGTCCCGATGTACTCCGCACCCCTTACATATGTCCCGATGTACTCCGCACCCCTTACATATGTCCCGATGTACTCCGCACCCCTTACATATGTCCCGATGTACTCCGCACCCCTTACATATGTCCCGATGTACTCCGCACCCCTTACATATGTCCCGATGTACTCCGCACCCCTTACATATGTCCCGATGTACTCCGCACCCCTTACATATGTCCCGATGTACTCCGCACCCCTTACATATGTCCCGATGTACTCCGCACCCCTTACATATGTCCCGATGTACTCCGCACCCCTTACATATGTCCCGATGTACTCCGCACCCCTTACATATGTCCCGATGTACTCCGCACCCCTTACATATGTCCCGATGTACTCCGCACCCCTTACATATGTCCCGATGTACTCCGCACCCCTTACATATGTCCCGATGTACTCCGCACCCCTTACATATGTCCCGATGTACTCCGCACCCCTTACATATGTCCCGATGTACTCCGCACCCCTTACATATGTCCCGATGTACTCCGCACCCCTTACATATGTCCCGATGTACTCCGCACCCCTTACATATGTCCCGATGTACTCCGCACCCCTTACATATGTCCCGATGTACTCCGCACCCCTTACATATGTCCCGATGTACTCCGCACCCCTTACATATGTCCCGATGTACTCCGCACCGCTTACATATGTCCCGATGTACTCCGCACCGCTTACATATGTCCCGATGTACTCCGCACCGCTTACATATGTCCCGATGTACTCCGCACCGCTTACATATGTCCCGATGTACTCCGCACAGCTTACATATGTCCCGATGTACTCCGCACCCCTTACATATGTCCCGATGTACTCCGCACCCCTTACATATGTCCCGATGTACTCCGCACACCTTACATATGTGTAAATTTGTTTTTTTGCTATTTAACAAGATATTTAAGATATCTCAAGATATTGAGATATTTAACTTTAAAGTTATCTTCATTATTGTCTACTGCCGATAATGCATTAGTATTGCAGTGTATTGTACCAGCGATCACTGGTTCAAGTTCCCTAGGGGGACTAATAAACTGTGTAAAAACAAAAACAAACAAGTAAATACAGTTTTATTATCAGTGAAATTTTTTTTATATATATATTTAAAGTCCAAAAAAAAGACCCTTTTACCATTCTTTTCTCTAAAGTAATGTCAAAAAATATGCAACATTGGTTTTGCTGTGTCTGTAAAAGTTATGCCTTTCACAATGTAGTGAAACAAAACAATAAATTTTTTAACAAATAGGTTTTACTTTGTAAAAGTAGGAAAATATATAAATTTGGTATTACCGTAATTGTATTAAGGCGCAGAAAAAAATGTAGGTTGTCGTATTTACTGCACAGTGAAAGCAGTATAAACCAAACCCAAAAAAACATGGAGGAATCAGGTTTTTAAATTTCAGCCTGCAAAGAATTTTATTTTCAGTTTACCAGTACATTACGTTGTACTTTAAATGGTGTCTATAGAAATTACAACTCCTCCCACAAGAAATAAGCCCTCATACCACTCCATTAACAGGAAAATAAAAAAGTTACGGCTCTTGGAAAGCGGGGTTGGAAAAACGAAAAAGAAAAAGCAAAAAATGGATCAGTCCAGAAAGGGTCAATTAATTTCTAATAAAAAAACTTTTTTGATCACATGTGGGGTATAGCTGTACTCGGGAGAAATTTATTTATTAGGTTCCTTTTCCTCCTTTATTCTTTGTGAAAATGCAAACATTCAACATTTTAGTGGAAATAATGTTGATATTCATTTTCTCGGCAAAATTTTTATAAAGTTCTGAAAAAGACCTGTGGGGTCTAAATGCTTACTATAATCCTCAATAGATTCCTTAAGTGGTGGTGTTCCCCAAATGGGGTCAACTTTGGGGGGTTTCTACTGTTTTGGTCTCAGAGGCATTGCAACATGCTCCCAAATCCAAATGGTGCTCCTTCACTTCTTAGCGCTGCTGTGGCTCTAAACAGCAGTTTATGACCACATGTGGGGTATTGCCGTAATCAAGAGAAATTGCTTTACAAATGTTGGGGTGCTTTTGCTTCTTTATCCCTTGTGAAAATTCAAAGTTTTTCAGAATTTTTTAATTTTTACAGCCTAATTCAAATAAATTTAGCAAAAAAACTGTGGGGTCAAAATGCTAACTACACCCCTATAAACATTCCTTGAGGGGTGTCGTTTCCAAAATGGGGTGGGTTCCACTGTTTTGGCACCACAAGACCTCTTCAAACCTGACATGCTGCCTCAAATATATTCTAAAGAGAATGGAGGCCCCAAAATCCACCAGGTGCACCTTTGCTTCTGAGGCTGGTGCTTTAGTTGATTAGCACATTAGGGCCACATGTGTGATATTTCTAAAAACTTCAGAATCTGGACAAATATTGAGTTGCATTTCTGGCGTAAAACATTCTGTGTTACAGAAAATAATGTATTGCAAATTAATTTTGGCAAAAAAATTGTACGTTTCACCTCTATTTGACAGAATAAATGGTATGTGGAGGAGCCCTAAGAATAATTTTAAAGAACTAGGCTACAAACTGAAGGGAAGGACCTCCAAGGTTGTATTCTCAGGCATACTGCCTGTGCCATTCACATTACTGGAAAGACAACTGGAGCTCGGAGTTAAATGCATGGCTGAAGTCTTGGTGTAGAGGAGAAGGCTTTGGGTTCCAAGAGCACTGGGCTGGCTTTTCATTAAGGTACAAACTGTATTCTGCAGATTTGCACCTAAATGGAAGGGGGTCCGCTGTGCTGGGGGAGAAAATTCTAGCTGGGGTGGCAAGTATTTAAACTAGGGCTGAGGAGGGAGGTCAATGTAGAAAAGAAAGAAGGTAGTTAGGTTAAAGAGGGGTCAGACTAAATTGGTTGGGGGAGAAATAGACTGTGGGTAGAGAACTAGTCAACAGGGTAAAGAGTTGCTTTTGTTACAAAACAGCAGTGAAAACAAAAATGCAGAAATCATGTCAAATAATCACATTTCTGATACTGAAAGTAAAAAACTGAAAGGCAAGTTTAAATGTATATTCACTAATGCCAAAAATCTAGTGAGCAAAATAGGGGAGCTGGAGGCCTTGGTACTAGAGGAAAATATAGATATAGTTGGTGTTGCTGAAACATGGCTAGACTCTTCACATGACTGGGCTGTAAATCTACAGGGTTTATACTAATGTCAAATAATGGTACAAATGATAAATGGGAGATTTTCAAATCTACTTTGAGTTATTATAGTGCAAAATTTATTCCTATAGGTAACAAGTATAAACGACTCAAATTAAATCCCACATGGCTTACACCTTCTGTGAAAGGGGCAATACATGACAAAAAAAGGTCATTTGAAAAATACAAATCTGAGGGAACATCTGCAGCCTTTGTAAAATATAAAGAGCTTAATAAAATCTGTAAAAAGGTCATCAAATCAGCAAAAATACAAAATGAAAGGTAGGTGGCCAAGGATAGTAAAACAAATCCCAAAAAATTATTCAAGTATATAAAAGCAAAAAAGCCCAGGTCTGAACATGTAGGACCCCTAGATAGTGGTAATGGGGAGTTGATCACAGGGGATCAAGAGAAGGCAGAGTTACTAAATGGGTTCTTTAGCTCTGTATATACAACAGAAGAAGGAGCAGCTGATGTAGCCGGTGCCAGTGCTGTTAATATATCAGTTGATATACTGAATTGGATGAATGTAGATATGGTCCAAGCTAAATTAAATAAAATAAATGTACATGAGGCCCCGGGACCAGATGGGTTACACCCTAGAGTTCTTAAAGAGCTTAGTTCAGTTATTTCTGTCCCCCTCTTCATAATATTTAGAGATTCTCCAGTGACTGGTATAGTGCCAAGGGACTGGCGCAGGGCAAATCTGGTGCCTATTTTCAAAAAGGGTTCTAGGTCTTCCCCGGGTAATTATAGACCAGTAAGCTTAACATCCATCGTGGGGAAAATGTATGAGGGGCTATATACAGGATCATGTGACAAAAAATAGTAAAACCATGCTCGCTGTCACTTATAATACTAAGGACAGAAATTGTCAAACCAACCTGATTTTGTTTTTATAAAGAGGTGAGCAGAAGCCTAGACAGAGGGGCCGCTGTGAATATAATGTTTTTGGACTTTGACACTGTCCCTCATAGATGTCTAATGGGTAAATTAAGGACTATAGTTTTAGAAAGTATCGTTTGCAATTGGATTGAGAATTGGCTCAAGGACCGTATCCAGAGAGTTGTGGTCAATGATTCCTACTCTGAATGGTCCCCGGTTATAAGTGGTGTACCCCAGGGTTCAGTGCTGGGACCACTATTATTCAACGTATTAATGACTTATAGGATGGGATTAATAGCACTATTTCTATTTTTGCAGATGACACCAAGCTATGTAATATAGTTCAGACTATGGAAGATGTTCGTGAATTGCAAGTGGATTTAAACAAACTATATGTTTGGGCGTCCAGTTGGCAAATTAAGTTTAATGTAGATAAATGTAAAGTTATGCATCTGGGTACCAACAACCTGCATGCATCATATGTCCTAGGGTGGGGCCACATTGGGGGATTCACTTGTTGAGAAGGATGTGGGTGTACTTGTAAATCATAAACTAAATAACAGCATTCAATGTCAATCAGCTGCTTCAAAGCCCAGCAAGATATTGTTGTGTATTAAAAGAGGCATGGACTCGAGGGACAGGGATGTAATATTACCACTTTACAAAGCATTAGTGAGGCCTCATCTAGAATATGCAGTTCAGTTCTGGGCTCCAGTTCATAGAAAGGATGCCCTTGAGTTGGAAAAAATACAAATAAGAGCAACGAAGCTAATAAGGGGCATGGAGAATCTATAATTAAACCTATTTAGCCTTGAAAAAAAGACGACTAAGAGGGGACATGATTAATTTATATAAATATATTAATGGCACACACACAAAATATGGTGAAATCCTGTTCCATGTAAAACCCCCTCAAAAAAGAAGGGGGCACTCCCTCCGTCTGGAGAAAAAAAGGTTCAACCTGCAGAGGCGACGAGTCTTCTTTACTGTGAGAACTGTGAACCTATGGAATTGTCACTGCAGGAGCCGTCACAACAGGGACAGTAGATGGTTTTAAAAAAGGCTTAGATAATTTCCTAGAACAAAAAAATATTCGCTCCTATGTGTAGAAATGTTTACCTTCCCTTTTCCCATCCTTTGGTTGAACTTGATTGACGTGTCTTTTTTTTCAACCATACTAACTATGTAACTATGTAGCTGTTTCAAAAAGACAGGACAAATAGGATAGGCGGTGGTGTATGTCTGTATGTATGTGAGAAGTGATATGAAGGTGATGTATGTCTGTATGTGAAGTGATATGAAGGCGCTGGTGTATGTCTGTATGTGGGAAGTGATATGAAGGTGAGTGTGAAAGGACAATAGTGGGTGAAGATTGTGAGGAGATTGAAACCTTATGGGTGGAATTACAAAGGGAGGTAAGCACTGAAAAAATTAAGTTTGGTGTAATCGATAGACCCCCCCCCCCCCCAATATAACTGAGGACCACTATTATTCAACTTATTTATTAATGATATAGAGGATGGGATTAATAGCACTATTAATAGCACTATTTCTATTTTTGCTGATGACACCGAGCTATGTAATATAGTTCAGTCTATGGATGATGTTCGTAAATTGCAAGCTGATTTGAACACACAAAGTGTTTGGCCGTCCAGTTGGCAAATGAAGTTTAATGTAGATAATTGTAAAGTTATGCACCTGGGTACCAACAACCTGCATGCATCATATGTCCTAGGGGGAGCTACACTGGGGAGTCACTTGTTGAGAAGAATCTTGGTGTACTTGTAGATCATAAACTAAAATACAACACAATGTCAATAAGCTGCTTCAATGACCAGCAGGATATTGTGGTGTAGAAGGTTTTAGCTAAGAAATACAACTCAATATTTATTGCCCAGATTCTGCCGTTTTTAGAAACATTCCACATGTGACCCTAGTGACCTAATAGACTGGAGCACCGGCCTCAGAAGCAAAGGAGCACATAGAGGATTTTGGGGGCTGCTTTTTATTAGAATATATTTTAGTCACTGTCAGGTTTGAAGAGGTCTTGTGGTGCCAAAACAGTGGAAGCCCCCAAAAGTGACCCCATTTGGCAAACTACACCCCTCAAGGAATTTATTGAGTGGTATAGTGAGCATTTACACCCCACAGGTTTTTGGCTGCAATTCATGTAATTAAGCAGTGAAATTGAAAATCACAAATTTTTCTGATAAAACATGCACCTTTTAATTTTTGCAAGGAATAAAGGAGAAACTTTTGAAAATCAATTTCTCCTGATTACGGCAATACCCCATATATGGTCATAAACTTCTGTTCGGACAAACGTCAGGGCTCAGAAAGACAGGAGCACTATTTGGCATGTAGATTTTGCTGGATTGGTATCAGGGTGCCATGTCGCATTTGTAGAGCTTCTGAGGTACCAGTACAGGCAAAAACCCCTTAAAAGTGACACTATTTTGGAAAATAGACCCCTGGAGGAATTCATTGTAGTTTTCATGGGATGCATGTGACTTTTTGACCAGTTTTTATTCTATCTTTTAAAAAGCGTGATGACTAAAAAACAGCAATTGTACTATTGTTTTTATTCATTTTTTTTTTTTTTTACAGCATTCACAGTGCACTATAAATCATTTACTTTTTCTTTTTCCATAAAGAAGGCTGTGTGAGGGCTTGTTTTTTGCATAACAAACTGTCGTTTCGATCAGTACGATTTTTGGCAACTTTTTGATCTCTTTATTTCAGTTTTTGGGAGGTGAAGTAATCAAAAAATTGTGATTCTTTTATGGTTTATTTATTTTATGGCGTTCACCGTGCAGGATAAATAACAAAATACTTTTGTAGATCAGGCCTTAATGGACGCGGCAATACCAATTATTTATAGTTTATATATTTTATTTTTTTAATAATCAAGGACTGATACGGGAAAAAGGGGGATTTTTACTTTTATTACTTTTAAACTTTTCTTTTTTTCTTTTTATACAACTTTATTTTCCTCTTCTTTTTTTTGTCCCACTAGGGGACTTGAGGGCAGGAGGCCCTGATCACATTTCTAATATACTGCACTACATGCGTAGTGCAGTGTATTAGAGCTACTCACTGACAGCAAGCATAGTGGGTCCTGACTTTTTCAGGACCCACTAGGCTCCCATAGATGGCATAGCCGGAGGCCATTGTTAGGCCTTCCGTTGCCTAGGTAAACATCGGCGCCTGCGATCATGTTGCGGGACGTCAATGTTATTTTAACCCCTAAGAAGCCACAAATCGCTATAGAACGCAGCTTCTAAGGGGTTAATCAGCGGGGACATCAAATAGCAGTTGTCACATCTCCTGTATGTGCCGGGAGGATCAGACTTTGATATATCCCCGTTCTTCAAATAGAAGAAGTCGCCCACTCACATCTGATTGTCATCCCATTGATTGAAAACATCTGACTTTAATTTTACATTCAAATTATCTGCTAATTCTAAAGGTTCACATACTTTTGCCACTCACAGAGATGTTTTATATTGGACAATTTTCCTCAAATATTGGACTTTGTCATTTATTTATTCACTCATTTGTTTGATTTGTATGTACTTTTGGGGCATGTGTGAATATCTGATGTAGTTTTAGGTCAAATTCATGCAGAAATATAGAAAATTCTGAAGGGTTCATAAACTTTCAAGCACCACTGTGCGCCAATTTTGTCTGTCTCTTTATTTCTGCTGTAGTCTGGCTGTCTTCCTGATATAGCCTCCTGATTTCTCATACAACTTGGGCCAGCCCCTTCACCCCTCTATTTACTGCCACACTAAAGGAGCTGCGCTCATATGGAGCCGGTCTCTTCCTCGCTCCACGGTGAAAATATTGAAGCCGTGCTCCTCCATGTCCGCTTCTCTGCCTCGCCAGCTACAGCCATAATGTCCAGAGGACCTGGATAAGTTATTAGTGTCCCCTCAATCTCTACAGCAGGATGGAACAGGATAAGCATCCTAATGCCTCTTATTTTAAAGGTAAACCTACAAGAGACCTCTAAAAAAAGGGAAGCGGGGGGTCCCCAAGAAACTATAGAGACAACCGAGGTACCTTTTTGAAATATTTAGAAACCCAAAAAAGTACCTTTAAAACAGGATGAAAAAACGTAGTGTGGACCTAGTGGTGGACTCGCAGTGACAGAGCTGCCTTCAAAGGCTACAGTTTCAAATTGCTGGAGGTGTTTGCATATAATTCTACAGTGTACTGAAATTAGATATCACGCTCCTCCATCCCTATCTCGTGGCTCGCTGTTTGTCATTACAGCTTATTGCTCCAATCAACCCATTGGAGCATGCTAAGAGTTAGGCTGGGTTCACACAGCCTATTTTCAGATGTAATGGAGGCGTTTTAAGCCTCGATTTACGTCTGAAAATACGGCTCCAATATGTCGGCAAACATCTGCCCATTCATTTGAATGGGTTTGCCGACGTACTGTGCCGACGACCTGTCATTTACGCGTCGCTGTCAAACGACGACGCGTAAAAAAGATGGCTCGTCAAAAGAAGTGCAGGACACTTCTTGAGATGTAAATTGAGCCGTTTTTCATTGATTCCAATGAAGAACAGCTCCAAATTACGGTCGTAATTGACGCCTCGCAAAATGCGAGTACGAGCAATTACGTCTGAAATGCAGGCGCTGTTTTCAGACGTAACTCTTAATATTCGTTGACATGTCAGAAGTTTTGATTAGTGGGGTCTAGGGGGTGAAACCTCAATGGATCGAATGTAAGGGGAAAAGCCCCTTCTGTTATGATTTTCCTTCTTTGACTCCTCCGAGTACTGAGCAGAGCATTGTATGGGCACATAGAAAGTCTATAGCCCCTAATTGATTAACTCCCATCCTTAAAGAGGCGGAAAAAGTGATCAAAGCCGAAGGGGCAAAGCGCTCAGCCCGATTGCTTCTGCCCCACTGTTCCACCAATTCAAAGGTGGGGGGGGGGACAGTCAGACACATATTGATCTAAGGTTCTAATATGAGCCCGTAAACCGATCCGAGAAAAGCCGAAGTGGCACAGTGCGAGCCTGAGCAATTCTGACGATTCATTTTAGCGATCAGTAGGGATTCCAGTGCTCGGACCCCCACCGATCTAAACTTCTGACATGTCAGTGTGACCTGTCAAATACTTTTTAAAACTTTAGTTACAGTTGAAGCTGTCAGACACCCCTCCAGCTTGCAGTATAAAAACGACTGAGGGTGTTATGGGGGAAATTATACTGCAAGGGGGGTCTGAATGTCTGACTCTGATGGCTCTGTGGGGTGAGTTATCCTCCCATAGAGTTCTCAGCAGTCAGTCAGATACTCTGGCCCCCTCCCTTAACAGTGTAATAACTACTGAGGGCTCTATGGTGAGGATTATACTGCAGGGGGCTGAGCATCTGACTGTGACTGAATGCTGAGAACTTGGTGGGGGGTGGGTAGTCCTCCCTATAGAGCCCTCAGTAGCTAATCTACTGCAATATCTGACTGACTGCAGTGGGCATTATGGTGGTACCCCCTATGCTCCCATAATGCCCACTGCAGTCAGTCAGATGCTTGGACTCTCCCTTTCAGTATGGTAGCTACTGAGGACTCTATGGCGGGATTATTACCCCCACAGAACCCTCTACTGTCAGTAATAGAGTTCCTCTATTACTCTTCCAACCTACATGTATTTGGTCTTGTTTTTTTCGTTTTGGAAAGTTTTCCTCATCCATCCATCCATCCATCCATCCATCAATGACACATTGTATAGTTTTAGAATGGGGCTACATGGCGACTTTGGCTGGGACATAGGTCGCACACCCAAAAATCACTATGTTCGGTAGCCTACATGGCAAGTAATGAAAGTGAATGTGGTAGCAGTCATTAACTTGTGATGTAGGCTACTGGACAAAGTGATTTTTGGCCAAAGTTGGCGTGTAGCCCCAGCCTAGTACTAACTATATATCAATATATATATATGAGATAGATAGATAGATAGATGTGTCCAAAGACAGGCAGCTCTCCAAATCAAGGTGAAAAAAGTAGCTTTAATAGCCCTCGTGCAATGTTTCGGCTCAATACAAGGAGCCTTTCGCAAGCATGTTAACAGTGTACAGAACAGTGGTATATATGGAGGCTAAATAAATAGTCCCAATTAACAGGTGATTGATACAAAACAATAAAATACAGCAAAAATGTCATATATAACAATGCATATAAAAATACATATTCTGTCAGCAATGATATATCTACAAGGAGATCACATGCAATAATTCATCAGATATCTGAATAAAGTGCAAAAGTGCTAATTGTTCCAAGCAATATTAAACAGGTGCATATGTGTGCAATTTATTAAAAACCACATTACCATGTCATACAAAGGATCCATTGGTTGTATTATTTCCGGCGTCCTGAGTTTCAAACTGTGCAGCTCTGCCGGTTCATAAATGAGGAATACACCCTCATTAAAATAAACGCTTTTTCAGGCAGAAACCCATTGCGCATGTCCACGCATACACACTGGTGATATGAGGTCGTCGGCAGCCATGTTTGGTGAGGTTTTCTCCCCTATAATTATATATACCAATGCGCATGTCAGCGCCTGCGCACTTCAACGATTATCATAAATATAAAACATGGCAGTAGTATGCCTATAGATATTAGTAATTGGGATCTTTGCAAATTATGGAAACAGAGGCTGCATATCTTTTTGTAGATTAAAACGAAAAAATCCATCTCATAATCCATCTGTTGTTGACATTCAATATCATATTAAAATAATATTGTCAGGGTAAACTTCCTTTTCCCCTGTTATCTCACACCGAATAACCACCTCTGTAAATTGAAAACTGAAAGCATGCATGGAAAAAAGTACACCAGACAGACAAATGTTGGTAGACATCTTTCCCTCAGTCAAGTAAGAAGTGAACTGAAACTTTTTATTGAACAAAGAAAAGAAACACATGTTCCCTCCCTAGAGATGTGGGACGTGCTTAAAGGGATCCTGTCATCGCCATCTTACCTTATAAAATGTCCTGACCCTGTAGTGGCCGCAGCTGTCCATAGTTGATTGATGTGTTCTTCTCTCCTCACGTCCTCCTCTTGCCAGAAATATTATCATTTAAAGCTTTACTGCCATTTATGGTAATTAAATTTAGCTTAGTGACGCGCGATCTTAACTCCGCCACCTGTACAGCCCTATATGCCGAAATCGCGTTTCAGATCTTGCGCATGCGTGCCTCACCACCCTTCCCTGCTTCATTCATCCTGAAATATTTAACTGCGCATGCGCCGCGTGGGTGTACACCCCCTTTCATCGTCGTATGTTATACAGCATAACTGTCTCAATGAGCAAGCTCGGGATTTCATGTGCAGTGCAGTGAGAGGAGCTGTCAATCAAAAAGAAGGAGGCGGAGCCAGCTCTGAAACGCCAGAGGAATGAAAACGTGACTCTTTTCGAGTGAAGATTTGACTCTTTTGTGCTCATTTGCATAAGGCGCGGGACCACTGAAGACCAGAATACTGAAGGTAGAGAGCCGACTTTTAACATATTTATAGGTTAGCTAACAATGATTTTTCACCCACTTTCACAAGGTATTGCTGGCTTGATACCGAAAATGCTGGTGACAGGTTCCCTTTAAGCCCCATTGGCTCCTCAGCTGTAAGTCCATCTGTACACTCCTCTTGCATTCCAGGGGCGGTGTCTCCATAGGCGTGTTTCTCATACAGACTCCATCTTGTTTCATTTACAAATCTTTGTGTAATATACAGATTTTTAGTTTATATAAAGTAATAATGTTTTTGCAAACAATATACATGGTAATGATCCCTGACAATATGACTTATATAACCTAGTAACATGTTATTCTTATATAAACTGTAAATACATGGAAAAAACACTGAAAAAACGCATTAATGTGTATTGAGACCTAAGGAAAAAAAAGATAAAATTACATTTTATTTTCTGATATTTGTTTCAAAGTGAGAAAAAACTTCAATTACAGGATATGCAATGCCTCATAACGTTTTCAATATAATGCGTAAATTAGGTAAATACGTATGTGTATGATATATAGCAATATTTTTAATAAAAACACACCGGGAACCAGGATCCAAAGTAGACATGGAAGGAATTTGTATTAGGCTCTTTGTGATGAAATCTACAGGGTGGGCCATTTATATGGATACACCTAAATAAAATGGGAATGTTTGGTGATATTAACTTCCTGTTTGTGGCACATTAGTATATGGGAGGGGGGAAACTTTCCCGCTGGGTGTTGACCATTTTGAAGTTGGCCATTTTGTATCCAGCTTTAGTTTTTTCAATGGGAAGAGGGTCATGTGACACATCAAACTTATCGAGAATTTCACAAGAAAAACAATGGTGTGCTTGGTTTTAACATTACTTTACAGAGTTATTTACAAGTTTCTGACCACTTATAAAATGTCTTCAAAGTGCTGCCCATTGTGTTGGATTGTCAATGCAACCCTCTTCTCCCACTCTTCACACACTGATAGCAACACCGCAGAGGAAATGCTAGCACAGGCTTCCAGTATCCGTAGTTTCAGTTGCTGCACATCTCGTATCTTCACAGCATAGACAATTGCCTTCAGATGACTCCAAAGATAAAAGTCTAAGGGGGTCAGATCGGGAAACCTAGGGGGCCATTCAACTTTCCCACGACGACCAATCAACTTTCCAGGAAACTGTTCATCTAGGAATGCTCGGACCTGACACCCATAATGTGGTGGTGCACCATCTTGCTGGAAAAACTCAGGGAACATGCCAGCTTCAGTGCATAAAGAGGGAAACACATCATCATGTAGCAATTTCAGATATCCCGTGGCCTTGAGGTTTCCATTGATGAAGAATGGCCCCACTATCTTTGTACCCCATATACCACACCATACCATCAATTTTTGTGTTCCAACAGTCTTGGAGGGATCTATCCAATGTGGGTTAGTGTCAGACCAATAGCGGTGGTTTTGTTTGTTAACTTCACCATTCACATAAAAGTTTGCCTCATCACTGAACAAAATGTTCTGTGTAAACTGAGGGTCCTGTTCCAATTTTTGTTTTTCCCATTCTGCAAATTCAGTGCGCCGATCTGGGTCATCCTCGTTGAGATCCTGCAGCAGCTGGAGTTTGTAAGGGTGCCATTTGTGAGTAGCTAATATCCGCCGAAGGGATGTTCGACTGATGCCACTCTCCAGTGACATGCGGCGAGTGCTATGCTGTGGGCTCTTGCTGAATGAAGCCAGGACAGCCACTGATGTTTCTACATTAGTGACAGTTTTCATGCGTCCACATTTGGGCAAATCCAACACTGAACCAGTTTCACGAAACTTGGCAAGCAGTTTGCAAACTGTAGCATGGGAGATGGGTGGTCTCGTAGGGTGTCTTGCATTGAAATCTGCTGCAATGACCCGGGTACTGCGTTCACCAGACATCAACACAATTTCTATCCGCTCCTCACGTGTTAACCTCTGTGACATGTCAATGGCTGTAAACAAAGAGAAGCTTGTAAATAACTCATGGAAGAATAAAGTAACGTTAAAACCAAGCACACCATTGTTTTTCTTGTGAAATTTTAGATAAGTTTGATGTGTCACATGACCCTCTTCCCATTGAAAAAACTAAAGTTGGATACAAAATGGCCAACTTCAAAATGGCTACCATGGTCAACACCCAGCTTGAAAAATTTCCCCCCTCCCATATACTAATGTGCCACAAACAGGAAGTTAATATCACCAACCATTCCCATTTTATTTAGGTATATCCATATAAATGGCCCACCCTGTAGAAGAAATGTATACAATTAGAAAAAAAAAAAACAACTGTAATTAATTCTATACACTAAATTATGTCCACGGAAGACCTGTGTCCATTGCATCCCACCCTGTGGGCAAGTCAGATCCTAGATCACACCACTTGTAATGAAATCAACGTTAAGCCCATGTGGCTTTAATGTTTGGAGTCTATCTATCCGTTGCAATTCTTTGTATTTCAATAGTTTAATGTGATTGCCCCCTCTACGTGGAACCGGAACATGATCTATCAGGTGAACCAATATCTCTCTCTCTGTGTGACCTGCCTCTGTATAGTGTTTAGACACGGGAGGTTTAATAGTTTCTTACGAATGGTATACCGGTGTTGGTTTAATCTAACCTTAAATTCTAAAGAGGTGTAATGACGGGATAGGGGGACAGACAGGTGAGCCCTAATCTACCCGCCACTCAGTCCCTGCCTACTTGCATGGCCCGTCCTAGGCGACGGCGTACAACTTGGCGACGGTCCCTACGCTCAATATGTACACGACAGACAAACAGACAAGGGTACACAGAAGCTAATGGAAATGGGGCAGTTGCTCACGGCAACACCGTGAGCAACAAGAGTAGTGAACGAGCCGAGTCAAAACAGGAGTGTACGAGGTACCAAACGCAGAGCAGGAGAGTAGTCCGTAAAGCCAGGGTCAATATGACGCAGAGGACAATAGTACAAGCAGCAGCAGAGCCGGGAAACAGGCAGAATCACAGGCAAAGGAGGAGCAGGAAATGAAGGTATAAATAGACAGAGGGTGGGCGCTAGCGCCGCCTGGCCAGGCTGTGATAGGCTCTCCCACTCCTCAGCCTCCCAGCCTGAGTGGTAGCAGATCGAGTCACTCTATCAGACTTAGGAGCAGGTGCAGACTGATTAACCACGGGCGTCGACACAGAAGCTGTGTCTGACAGATCCTTTACAAGAGGTTTTGCCAACATAGAGAAGGTGGCAAAGACATTCTAGGATGTAAATAACATAGTCCGAGATACAGTTCAGATAGAACCGTATCTCGTATGTCTGTTTGGGAACAGGATGAGTGAATTTTGGTCCTTTGTGAATGAGCGAGCAGTTTATACAATTCAAACTAGGATTGCAACCAAGTGTTCTTCTTAGTGAGATGTGTTTTACCTGTTCCTATGTCAGATTTCACCAATCTATCGCATAGATTAGGCGATCTCCGATACGAGAACAGGGGAGTATGTTTGGTCTCTGGGATATGCGGTAAACAATGTGTTAACGTTGGCCAATGTTTCAATATAATTTTATTGATAGAGTGACTATCCTATGCATAGGTTATTATAAATGGCATGCGAGCAGGAGTTCGTTTTTTCATAGTCAGTAATGTGTCTCTAGTCATCTGTTCTACTTTTTTTCTTTGGCGTTTGAGAGATGATAGTAGATAACCTCTATGACTGAATTTATTTTCCATATTCTGCAATGTTTTGTCTATTAGTTTCCGTGCTAGTTATTCGTTTAGCACGTATATACTGGCTAGTGGGAAGACTTTTAACCATCGATTGTGGATGGTTGCTATTAAATGGAAATAAATTATTTCTATCTGTGTCTTTACATACAATTCCGTGGTGAGAAAACCATGCTGAAAATTAATCAGTACATAAAAAAACTGTATAGATTTATCTGAACTTATCAGGGTAAATTTGACCGTAGGATCTATGGTATTTAAAAAAACATGAAAGTGTTGTAATTCACTGTCACTACCGGCTCAAATAAGGAAGATGTCGTCTATGTATCTCCATCGCTTCAGTGCATGACTGAAGTGGTGGGACACATAGATGAACGTCTCCTCAAGATATCACATCTACATATTGCCATATGTTCAGGCCACATTCGACCCCATTGCCGTGCCTTGAGTCTGTATATAGAAATCATCACGGAAAAGGAAGTAATTGTCAGTCAGTATTATCTGAAACAAGTTAGGAAAGTTGTTGTGCCTCCAATGTGTATTTGGATTCCCATGGGTAAGTAGCAATAACCTGTAGACCTCTATGATGTTCTATAGATATGCATAGGCTTACAATATCGAAAGATGCAAGTGTGATATGTTGTCCCTGTTTTACCTTGACCAAGTTTAATTTGTTTAAAAAGTGAGAAGTATCTTATATGTGTGAAAATGCTGGAGAAATCTCGAAGTACCCTATCTAGAAATATTGCCATATGGCTGAAGATAGTCTCTGTCATAGAGTCTATCGGTCGCTCGGGTGGGTATGTCAGAGACTTGTGTAATTTGGGTACTGCATATAATACTGGTGTTCTCGGATTTTCTATAATCAAATATTTCGATTTTTTTTTTTCATCAATTATGCAATCCTGTACAGCCTTATTCACAATACTTTGAATTTATTATTAACAGTGGTATCACTCAATTGTCTCAATATTTCATTTTCATATTGGGTCATATCCATGACGACCACAGCACCTCCCTTGTCCACAGGTTTTATGGTGATGTGGTCATCATGGATCAGAGGCTTTAATGCAGTAATATCATCCTTAGTCATATTTGGATGCTTGAAAGAAGAATGCAGAGTCTGTATTTTATGCTGTTCTATATCTCTTTTCACTGCAATAACAACTGCATCTATTGCTGGACTATAGTTATTTGGCACAAAATTACTTTTGTTACACAAATTAACATCTTCAATGCTTATCTCTGAACTTCTCACCTTATTCATTGGTAAATGTTCATTGAACCAGCATTTCAATTTGATAGAGCTAAAGAAATTATGTAGATCATTATCCAACTCAATCCAGTCCGTATGTGCAGATGGACAGAATGAGAGTCCCTTGTTCGAAACCAAATTTTCAGTGGTACTCAGAATTCTAGACGAGATGTTAATAACCAAGTCCTCTTCCTTTGAATCACTTCCCATGTTACTGGTTGTTGAGATCTCTGGATCCCGGCTCCTCCCCACCTCTTCTGGTGTATTGATGTCGGCATAGGGGTTCCTAAAAAAGAAGACAGTGTATATTTTTTTCTGTTGGAGTAACTCCTGAGGTTTCCTTCGTTTTCTAATATCCTGGGATTGACCATTATTCCTTCCACGCAAGTTGTCACTCCAATTGTTTATCCTGCCCCTTCGATAATCATCACTGTCACATTGCCATTTACTGCATTTCATATCCGCCTGTTCACGTCTGAATTTCCCCAAAATGTTTTTAAGATCCTGAGAAAAATTGTCATATTCATGTGCCTCTATCAGAGGGGTTAGTATGAGGTCAGAATCTTGTATTGACTTTTTAAACATAACAATCTCTTGCTTGAGATATTAAATTAGTTGTAAACGGTTGCAATAAAATTCACTTTCTGAAAATAAGTGAGGTCTGATTGTAGATCTCATTCCTCTGGGGATCATTTTTGATTTATGATATGCCCCTAGTGTAGACAAATGTAATTGCAAGGAGATTAGATGCTTAGAGTCATTCTCAATTTTACGTTTGAGGTCAATAACAGATGGTGTTTTCAAGAAACCAACCTCCAGGTCTTGAAGGATACGTTGACCATCAGCTTCCGTGTAACAGAAGGGCAATGGGATCTCGTATTTCAGCTATCAACATTTCTTTCAGAGTGGGGCTATGCTCGCTGGTAAATCACAAAGTCCACCGTCCAGCAGCATCAGCCTGAAAATATGGATGGGTGCACGCCCCGGGAACCCGATCACGGTTCCAAATCCTCCAATATGTGTCCAAACATAGGCAAAACTCCAAATCAAGGTGAAAAAAGCCTTCATATAGACCATTGTTTTGTACACTGTTAACATGCTTGAGAAAGGCTTCTTGTATTGAGCCGAAACGTTGCATGAGGGCTATTAAAAGCTACTTTTTCACCTTGATTTGGAGTGCTGCCTATCTTTGAACATATATTGGAGGATTTGGAACCGTGATCGGGTTCCCAGGGCGTGCACCCATCCATATTTTCAGGCTGATGCTGCTGGATGGTGGATTTTTTTTTAGATAGATAGATAGATAGATAGATAGATAGATGGCTTGAGAAAGGCTCTAGAGGACAGAGCTGAAACGTTGCACAGGGGCAATAAAAGTACCCACTTTTTTCACATTTACTACGGAGTGCTGCCTATTTTTTGAATACTTTTGAATACTAGATAGATAGATTTTTGGGGAATAAAAATGTTTTATTATTACTGTTCTCCTTCTCCTTACAGCATGCCACGAGAGGGAGAAGTTACAGCAGGTCTGCAGGGGGCACGCGATGGGAAGGGTGGCGGTGCGAGGGGGGCTGAGGACACACACACACACACACACACACACACTCTCACACTTTTTAATTAGTGAGGGCTGGAGGCTAAGTGCTGTAAGCAGCGCTCTGCCTCTCTAGTCTTTTACAATGACTCAGCCTCTTGCCCTCACCTCATTACTTACCAGCCGCTCTTTTCTTTTCTTCAGGGGAGAACATTTGACCGCTTCTCTCTGGCGGCGGGTGCAGCATCAGAGAGGGGGAGTGTACTAGCAGACGTGCGCCTGTTGTGCCGCACGTACTCTCCCCTGCCTTCCCCACGCGTCCCCCCTGGCCCTGCCCGTATCCACAAGATGCCGCCCCCTGTTTTTATCTCAGTGGTTCCGCCTAAGGCGGCAGCCTCACCTCGCCTCATGGCAGGTGCGGCCCTGGGCGGAGCCCTTCTTATAGTCCAGGGTACTCATGGGCTAATCTTGACATTAACTTCAGGTGCACGCACTGGCCCTTTAAGAGCGGCCACGATCACGCGTGCACCCTTCGGGACCTGGCCAATGTAAGCAGAAGTGAGCACTGGTTTCTCCTGAGGAGGAGACTAGGGCCAGTGCTCACAGACCCATGGCTGCGGCTGTCAGGAGGTAAGTGAGCCTGACGGCCCGCGGCCATGGACATGACAGATTCCTCCTGTTTTTTCTTCTAATTTGTCACTATGACATTTAAGAAGTTTTCGAAATGACAGTGACCCTCAGATAAAACATGTTAGAATAGTTACCTATATTTCATTTTTTGTTTTGTAGATAAATTATGACATGACGGATAAACTGCTGAATAACAATGGTTTTATGAACTCACTTTTCACTATGGCTCCGGATAATCATCTTCACCATCTGGCTATTGTGCTCTGTATAAAATACTTTGGCTGGAACTGGGTTGGGATCATAACAGCAGAAGATGAGAGTGCAGAGGCTGAAGTGCGTGAGCTCAGCAAAGTGATGACCAGACACGGAATCTGCATTGAGTTTATAGTAAAATTCATCTCTGACGAAATGAAAAATATGAAAAGTCATCTTATCATTGAAAGGTCTAGAGCTGAAGTTATAATCGTATGTGGTTACTTTTCCTTACTTTACCGAGAATTATTATATTTATTTGACGAGAAGAAAACACTGATCCTGAATGACTCGTGGTTCATGCATCCTCTTATGGGGTTTTATTATATGAAATTAGTTAATTGTAGTTTGAGTTTTTCACCAATCACTAAACCATTGCCCAAACTCTGGAACTTCATACGAAATTTAAACGTGTTTCGTGACCCAACTGACCCGTTCCTTGTAGCTATTTCTCTCTTTCATTGTGCAAGTAAACACACAATCGAACAAATTGACTATGATCGTAAGTTTTATCTTCTAATTCGGGAATGTTCAACAAAAGAATTTCCTACTTTGAAAATGTATCCAAGAGATAAAATGGTCTGTAATGTGTATACAGCAGTGTATGTCCTGGCTCACGCTCTGCATGACATGAATCTGTTTCTGGAGAGATTTGCTGATAAATCCATCAGTGCTACATATAGAAAAAAGGTAAATAGAGAACATATTATTGTTACCTTACTACAAGTACTATTACTATAACTATTACTACTACTATAGCCATTACTACAACTACTACCACATCTACTACTACTATTACTGCTACTATTACTACTACTACTACTACTATTACCACATCTACTACTACTATTACTACTATTACTACAACAATTACTACTAGTACTATTACCACATCTACTACTACTACTACCTCTACAACTACTACTACTTTTACCGACTACTACTACCACTGCTACTACTATTACTACAGTAATTGTACTTATTAAGTGATTGTAGTAGTGTTCACTTAGCTGATTGCCCTGCTGGGCTAAATAATATACAATAGTGGCAGGACGTGACCCTTAATCTAAAAAGTAACCTTTATTGGATTTGTTTAAAAATATATAAAAAAATAAACACCCTGGTTTGAAAGTGTTAAAATACAATTCTGACCAGAGTCTCAGGACTGTATCCACTAGTGTCACTTTCTTTTTGTGTGCACTAGGGACCGACTAACATCTATACAATTCCCACACTAGCCTGGACCCTGATCACAAGTCCTCTTGCCTGTGTGGGAGTTGTAGTCCTGTCCTCTGTATATGTTGGAGGCTGTTGGTTTGCTTTGAAAAGAGCGGCCTCCAGACTCATAGAGCTTCTATACTACTCTGGTAGATAGTCCCTATATTCATTTCACTGCTCCAACATGTTTCACCAGCCTCTTTTACTGGCTCTTCAGGGAGCAAACTGGCAGCATAACAGGACAGTTTTGATAATGGCAACCAGATCACACGATTCCTATTGCTATATACTCATAGCCACGCCCCATCCCTGTTCACACCCCCCTGTATCCAATCAAGAGCAAGGCAGGCGCGGCTAGAGAGCTCAGCGCCACCTCTTCTCTGATGTAAGAGGGGTGGGAGCTGGGCGTATGAGATAGAGTAACCATGGGGACCAAACATGGCTTCCCCACAGCTCAGTAAACAAAAAAGAGCTGTCAGATCTCCTGATCAGTAACCATAGAGGAGCTGTCAGATCTCCTGATGAAGAAACATGAAGGAGCTGTCAGATCTCCTGATCAGGAAACATAAAGGAGCTGTCAGATCTCCTGATCAGGAAACATGAAGGAGCTGTCAGATCTCCTGATCAGGAAACATGAAGGAGCTGTCAGATCTCCTGATCAGGAAACATAAAGGAGCTGTCAGATCTCCTGATCAGGAAACATGAAGGAGCTGTCAGATCTCCTGATCAATAACCATAGAGGAGCTGTCAGATCTCCTGATGAAGAAACATGAAGGAGCTGTCAGATCTCCTGATCAGGAAACATAAAGGAGCTGTCAGATCTCCTGATCAGGAAACATGAAGGAGCTGTCAGATCTCCTGATCAGTAACCATAAAGGAGCTGTCAGATCTCCTGATCAGTAACCATAGAGGAGCTGTCAGATCTCCTGATGAAGAAACATGAAGGAGCTGTCAGATCTCCTGATCAGTAACCATAAAGGAGCTGTCAGATCTCCTGATCAGGAAACATAAAGGAGCTGTCAGATCTCCTGATCAGGAAACATGAAGGAGCTGTCAGATCTCCTGATCAGTAACCATAAAGGAGCTGTCAAATCTCCTGATCAGAAAACATAAAGGAGCTGTCAAATCTCCTGATCATGAAACATCGCAGCAGAGAAATCTCACAAACAATTTATCCAGTGACCGCGTGAGCGGACGCTGCATCATATAGATAGTAATAAACCAGTCTCCCAAAACTCACAGATTATCGGGACATATTAGATGAATATATGTGACACCCTGTGATACTTCACTTGTGTGGGTGAGACTATCAGGTAAAATTGAATGGCGGTCTGTGGATCACCACACAGTAGAGTGGCTGCATTATGTTAATATTGGAGAGGTCTAGACTCCTATTATACTTCTACACTTCACAAAAAGCAGCCAAAACTGACATTCTCATTAAGTCCCGCTGGACTAACAGATTTCATCCTGTGGATCCATCTGCATCCTACGTGAAGAATCCTTTTATCCCAGTTACCCCCTTTACAGTTTTTGGGAGCAACCTGGATTCCCACAAATGTAATTGAAGCAGGAATACCCCGATGTACCGTATGGACATGTCGTGAGATTGGTGCATCTCTCTCATTTTGGATATCATTAAAATGATCCTCCGTCTAAATTTGCACTTGGTTTTACCAACATAATCCATGGGACACTCACATCTAGCCAGGTATACAACCCCGCTGGATTTAAAGTTAATGAAATCTCTGATTTCAAACTGTTGACCCGTTGCTGAGCTGGTAAATGTGCGTGAGGGCAATAACTGGTCACAGGCCGGGCATGTTCCACATCTAAATGTCCCCATTGGCTTTCTGGACAGCCAATTATCCTGCGGCTGTGGGGAGGGGCATAATGGCTGTTGACTAGGCCATCCCTTAGGCTCCTCCCTCTACAAAAGGTAATTTGAGGTCTTGGTCCTGGTCATGCAACAGAATCCTCCAATGTCCTTCCAGGATCTTTCTAATTTCTCCATGAGCCTCATCAAAGACCCCAATTACCCTGAACTGTCTATCTTTTTGTTCTGTTTTAAGTTTTGGGACCAATAGGAAATTACATTCCCTGTCCACAGCCATTTCAAATGCTTACCACAAAATGCGATCAGGATATCCCCGAGTTTTAAAACGACTACGGAGATCCTTAGCCTGTCTCTTGAACGTTGAGGTTTTAGAACAGTTCCTCCTGGGGCGGAGGTATTGCCCCCTAGGTATACCTCAAGAGGCTGTTTGTTGAGGTACTTTTCTAAAACACCTCTGTTTTTATATATCCATTAGGATCACGGGACTGCAACTCCCACACAAACAATAGGACTTGTGATCAGGGTCCAGCCTAGTGTGGGAATTGTATAGATGTTAGTCGGTCCCTAGTGCACACAAAAAGAAAGTGACACTAGTGGATACAGTACTGAGACTCTAACTCTGGTCAGAATTGTATTTTAAATACTTTCACACCAGGGTGTTTATTTTTTTTATTTATTTTTTTGTATCTTTTTAAACAAATCCAATAAAGGTGACGTTTTAGAATAAGGGTCACGTCCTGACACTATTGTATATTATTTAGCCTAGCAGGGCAATCAGCTAAGTGAACACTACTACAATCACTTAATAAGTACAATTACTTTAAACTTGAGTTAGCGAATATGGCCAGTTTCCTAACAGGAGTACCAGACCTTGACAAATGGAGCACTGTAGCGAGGGAAGTGTTCTCAGAGAAAGAATACACACAATCATTAATAACCACTAATGTAAAGACTGCATTTAAGGAGTTAACAAAGGTCTATAAGGACTATATTGTCACGTGGTGGGAGATTCAGTCACTGGATAGCTATATAAAAAATAATATAGTTCCAAGGGGGCTGCGAATCACTCTGACCCCAGCAGATAGGGTACGTAGTGTGAACCTAATGAACAAATGGGAGAGAGAGGCTACAGCGAGTTCCCTTAGATTCATGCAAATTCTCTTGGAGGAGGAAAGGGGCTCCTGGGAAATAAAATCGAAGA
The DNA here is from genome assembly GCF_050947455.1 of Rhinoderma darwinii. Lineage (NCBI taxonomy): Eukaryota > Metazoa > Chordata > Amphibia > Anura > Rhinodermatidae > Rhinoderma > Rhinoderma darwinii. Next base: position 5,433,361 of record NC_134687.1, read on the forward strand.
GATTAAATGACCTTAGGGAACAGATTTTAAAGTTAAAAACTGATCCCCAATTTGATAAGAAAGAGGCCATCCTGCAGGGGGTGATAAAAAGGTTCCAGAATACCACCAGTGACAGAAAACACCAACAATTCATAAGGGATCTACAAGAATTCAAGTAAAATAGGGCTTATTCTTTTTTGGCTAAATCCTGTCCCAGAGATGGAGATCAGGACTTATCTTCTTCAGAAGCTGATTGTTCAGATTATGAGAAGGATAGCCAAAGTGTGGATAGACGGAGAGGTTCAAGTAGAGGGGGAAGAGGTAGAGGCAGGTCATATAGACGGGGAGCTCCACAAAGGGATAATATGTCCTACAATAGCAGGGCTGAACAACAGGGCAATTCTTTTTTAGCCCAGGTCCCGCCTCTAAACCAATACCCCCTACGGAACCGTATCAGGATTAGGATCAGTAATTACTGATAACATGCAGATTGTGAATCTGTCCACCCATGTTTTGACTGAGATATTACTCATAGTTCTCAAAAAAAATCTATCATTTGTACCAACCGAGAAGTTTGATCCCTTTGTTTGGACTAAGGACATTTCCCTATTCATTAGAAAGCCCCAGTGGTTTAAACACTATTCCGCACTGGATAGACGTACTTGCCTTGAAAATAATCTGGAGGCAAGCGATCTACCAGCAGTGAGGTCAATGGTGGAATTTATGGAGGATAATGAAAGGGACAGATTCCTGGGACCTTTCACTAATTTAGAAAAAAAAAGTGTGTGCAGATAATCCTAACATTGCAATTTTCCAAGGACTGGTGAACCAGGATTTAGATGCATTAGGAGGAAAGACAAGGGGGTTAAATAATTGAAATAGACTGGAAAGGGAGGCTTTGTCTATATGGAAAAACACAGGACCATCACAATTAAACCCACAGATAAAGGGGGCAATGTGGTGGTCCTGGACTCCACAAAGTACAAATCCCTATGTCTGGAACGATTGGCAGATACTACATTCTATAGGAAGTTGGATATGAACCCGACCAGTGCTTTTTTACTACTACTATTAGTTCTACTACAATTAGAATAATATTTTTTATGAACAATAAACAGAAATATTTCTACAGTTTACTAATTCTAACTCGGATAAAAAAATATTTTTAATAATATCATTAGGCCGGATTCACACGAGCGTTTTGCGAGCGCAAAAGGCACTTGACAGCTCCGTGTGTCATCACCATATGATGCGCGGCTGCGTGCTTTTCGCGCAGCCGCCATCATTATGACACTCCGTTTGGATGTTTGTAAACAGAAAAGCACCCCTAAGGGCTTATTCAGACGAACGGGATATACGTCCGTGCAACGCGCAGGATTTTCACGCGCGTCGCACGGACCTATATTAGTCTATGGGGCCATGCAGACAGTTGCGTGATTTTTACGCAGCGTGAGTCAGCTGCGAAAAACTCACGACATGTCCGTTCTTTGTGCGTATTTCGCGCATGACGCACCCATTGAAGTCAATGGGTGCGTGAAAATCACGCATGCCACACGGAACCACTTCCGTGGGACGCGCGTGATTCGCGCAACAGCAGTGAAAAGGATGAATAAAAACAGAAAAGCACCACGTTTCATAATGATGGCGGCTGCGCGAAAAGCACGCAGCCGCACATCCTATGGTGATGACACACGGAGCTGCTAAGTGCCTTTTGCACACGCAAAACGCCGCAATTTTTGCATGCGCAAAACGCACACGCTCGTGTGAATCCAGCCTAAGTCTGATAATTGGTTGTTACATTCACAGGGATAATAAAAACTGCTGTTTGCTCTCATCTCTGGAGCATCGCACACAGAGACACAGGGGTAGTTAGCACCGCTGCATGGGAAGTGTAGTATAACATGTACCAACCATGAAATAGAGAGATTTCTCCAGCTCACCAGTCTTGGCGTTTGATCTCCGGTTGCGCACGGATCCTCGAGGTAGCACTCGGTTGTATCACAATAGAACGAAAAAAAATCTCGATCTAGCGCTGGGTTTAAAAGGAAAAAATGTCCACTTTATTGAAAATTATTTTAAAAATTGTAGTGAGCACAGAGGGGTGGATGCTCACTACAGATGGGAGATCGGGAGGAATAGCTCTCAGCAGAATGAGTGTTTATTCGACAGCTATTCCATGTGTATGGCCAGCCTAAAACATAATGTTTTCTTTTATTTAGCTTAACCCCTTAATGACCAGCCTATTTTAAACCTTGATGACCAAGCTATTTTTTACGTTTTCCCATAGTCGCATTCCAAGAGTTATAACTGTTTTATTTTTGGGTCGACATAGCTGTATAAGGACTTGTTTTTTTGCGGGACAAGTTGTATTTTTTAATAGCACCATTTTGAGGTACATATAAATTATTGATTAACTGTTATTAACTTTTTTTAGGGGCGTATAAAAAAAAAGTACCCATCAATTTCATCTATTTTTTTTTGCGTCTTTAATTTACACCTATTACCGTGTGGTATAAATAACATAATATCTTTTTTCAGTGGGTCATTACGATTACGACGATACCAAATTTGTATGGTTTTATTATGTTTTACTACTTTTACACAGTAAAAACAATTTTTTTTCAAAATTATGTGTGTCATGTCCGTGGCTTCAGGCCGTCAGGTTCACTCACCTCCTGACGGCCGCAGCCATGGGTCTGCGAGCGCTGGCTCCAGTCTCCTCCTCAGGAGACGCCAGCGCTCACTTCCACTCACCTCGGCCGGGTCCCGTAGGGTACGCTCGTGCAGGCTCTTAATGGGGCAGCGCGCGCACCAGACTTTCATGGATAATCAGCCCATGAGTGCCCTGGACTATAAGAAGGGTCCAGCCCCTTGCTTTTATGCCTGAGCCTTGTTGTCATACCCTAAGTTTGTCTTGCAAATCGTCTCCTAGTGTTTTCCAGTTCCCAGTGTTCCCTGTTCCTGTATCCCTTGCTATCCTGGTCAAGTGCCGTGCTGAGCTGTAGTCGTGCTGTGCTGTATCTATGCCTGACCTGCTACTCCACGCCTGACGTCTACCTGCTGCCTAGTCCCAGCCGAGCCTGCCTTACTGCTGTCCGAGCTGCCACATGTACACTATACGAACTATAGACTCTGACCTGCATCCTGTTGGCCAGCTGCCATACCGCCAAGGCATTACGGCCCAGTGGGTCCATGAACCCTACGTGACAGCATGCTCAGGCCATGGACCCCGCTGGTCGATCAAAGACCATGACGACGTCACAAGAGATGCGGGCGGTTAAGCCAGACCTCCGGTCTCAACAGGATCAACTCCTCCAGGCCTTGAACATTCTCGCACGTCGGCAGGAGGCACAAGCTGCCATTTCTCCTACTACACCTCCCGGCAGTGTTGATCCTCAGACTACACCTCCTGGCAGTGTTGATCCTCGTTTTTCTTTGCCACTTCCTCACCACTATGATGGAGACACGAGGACCTGTCGTGGATTCTTGAACCAGTGCCAGATCCATTTCAGTCTGGATACTGGTGCATTTTCGTTTGATGGCGCAAAGCTCGTTTTTGTCATCTCTCTTCTCACTGGCAAGGCCCTTGCATGGGCGAATCCTGTCTGGGAGAGACAAGGACCAGAGACCCGTGACTTCCAGGGCTTCCTCCAGACTTTTCACATGGTGTTTGAGGAGCCTGGACGAGTCTCTTCTGTAGCGGCTTCCTTGCTAAACCTACGCCGAGGACTCACATCCGTGAGCGAGTACGCCATCCACTTCCGCACCCTGGTGGGAGAACTGTTGTGGAACAATGAGGCCCTGGTGGCTAAATTCTGGCATGGACTGTCTTCTAAAATTAAGGATGAACTTGCCGCCCAAAACCTACCGTCTACCCTATATGACCTCGTCCTTCTCTCCGCCCGGATTGATATGAGGATCCTAGAATGGCTCCAAGAGGCTCATCGGGAGGGAGGTCTCCCTAGTCCGGCCCCATCCTCGCAGCAACCTCTGCTGTCCTCGGATGCCGATCCTCCTAAAGAGTCTGTGAGCATGGACTGGTGTAAGCTAGCTACCCAGGAGAGACAACGCAGACGCACTTCGGGACTCTGTTTCTATTGCGGCCTCGGAGGCAATCTTGTGCGTTTGTGTCCCCAAAAGCTCCAATGCCTAGGTTTGGTAGGAGAGACAACCTTGGGTAAGAAAGGACTTCCATCTAAATTGTCCTTACACATGGCCATAGTGTCCGGCGAGAGAACGCATCGAGTCTCTGCGTATCTGGACTCTGGATCCGCTGCTAATTTCATTTGTAGAGACCTGGTGGATCTTCTTCAATTACCCACTACCACTCTGGTGAGGCCATTGATGGCTGCATCCGTGAATGGACTACCTCTGCCAGACCCAGATATAGCTGTGACCAAGCCGCTGAGGCTCCAAGTGGGAGCTCTCCACTCTGAGTTGCTATCGTTCTTTGTCTTGTCCAAGGCCGTTAACACCATGCTACTTGGCCTGTCTTGGCTCCGAATACTTGCCCCAGTCCTGGACTGGAACTCTGGAGAGGTTCTCCAGAGGGGCCCCGTGTGTCACAGCCGTTGCCTGGTGCAGATTTGTTTGGCACAGCCTCCTCTGCCTCAGTGCTTGGCAGGATTGCCGGGTCATTATGCTACATTTTCGGACATCTTCAGCAAGAAGGAGGCGGAGACGCTGCCCCCAAACTGGGCGTATGACTGTCCTATTGAGATGATTCCTGGTGCATCCCTTCCCCGTGGTAGGGTATATCCTCTCTCCTTACCAGCGACTTTGTCCATGTCCACCTATGTTAAAGAGAACTTGGAGCGGGGCTTCATACAGAAGTCTTCCTCTCCGGCAGGAGCTGGGTTCTTCTTCGTTAAGAAGAAAGATGGTTCCCAGCGTCCCTGTATCGACTATCGGGGTCTCAACCAGATCACAGTGAAAAATCGGTATCTGTTGCCATTGATCTCAGAAGTATTTGACCGTATACGTGGTGCCAAGATTTTTTCCAAACTAGACCCACGTGGGGCTTACAACCTAATCCGGATTCGCCGGGGTGATGAATGGAAGACTGCATTTAACACCCGTGATTCGGCCTGTGTAATGCTCCAGCAGTCTTCCAGGAGTTCGTTAAGGACATTTTCCGTGACCTTCTCTGCATTTGTGTTGTGGTCTATATTGATGACATCTTAATTTTTTTCTCCAGATCCTATGACGCATCAGAGACATGTCCATCAAATTTTGCTGCGGTTAAGGGAGAATCGTCTGTACGCCAAGTTGGAGAAGTGCATGTTTGAAAAGGATTCTCTACCCTTCCTGGGCTATATTGTCTCGAATAGTTGTCTCGAGATGGATCTTGAAAAGGTAAAGTCTGTCCTGGTATGGCAAGTCCCTCTGGGATTTGCCAATATTTATAGACCGCTTATTCCAAACTTCTCCTCACTGACATCTCCTATATCTAACCTCACTAAGAAGGGCATGAACACCAAAGTGTGGACTCCTGAGGCAGAGTCCACATTCAATAGCCTGAAGAGTGCCTTCATGTCAGCCTGTATCCTCCATCATCCAGATGTTTCCCTGCAGTTCTCGTTGCAGGTGGTCTCATCCTCTGTCGATGCTGGTGCACTCCTGTTCCAAAAAGGTCCAAAGGGCAAGTCTATGGTATGTGGATATTTCTCTAATCTCTTCTCTTCCGCAGATCGCAACTACTCGATTGGGGATCGGGAGTTGCTGGCCATCAAATTGGCCCTGGAAGAGTGGAGACATCTACTAGAGGGCGCAGCTCATCCCATCCTGATTTTTACGAACCACAAGAACCTCACCTATCTTCAGACGGCCCAACGGCTGAACCCTCGTCAGCCCAGGTGGACACTGTTCTTTACCAGGTTCCAGTTTGAGCTCCATTATCTGCCAGCTGACAAAAATGTGAGGGCCAATGCTTTATCCAGGTCTTTCGATACAGAAGACACCATGGAAGTTCCACAGAACATTATTGATCCGTCTTGCATTGTCTCTGTCAACCCCCTGCAAGTTGGGGACATTCCTCCAGGCAGGACTTTTGTACGCCTGGCTGACTGAGGGAGAATCCTCTGCTGGGGACACTCCTCTAGACTGGCAGGTCAAGCAGGGACCTGTAAACCCGGGATCTGATTGCCTGTCATTTCTGGTGGCCCATGCTGCCCAAGGACATTATGGACTTTGTTTCTTCCTGCTCAGTGTGTGCAGCTAACAAGGTTTCTCACTCCAGACCTGCTGGCCTGCTCCAGCCATTGCCTGTGCCCGATGCTCCCTGGCAGCATATAGAAATGGACTTTATCACTGACCTGTCTCTCTCTGCTGGATACAGTACTGTCTGGGTGGTGGTGGATCGATTTTCATAGATGGCCCACTTCGCTCCACTGACCGGTCTTCCTTCTGCTCCTCAACTGGCCAAGCTGTTCATCCAACACATCTTCCGCCTGCACGGATTGCTGCAGCATATTGTGTCTGATCGGGGGGGGGGGGGGTTCAGTTCACCTCGAAGTTCTGGAGAGCCCTCTGTGGACTCCTAGGTGTAACGTTGGACTTTTCCTCGGCCTACCATCCTCACTTCAATGGTCAGGTCGAGAGGATCAATCAGTTCTTGGAGAACTACTTATGCCACTTCATCTCCAAGCAGCATGATGACTGGGTGCAGTTACTCCTGTGGGCTGAGTTATCTTACAATAATCACACCAGCGAGTCCACACACAAGACACCGTTCTTTATTGTCTATGGCCAACACCCACGAGTTCCTCTCCCGGTGCCTGATACGTCTGAGGTACCAGCTGCTGACACGGCTTTTAGGGACTTTCTGCAGATCTGGCAGCAGACCCGATCCTCCATCCTGCTGGCGGTCGACCGCATGAAGTGGAAGGCGGACACAAGGAGAAGAGAACCTCCTCAGTTTCTTCCTGGCACGAAGGTCTGGCTGTCCTCCAGGAACATTCGACTGAGGGTGCCATCATACAAATTTGCTCAGCAGATTAAACCTGTCACCTACATGCTTCAGCTGCCTCCTACCCTCTGGATCCCCAACTACTTCCATGTCTCTCTCCTGAAACCAGTGATTCTGAACCACTTTACCAAGACTCCTAGCCCTGTGGTTGCCTCCAGTGGTCCTTCAGACACCTTCGAGGTTAAGGAGATCTTGGACACCAAGTGAGTGAGAGGAAATACTTTTTATTTGGTGGATTGGAGGGGTTTGGTCCTGGAGAGAGGTCCTGGGACTCAGAGGAGAACCTCAATGCTCCTAGCCTTTTGAAGGAGTTTCTCTCTCGCTCTGGCCCCAAGAAGAAGAGGGGGGATACTGTCATGCCCGTGGCTGCGGGACTTCAGGTTCACTCACTCCCTGACGGCCGCAGCCACTGGTCGGCGAGTGCTGGCCCCAGTCTGCTCCTCAGGAGATGCCAGCGCTCACTTCCACTCACCTCGGCCGTGTCCCGTAGGGTGTGTGCACGCTCATGCCCACTCTTCAAGGGGCAGCGCGCGCACCAGACTTTCATGGGTAATCAGCCCATGAGTGCTCTGGACTATAAGAAGGGTTCAGCCCCTTGCTTCTATGCCAGAGCGTTGTTGTCATACCCTAAGTTTGTCTTGCAACTGTTTCCTAGTGTTCCTGTATCTTGTATCCCGTTCTATCCTGGTCAAGTGCTGTGCTGAGCTGTAGTCATGCTGTGCTGTATCTATGCCTGTCCTGCTACTCCATGCCTGATGTCTACCTGCTGCTTAGTCCCAGCCGAGCCTTCCTTGCTACTGTCCGAGCTGCCACAGGTACCCTATACGAACTATAGACACTGACTTGCGTCCTGTTGGCGAGCTGCCATACCGCCAAGGCGGTAAGGCCCAGTGGGTCCACGAACCCAACGTGACAATGTGTTTTGGTGTCTCCATATTTGAAGAGCCGTAACTTATTTTTTTTCCCCGATGCAGCTGTATGAGTGCTTTTATTTTGCAGGATGACTTGTAGTTTCTATCAGTATCCTTTTGGAGTACAGGCGACTTTTTGATCACTTTTTATCAAATTTTTTGAAGGCAGGATGAACAGAAAACAGCAATTCTGGCATTTTTTTTTTGTTTTATTGTTTTATAGTGTTCGCCGAGCGGGTTAAGTAACATAATATTTTTATAGTTGGGGTTGTTATGGATGCGGAGATACCAAATATGTGGAACTTTTTTTTTTTCATAGTAAAGCATATTGTAAAGGAAAATGTTTACTTATTTATTAATAACTTCGATAAACTTTTTTTAAACCTTTTTTCTAGTCCCACTAGGGGTCTTCATTATGCTCTCGTCCGATCACTTTTATAATACACTGCAATATTTTCGTATTGCAGTGTATTACAGCTTCTCCGTTTACAACAGACAGGCATCTGCTAGGTCATGCCAGAGGCATGACCTAGCAGGCATCCACTACAGGCAGTACTGGGGGCCTTCATTAGGCCCCCAGATGCCATAGAAGACACTGGCACCCTGAACAGGGAGTTTTAACTGCTCCTGATTGTGCATATTTATTCTAATGCAGCACAATGAAAAGGTGTATGCATCAGAATAAAGCCCGTTAGTGGCCGCCGTGAAAAGGTGTATTGGCGATCACAAAAAGGTTAACGTATAAGGGTATGTGCACACGGTAGAAGGCTTTTACGTCTGAAATGATGATACAGCTGCCTCGTTTCAGACGTAAATGCTGCTCCTTGCATTTTGCGAGGCTTCTCTGACAGCCGTAAATTTTGAGCTTTGCTTCATTGAGTTCAATGAAGAACTGCTCAAATTACGTCTGAAAGAAGTGTCCTGCATATAATGTATATAAGTGTCCCGCATATAATGTATATAAGTGTCCCGCATATAATGTATATAAGTGTCCTGCATATAATGTATATAAGTGTCCCGCATATAATGTATAGAAGTGTCCCGCATATAATGTATATAAGTGTCCTGCATATAATGTATATAAGTGTCCTGCATATAATGTATATAAGTGTCCTGCATATAATGTATATAAGTGTCCTGCACTTCTTTTGACGAGGCTGTATTTTTACGCGTCGTCGTTTGACAGGTTGTCTGCACAGTACGTCGGCAAACCCATTCAAATGAATGGGCAGATGTTTGCCGACGTATTGTAGCCCTATTTTCAGACGTAAAATGAGGCATAATACGCCTCGTTTACGCCTGAAAATAGGTCGTGTGAACCCAGCCTAACAGACTGCCTGAATTTTTTACATTTTAATTATCGGGAACGAGCGTTTGCCCGATATTTGGCCAGTGTAAAAAGGCATTAGGTCTATCGGATCAGTATTGTATCTAGCTGTACTTTTTGGTCACAATCAGACACCAGAGATCAGGGGCTGCATGGGTTATGGGGCATGTAGCCTATTGTCTGCCTGGTAAATATCAGAATTTACAATCTATCGGTGTAAGAATGATAAAATATTTCAACATCTCTCCTCCAGTCTGTGATCTAACACTTTAAATTTATTTATCTTTTCATAAGCTAAACTACTTTATAAGAAGAGTAAATTTTAGTGATCACAATGGCCGAATTATTTCATTTGATGAGACAAGAAGATTACGATTTCCACCCAATATGACTTTGACAAACTGGGTATTTCAAGCAAATCAGACCTATTTTAGATATATATCTAATAATAGGAACTACTTTGGCCCGAGTGATAATCTACCAGAAGATCAGTGGCTTAATGTTACAGATGACAAATTTACATGGAAAACTGGAAAAGTAAGTTTTCTCCTTGTATATTTAATATAGTAATTTCCCCACCATTCCTGTGGGGAGTTGGCACTCAGCTATTTCTCTATATCCTAAAACAGTTGGATCCACACCAAGAAGACTTATGTAGAATATCAACTTCTTACGCCATAAATGTTGGAAAACACATTAAAATATTTCTTACAGTTGTAGCATAGCAGTTTGTCAGATGCAGAACAGCTGAGTTGGTCACTGGAAACAAATATTGGGATGTCATAATTTTCTATAACTGAGTTCCCCAACAGGACTTCAGACAAACACAATGGAGGAGATGTGGAATCTGATTTGTGGCTCTGGGCAACTGCTTCAATTTTTCTTTGAAATACTTCTGATAATTCTCATCCATTGACTTTGCCTAAAGACATTCCCCAGATAATAAAAATAGAGAGGATGCCAAGTCCTCATAGAGTGCCCGACCCTCTGCAAGTCAGACAGATGTCTTGTAGTATGTACCCATAGTTCAGACATGGAAGTCGGGGGTAGAACACACAGTCCATATCAGCCTAACACATTAACACTGCTGTACAGGCTGAAACCTCTCTGATGGAGGCTCGTTCTTCAGTTACATTATTTTGGCTACGGAACTTATTTAACCAAGTAAGTCATTAAACTGCAAGAAAACAATAACATTACAAATTCTGTATCTACTAATCTCTGCACCCACCACACGACTCACTTTCTATGTTCTCAACAGTGGTGCAACAATAAGGACAGAGAGAACACAGAGGGAAACCCCAGACATCAACAGTCTTAAGGTGCCCATACACATTCAATGAACACCGGACGAACCTGCCGATTTTGGCAGGACCAGCTAATCATTTAATGTATATTGGGGTGTCCCAACGCTCCCTAAACTGCAGATGTAGGTGTTAAGAAGAATCATGCATGTTGGATTTCAACATACCTGATCCTTTGTTCTCACAGGAGATAATCAGCACCTTAATCGCCTCTTCCCATTGAGAATTCATGCACTTTCAGCAAGCTAATTTTGCATGTGTATGGTGGGGGGAACAGCAGAGTTTTGGCAGTAGGTGACTGGACTGTGTAAAAGAGCAGATATTAGGCCACGGAGCGCGGACTTCACTTACCTGCCTCCCGCAGATCTGTCTCTTCCTGCCGGCGTCTTCCTCCCTAGAGACGTCGGCACATGCGCCTGCTCTGTCCCGTAGTGATCGCTAGAGGGCGCTTTAAGGCCGGGAACCAGAGCGCGCATATGTAAATAATTAATTCATTATCCCCTGATCACCCTGAACTATAAAAAAGGCCCTGCCCTTCTGATCCTTGCCACAGTGTTGTTCGTTTATCCCATGTTAGTCTTTGCAAATGTTTCCTTAGTGTTATCTTGTTCCCGTTGTTTCTCGTGCCCTGCTACCTGTATCCTGTATCCCATGCTGTGTTATTATTACTGAGCATGTTTAGTGTTTGGAGTCATGTCCTACTGCACCTACTGTCATCTGCCATAGCTTTTGTCATCTGCCACATCCAGTATCATCTACCACATCCAGTGTTATCTGCTACGTCTTGCACAACCTGCTGCACCTGTTGTCATCCGCCACGTCTGGCATAAACTGCTGCACCTACCTCCATCCATGCTACAGCCTCGGCCACTGTCTGGACTATTTCAGGTACCCTTATGCTACGAAATTGTATAGACTGTGACTTGGCCAGCTGCCTCTCCACTACAGCGGAATGGCCTAGTGGCTCCACATACCCTGTGATCGTGACAGCGGAAAAGCAGAATAGTGGCTCTGTATCTTCCTCTCTATCTATATTGTTTGAAATAAGGATAGTTCTGGTTAGAATCCGCCACATCTTCCCAGTAAGGTCAGAAGGGCTTAGGGGAGAGATGTTCAATCGGCCTGCATCATAAAGAACTCATGACTTTATTGTGGCAGGTAGTGTCAGACTTGGGTTCCCAGCGTACATCCTGAACATGTCCACAGGGCTTTATTATCCAAATGAGGCCAAAAGTGTCCTTTTAGCCTCCACCAGGCTCATATACTTCAGTATACATTTCGTTTAAAAGATGGAATAGCATTTTAGAGTAAACTGTTCCATCATGAGGGATCCCGCAATTAAAATGTATATGTTTTTTTAACATGGAAGATTGTGTGACGTATACCACTGTATGGCAACCATCACAGGGATATATTAAACGTATACGTCGGGGAGATTCTGAGGGACCTGAGTGCCTGAGAAGAGCATCAGGTAGTGCTCGGCCCGGGATCCTGCCCAGTGACGCCATTGTCTTTATATAAACAGAGACTTCAGGAGCTTACCCAGTGCTGGAGTTTCCGGATAGAGTGCTTCTGATGCTCTTCCAGGGACTCAGGCGTTGTAAATCTCCAGACATCACTTTCCATTTATGGACAGTGATGTCAGGAGCTTTCCCAGGGCCAGATTCCCATGGCAGAGTGCTACCAATGCTCTGGCTGAGGACTACGGCATTATAAAGCTCCTGACGTTGTTCCTATGGACAGTGACTTTAGGAGCTTTCCCCGGGCCAGAGACCCTGGCCAGAGCGATTCCAATTCTCTAGCCTGGAACTCTGACGTTGTAAACTCCTGACATCACTGTCCATATAATGTATGTATATTGGTTGCACCATGTCAGGGGGGTTTGGGTGACGTATCCCATTATATGCCTATACATTAGGATAAATAGCAACCTCCCGACATATACCTCTGATGAAAAGCAATATACTGATGTGAAGGGGGCCTATTAGGTTATTTTTGAATCATCCAATAAGAAATAGACTCTAGTGACAAATGATTGGCTTCAAAGACAGCTCCAAATCGTATTGTCAGGGCCCACTGGGGGTTCCCATATACCCTGGTGGGCAAGTCAGGATGTCCCTCCTGCAGCCGAGTCCAACTGCGCTAACCTGGAGGTTTTCTGATTTCCAGATACCTGAGTAAAACTGGAGACTCTTTACCTTCTCCTGAGAATGTTTTGAAAGAAACACCACTTCTATAGAAGATTCAGTAGCAGGAAGGGGCCATTTTGGGTTTTATTACTGAGCAATAAAATCTTCTGGCCACATTGTTCCTTTCTTTCCTGAAGACATGTGGAATAATATGAAAGATCACTTACCTAGTTTATTTTATCTGGAGTCGGTGTAGGGCAGTCCACGGATATCTGGATATATATATATATATACCAGTTAGTTTGTGTGTTTGAAGTTTGTTTAGTCAGTGTTAGTGACGTTATGGCGAGGAATATCTGGCGGATATCTGGGTACAGTTTACCGTGATAATGTCATCTCTATCACCTGGACTCTCCACAAGTCAATATGCTTGAGTCTTGTTGAGCCAGTGTTTCACTGAGAAGCCTGGCAACAACATGAATGCTAAATAGTAATAAAACTGGTTGTGGTATTTGCAGCTTTACCATGTCTGGCAGCTAGAGTAGGATCTGAGCCACTTTCTTTATATATCATTAGAAGTTCAGGCCTTTCAATCTGTTCATATACAAGGTCAATGCTAAATTATTTCTGAAAGGCTTCCATATTAGTGATGACATTGTATTGGCCGGGACATGTGGAAGGGTGATACTTCAAGCGAAAAATAATTATTAGGCCACTTATCAAAGCAATAGATTGAGTTTAATGAAGGTGTTGTGCTCACTAAAAACTTGTGCAAACTTCTTAAAAGCATTTCCAGTCTTACTGGTTTACCCATCAAGAACATACCAGAATTATTTTACCCCTGTTAGTCGGCAAATAAATCCGTTTATGAGCTTTAGGCCTCATGCACATAGCCATATTATGGTTCCGTTTAACCTCCAAATAGTACAGAGCCATAATATGGTGCACATGCAAGTGTTGGCTCTTACTGTGCCTCCATTTTTATTTGGAGTATTATGACCAGCAGGTTATGGACCCACTTGTCTACTCTACTGGTTTGGCTTAGGGCCACCTATAAGTAGCCTCCCCAATCTTCACCCTTTAAGCCCTATAGACGGATCTGGTCTTCGCTGCAGAGAGACTACCAGAAGGCATAGGAAAATACAAACTTTATTGAACAATACAGAGTAAAAGTAGTTAAAATAGAGACTTCAAATCAGACAACTGTATATCCATTGTTCAAAGGACATAGGAGCACATAGTTGTCAAAGAGAAAAGTCCAGAAAAAGGCTACATAGCCATGTTTAAGGTAGCAATCAAATGACAATATCTTGTGTAAAACAGAGTATAGGCAAATTTACATTACATAATAAATATTTACTGGCGCCTATCAGATGTGATTTTTGTTACAGCGTATGGTAGCGCTATAATCCACCTCGCCCTCCACAGTGATTAGTACGGCGTATATTCTACTAGTGTTACATTTTATTATGTGATGTCAATTTGCCTATACTCTGTTTTACACAAGATATTGTCATTTGATTGCTACCTTAAACATGGCTATGTAGCCTTTTTCTGGACTTTTCTCTTTGACAACTATGTGCTCCTATTTCCTTTGTACAACTGATATACAGTTGTCAGATTTGAAGTCTCTATTTTAACTAATTTTACTCTGTATTGTGCAATAAAGTTTGTATTTTCCTATGCCTTTTGGCATTTAAAACCCAAATAGTACATGACTCTATGTTTTCTCTATGTGTTGCAAATGTATGGTGGAGTTTCTATTTCAACACTGGGGAGGTTAAAGTTCACACTGCTGGTGACCTAGCCCCTATAGTGATTTTTCCTGTGAGATATATGTTGATGTTAGAGAGACTACCAGATTGCTGCCTCTCAAGGTGATCCTGGTGGATTATCTGCTGGATTAGCGGACCAGTAACAGGCAGTGGCAGATGGTACTTTGATGGATGGAAACTTCAGGCTTGTCACCGACATTTGGAGGCAAACTGGCAGTGGGTAGCTGGACGTTGGCTAATAACAGGTAGCTGGACACAGGCTGATAACAAGGAGCTGTAAATAGGCAGACAGCGGATAACTGGATAGAGGCAGACAGCGGATAACTGGATACAGACTGGGAACAGATAGCAATATTTGACTGAAATCAGATGCACACAGGAACTTTTGCAGGGTACAACTAGGTTGTTCCAATGCTGCTTAAGCACAAGGTGAATTTTGGAGGTGCTGTAAATATATGGGCATTTTGAATTCTTCATGCGCTGGCCCTTTAAGAGGTGGCTGGATTGTGCTTGCACACTAGGGACATTGAAGCTGCAAGCAAAGGAATACAGCATATGCCTGGGAGAGAGGCAAGACTGGGCCGCTGGAGCAGGTAAGAGACCCGGCAGTGGGGACCCGCTGCTGGCGTGACATGAAGATATACACGTGTCCACCCTTACCCTTGCTTATATTTGGTTAAGGACTCCAATTTCTCATAAAATCAATTCAATACAATATCGGGCTATGCTAGCAAAATCTTTGCAGGCTGTAATCCACATCACAGCCACTGGGTGGCCACACATAAACACATATAGCATAGACATCTCGTCACAGAGTATCACGAAATCATGGTTATTTTTTCCAGAGGAGTTCATCTCCCGCCACACATCTTAGGATATGTGGAGATAAGAAGAAAGATAAGGAAGGACAGATCTGTACAAACTTTATTTTTTGTTGGATTACGTTTTGTTCACTGCATATTATAAAATCCCATGGTTTGATTTCTGTTTCCACTATTAGTTTGTATTCAACCACAGAAAAACTAAAAATGTGTTGGTTGCTAATAATCTAACAAAAACTTTACATGTCTTTTGATTTTATGAGGTCCCACAATCTCGGTGTAATGAGAGATGTCCCCCTGGCTACAGGAAAGCTCCTAATGGAGGATATCACTCCTGCTGCTATGACTGTGTCCTGTGTTCTGAGGGGGAAATGTCCAATATATCAGGTATGTAGAACAGCAGAAAGCAAAACATCAAGAAATGTTATCCCACTTATCTTCTCCTCGCTGTCTTTACTTTTAGATATTGATGTATTCTGTTAAAGGCTTTAAATTCCACAAAGTAATTTAGTATTGAACCGAGAGCAAATATTCTATCCACGTAATGTTACTCATATGTATAATAGTAAATATATGTAGGAATGTCAGCTCGCCCTCCCAGGTGCACGAAGTAGACAGCAATCTCCACGCCAGAGGAACAATATTCAGGAGGAAAGATCAGCGCTCCTTGTGGAATGTAAAAATAAAATCTCTTTTATTTAGAAAAATATGCGGAAAATTGAGCAACAAAAAGTGGACAGATTACATAAAGTGTCCGTCCCCTCTGACGCGTTTCTAGCTCTCAAGAGTCATTACTCATAGATAGAGGAGGAAGTGAAAGTGTGTGGCTGAAATAGTAGCCAGGAAAGAAAACCACCCACTTTGATCAGGTGTATACAATAATCAGAAAGTGGATGACATAGAAAACATACAAAAACATAAAAATATATATAGTAGATCTTAGAAAAAGTACAAAAGTTGTATAGAGCATTAGTAATTCATAATAAGATCATTTCTCACATTAAGACCATTGGGGACTATAGAATTTAACATGAGAATCCAGTATCCCTCACAATTTAATAGTGCTCTCCTATGATCAGCACCTCGCACTGGTTTATTAACCCTCTCAATTCCTGAAAACTGAAAGCTGCTGATGTTCCCTTGATGCATTCCATTAAGATGTTCTCTAATTCTGACCTTAAGGGGGCAACTTTATTGGTTTATTTGGTATACATGTCGTGTGTTACAATTGATAAATTGTTTTATCTCATGTATAGTTCCATCAATGGCCGAACTAACTTGTTGAATTTGATGTAGATAATTGCAACACATACATATATTTACTCCACAAGGGAAAAAAACCTTTGGACGACAGCCAGGTATTTTGTTTAGATGAAAAGTGTGTTAAACTAGGTGAAAGCATAGTACCCAAAGTAGGCGCTCTCCGAGTAGAGAATTTGCAACCCGGCTCTAGTATTTGGCATAAATCCTCATCCTGAAAAAGGACTGGTAAGTATTTGGACTCTATAAATTGTGTCATATAATATTCTTTGCATAATGTAACAAACACTGGAAATTAATTTGTATTACTTATATATATATATATATATATATATATATGTATATATATATATATATATATGTATTTTCTTTGTAATAAATAACACCGTTTTCTACCCTCACCTAGATTAATGGCTCTATCTGGGGTCCACTGGGGATAGCCTCGGTCCTTTAAACGACTACATATTTTACTAGTTTCGTCCCTATATGACTGTTCGGACTGTGCAGTTTCTTTTAGCTCAAAGTATTTCTCCAACTGGGACGCCCTTAATGGTATGTTCTGGATGGCAAGATTTGCAATGCAAAATTGCATTTCCAGCACTAGGCTTGCGATAAGTGCCAGTCTGAACAGTATCTAACCTGGAAAGTCAAAACAAATGGGTTGTTATTGATGTAGTTGATCAAGTCTGGTATGGTCGCCACATCTGAGAACCAGATGATAATCATATAATCAATGTAACGACCATATCAGATCAGATCAAGAGCAAAAGGACTGCTGTCAGTGAATAGAAAACATTCCTCCCACCATGCTACATATAGGTTGGCGAGCAAAGGGGAGAATTTTGCCCCCATTTTTTGTGTATAGTAGCATTCATGAAGCATGAATTAGTTGGAGGAGAGAAGATACTCTATCGCAATTATAATAGTATTTTGAAAAACTGCGGAGTATTGACAATATCTGTCTAGATGATATGAGACTGCCTTTAATGCAAGTTTGTGAGGGATGCATGTGTATAGTGCCTTAACGTTGCAAGTTATCCATACAACATTTTTCTGCCATTTAATGTTCTGTACAGACTATAGCACATGTTTAGTAACCTGGAGAACCCCATAGTAACGTGTAACCAAAGGTTGCAGTAATGAGTCTACCCACTCGCTAAGTTTCTCATTCAAGGAGCCGATGCCCGCCAAAATAGGTCTCATAGGGGGTGGGTGTCACGGTCTATAGGTATGTGGACCCACTAGGACACACCTCCGTAGCGGTAGGCAGCTGGCCAAATAACAGAGCACCCCAGCAATACATAGTCCCGCACTAGGTTACCTGAATAGTCCGGACAGTGGCCGAGGCTTTGGCACGGATGGAGGTAGGTGCATTAGGTTACACCAGATGTGGCAGATGACAGCAGGTGCAGCAGGTTGCGCCAGACATGGCAGATCAGTCTGGACGTGGAAGATGACACTGGATGTGGCAGATGATACTGGACGTGGCAGGAGACACTGGACGTGGCAGATGACGGCAGATGCAGTGGGACTGGACTCTAACAGGCTAAGGAACAAGTACACAGCACGGGATACAGTATACAGGAAACTGGGCACGGGTAACAACAAGAAAGAGATAACACTAAGGGACCATTTGCAAGACTGACATGGGATAAACTAACAACGCTCAGGCAAGAATCAGAAGGACTGGGCCCTTTTTATATTCCAGGGAATCATGGGCAGTTGATAATGCTGATTCCATTTGTGCAATCGCTGTTTTTTTAAGACTGGACACGAGCATGCGCGCGCACCCTACGGGACACAGCGGACCCGAGCGGAAGTGAGCGCTGGCGTCTCCTTGGAAGGAGATGCGAGCCAGCGTTCACGGATCCATGGCTGCGGCCGCCGGGGGTTGAGCAAACCCGACGGTCTGTAACCATGGATGCTACACTATCCCCCCTCTTACGCCCCTCTTCTTGGGACCAAAGGAAGAGAGGAACTTCTTAATGAGAGCAGGGGCACTGAGGTTCTCTTCCGGCTCCCAGGACCTCTCCTCAGGACCAAAACCTCTCCAGTCCACCAAATAGAAAGTCGTTCCTCCTATTCTTTTGCAGTCCAGGATTTTCCTCACCTCAAACACATCATGTGAACCGCTGGGAGCAATTGCGGGACTGGGAGTCTTACTGTAGCAGTTCAGGACTACAGGCTTCAGGAGGGACGCATGAAAGGAGTTAGGGATTTTGAGGGTAGGAGGCAGCCGAAGCTTATAGGAGACAAGGTTTATCTGTTGCAATATCTCAAAAGGTCCGAGGAACCTAGGTACAAACTTGTATGAAGGCAACTTTAAACTAATGTCCCTTGGGGACAGCCAGACTTTGGTACCTGGAAGATACTAAGGCGGCTCTCTTCTCTTCATATACGCTTTTCGCTTCGTGCAATCGACTTCAAGCAAAATAGAGGACCGGGTCTTTTGCCAGTTTTGCAGAAAGTCCCCAAATGCAAAGAGTCAGCAGCGGGTACCTGAGATGTGGCCAAAACAGGAAGAGGCATGTTGACTTTACACAATGTAGAATGGTGTGGAAGTGGTGGACTTATTTATGTGGATGTTATACGAGAACTCGGCCCATGGAAGAAGCTGTACCCAGTTATCATGCTGCATGGAGATGAAGCGACGGAGATAATTCTTCATGATCTGGTTAATCCTCTCGATTTGGGGTTGATAGTCTGAGGAAAAGTCCAATCTTACAGCCAGGAGTTTACAGAGGGCTCTCCAGAATTTTGAGGTATATTGATTGGACACGATGTGAAGGGGCAAGCCATGAAAATGGAAGATGTGCTTAATGAAGAGACTGGCCAGTCAGGTAGCAGAAGGTAGGCCGGTCAGAGGGATAAAATGTGCCATCTTCGAAAACCGGCCCGCCACCACCCAGACAGTGTTGCATCCTGCTGAGGGAAGAAGGTCTGTGACAAAGTCCATCACAATGTGCTGCCAGGGGACATTGGGTACAGGCAGGGGCTGGAGCAGGCTGGCAGGCTTCGAGTGAGCAACATTGTTAGAAGCACACACCATGCAGGAAGAGACATAGTCCACAACATATTTGGATAGCGTGGGCAACCAGAAGTGACGAGTAATCAGGTCTCAGGTCTTACGAACACCAGCGTGCCCAGCCAGTATAGAGCTGTGTCCCCAGCGGAATTCTTCTTCTGTCTGCCAATCAAACAAAAGTCCTCCCAGGAGGGATGTCTCTAACCTGTAAAGGATTGGCAAGTGATGACGCAGGTCGTGTCTATGACACTTTGAAGGGACTCCACTGTGTCTTCCGTCTCAAATGACCTGGACAGGCCATCGATACTCACATTCTTGTCAGCGGGAGGGTAGTGGAGCAAAAATTGGAAATTGGTGAAGAACAGCGACCACCTGGCTTGACGGGGGTTTAGTCGTTGAGCCGACTGGAGATAGGTGAGGTTCTTGTGGTCAGTGTAGATTAGGATGGGGTGAGTTGTGCCCTCTAGCAGATGTCTCCACTCCTCCAGAGCCAACTTAATGGCCATAACTCCCGATCTCCAATAGAGTAGATGCGCTCTGCAGAAGTAAAAGGTCTCAAGCAATAGCCACATACTACTGCCTTTCCTTTGGAGCTCCTCTGGAACAGAAGTGCACCTGCACCAACAGAAGAAGCGATAACCTCTAATGAAAACTGCAGAGACACGTCAGGATGATGGAGGATCGAGGCTGAAATAAAGGCTTTCTTGAGGCTAATAAATGCGGATTCTGCCTCTGGAGTCCACACCTTGGCGTTCACACCCTTCTTGGTAAGAGTAGAGATGGAAGCAGTCAGTGATGAGAAGTTTGGGATAAACTGCTGGTAGAAATTTGCAAATCCCAGGAAACGCTGTATGGACCACAGGCCTTGAGGACGTGACCATTCCAGGACAGAGTTTACTTTCTCAGGATCCATCTTGAGACCTTGATCCGAGATGATGTAACCCAGGAAGGGCAGAGAATACTTTTCAAAGATGCACTCCTCCAGCTTGGCATATAAATGATTCTCCCTTAATCGCAGAAGAACCTGACGGACATACCTCCGATGAGTCGTCAGATCTGGGGAGAAAATCAAAATATGATCAAGATAGACTACAACATAGACATAGAGGAGATCTCGGAAGATATCATTGACAAATTCCTGGAGGACCACGGGAGCGTTACACAGTCCGAAGGGTATCACCAGGTATTTGTAGTGCCCGTCTCGGGTGTTGAGCACCGTCTTCCACTCATCACCTTGATTTGATTCGGATCAAATTATAAGCCCCACGCAAGTCTAATTTTTAAAAAATCCTCAGTTCAGATATAAGTGGCAATGGGTATTTATTCTTGACTGTGATCTGGTTGAGACCACGGTAGTCAATGCAGGGTTGAAGAGATCTGTCTCTCTTTTTAATGAAGAAGAACCCGGCCCGGCCGGGGCGGAAGACTTTTGTGTGAAACCCCTCTCCAAATTCTCCTTGATATAGGCCGACATGGATAGAGTCTCTGGCAAGGAGAGAGGATATAATGGGGCAGTCATAAGTCCGATGTTGAGGCAGAGTCTCAGCCTCCCTCTTGCTGAAGACATCCGCAAACTGAGCGAAATGGGGGGGCAATCCCACCAATGACTGAGGCAGAGGAGGCTGGACAGGATGGATCTGCAACAGACAGCGACCGAGGCACTTAGAGCCCCATTGGAGAACCTCTCCGGAACTCCAGTCCAGGACTGGGGCATGCAGTCGAAGCCAAGGCAGGCCCAGCAGAACAGGATTGATGGCTCTGGGCAAAACAAGAAACAAAATTAGTTCCGAATGAAGGGCTCCAAATTGGAGCTTCAGCGACTTGGTCTTAGATACAATTGGATCGGGCAGAGGCAGTCCCTTCACTGAGGCAACAGCCAAAGATGTCTCCAGGGTAACTGTGGGCAATGGGATATGATGCATTAGCTCCTTTTGGATGAAGTTGGCCCCGGACATGGAGTCCAGATAGGCAGAAAACCGATGCATCCTCTCGCCGGATACTATGGTCACAGGAATGGTCAACTTGGAACAAAATGCTTTATTTTGTACCGTTTCACCTAGGGTTGTCTCTCCAACCAATCCCAGGCACGGAAGTCTCTATGGCCTCTGGGTAAAAAATGGCCAATATGGCCTCCCGGGCCGCAATACAGACAAAATCCAGAAGTGTATCTGTGTTGTCTCTCCAGGGTAGACAATTTGGCTCAATCCATCTGCATAGGATCCTCTGGTTGGACGACTGAAGAGGATAGTAGGGATTGCTGGAAAGTAGAACCCAGACTAGGAAATCCTCTCTCCCGGAGAACCTCTTGGGAAAGCTCCCGGATCCTCATGTCAACCCGGGAGGCTAGTAGGATGATATCGTCCACGATAGGTGGCAGATCGCAAGTGGCCAGCTCGTCTTTAATCCCAGAAGACAGTCCCTGCCAGAATGCGGCCACCAAAGCCTCTTTGTTCCAAGTAAATACAGCAGCCAGGGTACAAAACTGTATGGCAAACTCGCCCATGGAGAGGTCCCCCTGGTGTAGGGTCAGCAAGGATGCAGCAGAAGAAGAAACTCTCCCAGGTTCTTCAAATATCGAACGCAAAGTCCGTAACAGCACTGCAAGTCACTGTTTTCTGGTCCCTGATGTTTCCACAGAGAATTAGCCCATGCCAGGGCTTTGCCAGTAATGAGAGAGATCATGAAGGCGATCTTGGTGTCATCAGAAGAGAAGGCCCTGGCATGTAGTCTGAAGTGGATCAGGCACTGATTCAGAAATCCCCTGCAGGTCCTTGTGTCTCTGTCATAGCGAGGAGGTAGCGGCAAGAAGCATTGGGGATTGGTACTGGTATAGACAGGAAGTGTAGCAGGATGAACAGCAGGAATAGGTGTGGTGATGACTGTGGTTTGAGCAATCAGTCGATGTGCAATGGCGTTCACTGACAGTAGTAGTTGGTCTTGCCGTGACTGAAGGTCCTGCATCTTGGCCAGCCTGGCTTGTGTCGTCAAAGTCTGACACCGGCATCTGAGGGGTTAAATGCTTGCTATCAGAATTTTTTCTGATCGCACGCATTGCCGATGTGTCCCTGCTGTGCAATACAGCAGAAGCCCAGCGGCTATGGCACTTGCTCTGCTTCTGAGTGGATGCCAGATTTAAATACAAGTTGTTCCCCTTACAAAATGCTTTATTATAAAATAAAAAAAAATAAAAAAAAAAAAAGCTGTATTATTAGTCCCCATCGATAAGTCTATTACGTTTTTTTAACCCGTACAGTATATGCTGATAAAAAAACCAAAAAAAAAACAATGGCAAAATTTCTGTTTTCCGTTCATCCTGCCTTCCACAAAATGTGATAAAAAGCGATCAAAAAGTCGTATATACCCCAAAATAGTACCAATAAAGACTACAAGTCGTCTCACAAAAAAAATGAGTCCTCATACAGTTTCATCAAAAAATATAAAAGTTATGGCTCTTAAAATATAGCAACACAGAAACAAATATTTTTGAAAAAAGTGTTTTTATTGTGTGAAAGTAGTAAAATGTCAAAAAAATATATCAATTTGGTATTGCTGCAATTGTAACGACCTGCTAAATAAAGTTATTTATATTACAAGATAAATGGCGGAAATCAAGGACACAAAAAATAATGTCAAATTTTGTCTTTTTTACAATTACCACCTGAAAAAGTTAATAAAATTATCAATAAATTATATGTACCCTAAAATGTTGCCATTAAAAGATAACATTTATTTTTCGGACAAGTCCTTACACAGCTCTATCAATGGAAAAATCAAGCAGTTATAGCTCTTTGAATGTGACTATGGAAAAAGCTAAAAAAATTGCTTCGTCATTAAGGCTTAAAATAGACTAAGGGGTTAATATACCATATTAGGGAATTCTAAATGAATTGGTGGGGGATCGCCTGTTCAACATCCTCATCTCTTGACCAAAGTGGAGAGTGGATATAAAGAGCATCCCCGGCCAGAGTGATTACGCTCATACAGGGAGCTACAGTGGCGCTATTGACAGGGGGGATGCCATCTTCTAGGGGGTTCCATCTTTGGGGGGTACTATCTACAAGGAGGCTGTGTGGCACTACCTACAGTGGGCTGTGTCACACTAACTACAGTAAAAAATCTCCTCCTCTTCACATGGTCTTCATGCTGTGAGGAGGAGGAGAGAGCGAGCAGCAGAAAACATGACCTTCACTTGGATCACATCCAAGTGACGGCCGTGTTGTACACGGCCCCATCGAGCTCTATGGAAGCCATGTGGCTGTGATAACGGTCCAAAATAGAGCTTGTTCAATTTTTTTTAACGGCCCGGAAAACTAGCCATCAAAAAAATCGGCCGTGTGAATAACCCCATTTGGGGACTATTGTTATTACTGCGGCCGTGTGACCACCGTTAAATAGACGGCCTTAACACGGTCGACTATGCCTGCCATGTGAATAGGTTCTTACTGTTAAGGAACCCCTTTTGCAAGTAGAAATCTCTCTGAAGTAGACAACCCTTAAGGTGAAAAGACAGGATTTGGCAATGGACTGAATATAAGGAATAAATGAAAAATCAGAATACAATATAACCCCATGACAATGGGAATTCAATGGAAAATAATGATGTCATAGCCAAATAGAAAGATTAAATATACAGGAAGAAGATGACA
This sequence comes from Rhinoderma darwinii, assembly GCF_050947455.1. Taxonomy (NCBI): domain Eukaryota; kingdom Metazoa; phylum Chordata; class Amphibia; order Anura; family Rhinodermatidae; genus Rhinoderma; species Rhinoderma darwinii. Next base: position 5,457,505 of record NC_134687.1, read on the forward strand.
ATGGAATCTGATGGTCGTGTTTTAGGCATAAAGAGAACATGACATCAGAGACAATCAACAGACACTGGCATTTCATAGGAGAATGTATTTATACAGCGTGGTGTCCGGAGCATATAGATAGTCATAAAAAACAAATCTGCTAATAGTGTCCCCAACTGGGACTGTTATAATAGATAAGTCAAAGAAATTAAGAATGTGCTATTTTGGTAACATTTTAAGAAGTCAGACTGTTCAGCTGAGAGTAGATGATGATAATAATAATAATAATAATAATAATAATAATAATCCTTTTATCCCACAGACAGTGAAATCTGTCAACAATGTCCTAAGGATGAGTGGCCAAATCCAGGAAAAACAAAATGTGTTTCTAAATTCTATGAATTTCTCTCGTATGAGGAAGATAAAATAACTAAATTCTTCTGTTTTGCGGTAATGCTGTGCTGTGCAATAACTTGCCATACACTACGAAAGTTTATTTTATATTGGAACACTCCTCTTGTGAAGGCCAATAACCGGACCCTGAGTTTCATCCTCCTGGTCTCCATCTTGTTGAGCTTCCTCTCTGTCTTCTTATTCCTCGGCCGTCCATTGGATATAACATGTAAGCTGAGACAGACTTCATTTGGGATCTTCTTTTCCATAGCGATTTCTTCCCTTCTTGCCAAGTCCACCATGGTCTGCATTGCTTTTAAAGCCTCCAAACCCAGCAGTTCCTGGATTAAGTGGACTGGAGTCACATTGTCTAATTTAATAGTATTGGTTTCCTCCTCTGTCCAGGTTCTGATCTGTGTTTGTTGGTTGTCTATCTGTCCACCCTATCAGGAGTTTGATATGACCAGATATCCTGGGAAGATCATCATTCAGTGTAATGAAGGCTCAGATATCTGGTTCTACTCTATGTTGGGTTATATGGGATTTCTGGCAGCTGTGAGCTTTGTTCTGGCTTTCATGGTGAGGACATTACCGGACAGTTTTAATGAGGCCAAGTACATCACCTTCAGCATGCTGGTGTTCTGCAGTGTCTGGATCGCCATGATCCCGGCTTATCTGAGCACCAAGGGGAAATACATGGTGGCTGTGGAGATATTCGCCATATTGACCTCGAGTGCCGGAATATTAAGCTGCATATTCTTCCCAAAATTGTACATTTTGTTGCTGAAACCAGAAGTAAACACTAAAAAGCATGTGTTGCGGGGGATGAAGAATATATAGTGTAGGACTTCATGTGCACATTAACACTAATTTATAGCTTCAAAGAAAATCTCCAACCACAATATCTAAATATTCAGCTTTAAGTGACTGGTAAGATCAGTGGCAATTCTTTTGTTTGTCCTCTTCCCCTTTGAGAAGACTTGTCCCTATCACTACAAGATTCTCACATGAAATCATATAACAGATCTGGGAGAGTCTTGTAGAAATTGTTAGGCACTGCGTCTGCAGTTTACATTTGGATAGGGAAAAAAAGTCTATATGCCAAAAGGACACTCTGTTGACCCATGTTTTCCATATAAGTGCAACTGTAACGCCATCCATATGTGTATGTCTGTGTCATTCAATTGATGCCATTAATCAGAGCCACTGTAAAAGGCCGTACTTACTCACAAGGGCAGGTGTACACACCAATTCCCAGCAGGATATCAGAGCCCCTTATTAGAAACTAGTGAATAGTTTTACCTGATTTTCTAATTGGTATGTTCACCAATTTGCACATTTGTCGGCCCACAGATTACTATTTGCCTAGGATTCTGCGCTTTGCTGTTTCCGTCAGCCCCAAAGACTTTGAATGCAGTGGTAACGCACATGCCTGTCCCCCACTCGATTCAAACTTCTCCTAGATGCCATCTTGGCCCTTAGGGAAACGGGGTTCCCTGTTCTGGTGATCGGTGGGTGTACCAGTTGGCAGACCCCCAACAATCTATCATTTATCAAAAGGTTTTAGGATGGAATCCCCCTTCAATGGCTATGGAATTGTGAATCTCAACATCAAAAGGCTCAAAATAGTAATCAAATGTTCTTACCTGATACTAACAAAGTCTCCACCAGATCTTGTCAACAAATGTTTATAACAAACCGTATCCAAGGACCATAATGATCCATAATCTACACTTTCAAACAATCTTTACCTTCCATTTATTTGAGTAGGTTCAATGTTACCAACATGGATAATAATAATAGTAGAGATAGACCTCAGTCCGTTGGTGTCACAGTTCATGTGAGAAGCGGTAATATGCCCTCACTTTACCGTTTTGGATGTGAAATCACTACTCATCACTCGTGCTCGCCGAAATACCGTTTACTCGCAGCAAATATAACCTGCAACGTTTTGGCTTGTCACATCTTTTACAGGCTGTATTGGAGTTAGGCCTTGTTCACACACAGAGATATATTCCCGTTTTCCCCTTGTAAAATGCCTCCCATTGTTTCCAAGTTGTTTGTGAAGGGTGTAATTTTCAGTGTGCGTAATTAAAAATATGTTGCTGAAAAGAATAAAATGAAATGTCACTTCTTGATGCCGTTCCCGCTCAAAACCAGCGTCGGGTACTCACACACAGATTGAATGGTACTAATCTGCGTGTAGATCTGCGGCATTTTTAACTGAAAGGGTTAATGAGGGCGTATAGGTACATAGCTGAAGTCTTCTCCTAGCTCAGCTCCAAATCTCTAGAAAACACTTTATAAAAGATACTCCGTTATTTTCTTTAAATAAATACTATCCCTCCCATGTAATAACGCTGACCATTTATGTTTGTCTAATAATTATTTTATCCATTTCAACTGACCCCGACCAATTCAAACCACATCGACCTATCAAGGCAAAGTCTAACAAAGTCTTAACAATGGTGTTTCCTACCCAGAAATGATATATTCTTATCGTCCTTATCCTATCACCTGCTTTGTCATTAATGTTTTTGTTGACTAAAAATATAAAGTCATTTTTTTTTTTAAATAAAACTTCTATGTATTTGTTATGGGAAATGTGTTTCCGGATATACATTTTATTTCTGACGCATATTTTGAATTCTACTTAAATGCCCTTTCTTTTGCAAGGAGAATTGAACCCTCCTACAATATGTATTATTTACATTATGTATTAATATTTTACACATTATGAGCCCCATAATAGAAAGGCAAAAGAGAGTGAGGACAAGATATCCGCCGCCAAGATCCCCTCATAAAAATACGTAATTTGGTTAGATTATCAGACACTCCCCACACATGATCATCATTTATCTTCTTTATAGTCCATATATTTTAAATCCTTCTTTGGGTCCAGTTACTTGTTCCTCCTGTTACTTCTTCCACCTTACCGTGAGTGTGTTCCTCCTGAGCTGAGGTCTCAGTAGGACAACATTTTGGGCCAGATTTAGTGATATGGTCCCTCTAATTAGTATGGTCCTGCTAAGGGTGGAGAGGAGATGCTGATGTTGCAAGTGAAATATGTAGGACCCTCAAAGACCCCTTCCTGCTATTTATCTGTATTTGTTATATGTATTGCTACATACATATATATATATATATATATATATATATATATACATATATATATATATATATATATATATATATATATATATATAGTCACAGGCAATCTTGCACCTGTATACACGTTCTGTTTAATTTTCTTGGAATGTGCTGTTCAAACTTTTGTGTTGTATATGGGATATGTGGGGGTAGTGACTGCCTCCACCTTGTCGTGGCAGGTGGGCTCACACAATTTGATCAAAATGTGCGCTAAAAACCTCCCTATTGTAAGTAGCAGTAATACATATTTATTTATATTTAGAGGCTTAGGTGCCATTGGTGTTCGCAGTGTGCTGTCGCCATTTTCTTGTGTGCTGTATATGTATATATATATATATATATATATATATATATATGCACACATACATAGAAATAAGCAGCACTCAACGCCAAATTCCAAAACGGTAATGGGTGCAAACAGGCAATCCCGATCCTTGGATTATGATATACGAATAGAAGAAATCCCACAGCACTTCGATGTATCAAAAAGGTGTCGTTTATTCAGTCAACAGAACTGCAACGTTTCCGTCCTGCTATATGAACCTTTTCAAGCATAGTGACACATCAATACATGCTGTATATAAGATGTATGCCTCATTAACATAATGAGAGATCATTAACAAAATGTGCACTCAGATATTGTACAAAATATGGACAATTATAAAAAGACATCTGGTACAATAATATAATTACGTGCAGTGATAAATATCCAGTGATAAAAATAAACATACATTTAAAAGTAAGCAGATTTGAGCTTGATTAACATTTAATCAAAAATGCCACCATATGTATAGGGGTTGGAGTTACAAGGCCACTCACCAATCCTGGACATTGTGTGTAAATCAGAATTCAAATTTCCATGTGCTGTCTAACTACCTGGTGTCCTCCAGGTAATACTGCGCATGCTCGTATAGTCATAGCGGAAGTATCTTGTTGTGTAGCAACCGTACGGAGCATAAACTACTGCTAAGGCGCAAGAACCTCGCTAAACTAAACACTGCATAGTGAAATATAAAGGGCCGTCACAGAGGCATTTTCATTTGTGCATCTTTTATATTAAGTCTGTATGACAAAAAACTAAAAGGGGTAGGACAATAGTCCAAATATAACAATATCTCGTGATCTAATTAAATAGAACAGAGGGGCATGCACTAGATAAGTTATATTACTGGCGACCATATATTATTATGTTAGACTATAAAGTATACATATTTGCTATTTAGTTCCACACGCAGGCTCGAGCTCCCAGATCCACACTTCTGTGGACACTGGTGTCTCGAGACGAGGTTCGTGTGCTACCCTGTTACATTTTCATGAGCAGGAATCGCTTCACGAAAAGACTTGATGTTCGTGTATCGGAACAGGCAAAAGTAGAATATACACTGAGAGAGCCTAATCAGTCTCCTTATATATAAAGATAAATTATAAATATTCCAGTGTATGCATGTCCATCGTTCATTAAAACTTTACACAAAGAAGAGAAAACAAAATAATAATAATAATGATGATACTCTAGCGAGTGAAGTCAAACAAATACATATCTATGTGTCATGCCAATGGCCGCGAGCCGTCAGGCCGTCATGCCCATGGCCGCGAGTGCTGACCCCAGTCTCCTCCTCAGGAGATGCCAGCGCTCACTTCCGCTCTCCTCGGCCCGCTCGTGCCCATTCTTAAAGGGGCAATGCACGCACCGGACTTTCATAATTAATTTGGCCAAAGCACCCTGGACTATAAGAAGGGCTCGGCCCCTTCCTCCCATGCCTGAGCGTTGTTGTCGTACCCTAAGTTTGTCTATGCAAATGGTCTCCTAGTGTTTCCCAGTTCCCAGTGTTCCCTACTCCTGTATATTGTATCCTGTGTTATCCTGGTCTAGTGTCATGCTGAGCTAAAGTCGTGCTGTGTTGTATACCATGACTGTCCTACTTCACCACGCCTGACGTCTACCTGCTGCCTAGACACAGCCGAGCCTGCCTTGCTACTGTCCGAGCTGCCACAGGTACCCTATACAAACTATAGACTTTAACCTGTGCCCTGTTGGCCAGCTGCCATACCGCCAAGGTGGTACAGCCCAGTGGGTCCACGAACCCAACGTGACACTATGCCCATATATATCATACGTCATGTATGGAAAAATAAATCCAGTCATGGTGCGTGGTCCTGGAGTCCTGTTGTACTCTGTGAAGAGAAAACAAGAGATATAAACATATGAGACGGATGTACATATCATGAATCACATATATAAATAAATCCACTGAAGAAGACATTGCAAGGATAAAGAGGAATATTCAGGTAGAAAAATGTCAAATTGAAAGTCTCGCCACATTAAACTCCACATTAAGGCCCTTTGGTTTCAAAGATTCTAATAGGAAGATCGATTTGAGTTTACATCTGTGTAATAATGTATGTCTGTTACCACCCTTATATGAGCTAGGGATATGTTCTAATATCATGAACCTAAGGTCCTTCTCAGTGTGTCCTAGATCAGATAAATGTTGTGCTACCGGTAAATCACATGTTTTCTTACGAATAGCATACCTGTGATTATTCAAGAGGGTCTTGGAATCACAGGTAGTCTCATCAACATATAGGAGTGAGCATGGACACCAAAGAACATAGATCACCCAATCAGAGTCACATGTAAGGAATTGTTTAATCCTGTGTTCTCTCTGTGTAAGCGGATATACAAAAACATTACCCCTGCACATGAGACGGCAGTTAATACAATGCAGACAAGGAAAAGTGCCCACTTTTCTCGGTCTAAGGAAAGTCTGTTGACCTACTCTTTTATTAATACGGCTATTAACTAGCTTATTACATACATATTGTGGGCGTCTATACAACATAAGGGGTGTGTTATTAAATGCCTCAATGTTCTTGTAACTGTTCTTAATAATGCCCCAATGTCTACTGACAATTTTAGACACCTCACCACTCAGATCATTATAGGTTGAGACGAATGGAACACAACTTATTGATTTAGGATGTCTTGAGTTCACCAAGAGACTCTCCCTGGATATATCTTTGACCTGGTCTCTATAATTGTCTTGGGTAACCCCTTTGTGAAAAATTAAAGACCATCTGATCTAGGGTCTGGTCTAAGTCAGAATCGTTATCCACTATACGTCTAGCCCTAAGCATCTGACTGTATGGGAGTGAGCATACCATCTTTTTCGGATGACAGCTCTCAAACTTAAGTAGTGTGTTACGATCAGTTTTTTAGTATAGAGATTAGTGTACAGGACATTGTCTCCAATTTTCACTGAAACATCCAAAAATTATATTTTCTCAGTAGAATAAGTAACAGTAAATTGGATATCTGGATCTATTTGATTAAAAAAAGTATGGAACTCTAATAAGGATTCCTCCGTATCGGTCCAGATGCGGAAGATGTCATCTATGTATCGCCACCACCTCAAAACGTGGGAGAAGTGGTGGGATACATAGATTGACATCTCCTTCATCATATCAACAAATATATTGGCATATGTTGGAGCCATGTTGGATCCCATGGCCGTTCCGCTCTGTTGTAAATAACATTTATCATCAAATGAATAGTAGTTGGAAGTCAATATAAGTTCAAGAAGGGAAATGAACAGTTCACAACATTGTGCACTATATTCTGATGTCAACAATCTACGTCTAATAGCCTCTACCCCGGATGTGTAGAGTGACACCACGTCAAAGGCGACAAGCACTGCACCCCGTGGTGGTGTCACTTTTTTAAGTTTATAGATAGAATCTGTAGCGTCTCTGATGTACGATCCGGTATCAGTGGCAAAATTCCTCAATGCTCTGTCTACAAACATGGAAATATTATTCAATATTGAGCCTCTGCCCAATACAATTGGGCAACCTGGGGAGTTAATAAGACATTATGAATTTTGGGTATTAAGTATAAACAGGGTGTTTTAGGATGTTCAATAATGAGAATTTTTTTAGAGCAAGGTCAATAACCCTGTCCTCAAGAGCCTGATTGACCAAAATTAAGATCTTTTTCTCTATGTAAAATTTTGGGTCACTAGTCAGTATTCTATAGATAATCCCATCTTGTAACTGTCTATATGCGTCTTTCATATATATAGTGGTGTCCATAACCTCGACCGCACCCCCCTTGTCTGCGAGATTTATATTAAGTTTGTGGTTATGGACCAATTCCTCAATAGCCAACATTTCAATAGTCGTAACATTAGGATGTTTCAAACCCCTATCTTGACTCCCAATACGCAGTATTTCAATATTATTTTTTTTACTGAATCCATATATGTCTCGATAGGGTGTTCTAATGCTGGTGGCTGAAAATTACTTTTATTATGTAATCCAAAACTGTTAAGACAAAATTCACTGTTAACAATTCTAGAATCAATATCCACATCTCGTGAACCAAACTAAACTTTAAGTTTTAGACTCTTCATAAAGTTACATAGATCTAACTCCAAACCAAACCAGTCCATAGTTTGGCTCGGATAAAAGGACAGTCCTTTAGACAAGACCTGCAATTGTGTGGGTGTCAAAACAGTAGACAAAATATTTAACACTGTTTCTGAAGATGCTTCCCACTGTTGGAAGTATTCCTCGTTCCCTGTGGCAGTGAATTTCTCTGATGGCAGGTTCTTCCTTGTTCTATTCCTCCTTCGGCCTGCTCTCCTGGTATTCCTTCTGAAATCTGTGTCGATATTGCCTAAAAAATCTTCTGTATTCGGGCTTTGTTGATGAGGATGCATATCACTGTCAGTAATTTTATCAAAATCGTGCCTCTTCCGATTTTTTTTTGTGGGGCCCATTGTGGAATTAGATGTATTAAACCAAGTATAGACTTGTCCTGTCTTTTAATCCATCTGGTCTCTATACCATTTTCTCTTTTTTGTTTCCTCCGTCGCAGATCTAAGCTTATTCATGAATATGTGAAACCTTTGCATGTATGTGTTATATTCCTCAATAGGAACTAATTTTTTTAAAGTATCCTCAAGTTCTTGGATCTTGAATTGCAAATTAAGTTAAATCCCGTTGGAGAAAATCCATGTTCAATAAAATGACCCAGAGAGCATACTTGCTAGAAAGCTGTTCATGTTTCAAGCTGAAATCGTCATAATGAATATACATAGACGGTTTTGTCTGAGATCTCATCCCACGTGGGATCATATGGTTCTTATAGTATTGACCTAAAGTTAGAAGATGTAATTCCACATTCACAAGTCGCTTGGAATCTGCTTCCAAATTCCGTTTCACATCTAATGTTGAGGGTACACTCAAAAAGGACACATCACCTTCAGCTCCTATTTACTGTCATAAAATCTGCATTAGACAGACAGATCTGGCATCGCTCACCATGGGTACAGCGAGTCCCGATGCTGCCTCTCTGCTCCGACGTGGAGGAACAGTTTGAACAGCATTAATTTGCAGCTATGTACGGAGAGACAGGGTATGCCAATTTCCAACAGGGCTGACTCCGGAGCTCCGACCACGCATCCTCATGTCATGAGGGGAGGCTGCAATGCAGACCATTGATTGGCCAGCACAGACAAGCCCCTAACAATCGGGGTGGGACTTCACCAATGACACGATTCCTATTCATTGGCTGAAGATGACCGTGATCTCATTAGGGGGAGGGCTCTCTGTCTTTAAAAGACGGAGCACTTTGCCGTGTCAGCGGCTAGCATTTATGTTTACGTTATAATTGCAGACCTTGTACATTGTTTACACAGACCTCTGGAATGTAGTTAAATCATGCTAATCTCTGCTCCACCTGCACATAGTGATTTTTAGATAATTCCTGCTACCCTTACACAGAACAATATCAACATTAATAATTAATTCTCCACATGACACAGTGCTATGCTAAATATTCCTGCTCCTATTTAATATAGAGATGCAAGCCTTCCCGCTCACTGCTTTATCAGCATCAATTTATACTTCCAAATCTATGAGACTATTGTATTATTTATTGTATTATATCCTGAAGATTTTAGACATGAGATTATTGTATTATTCATTGTACTATATATATCCTGTAGAGTCCAGATCTATGAGATTATTGTATTATTTATTGTATTATATCCTGTAGAGTCCAGATCTATGAGATTATTGTATTATTTATTGTATTATATCAGGAAGAGTCCAGATCTATGAGATTATTGTATTATTTATTGTATTATATCCTGTAGAGTCCAGATCTATGAGATTATTATATTATTTATTGTATTATATCCTGTAGAGTCCAGACATATGAGATTATTATATTATTTATTGTATTATATCCTGTAGAGTCCAGATCTATGAGATTATTGTATTATATCCTGTAGATTTTAGACATGAGATTATTGTATTATTCATTGTACTATATCCTGTAGCGTCCAGATCTATAAGAATATTATATTATACATTTTATTATAACCTTAGAGTCTGTCAATATAAGTTTATTGCATTTGATGTAATAGATGCTACACTGAATTTTCATGTATATTCAGATGACATATCAGAGTTGCAGTCACAGCTGTCACACTCCGCTCCCCCTCCCTCACTCCTCACTACATGGATAAATCTGTAATACATCCAGGAGTCAGTTACCTGGACACATAATTACACAGAACGGATAGTGAATCAAAGTAAAAATGAACCAAATGACAGGAGCGGCCCCCTCCTCACATCTCACAATGCCTCCCAGTAGAGGATTCCCCTGCCATATGCCGCTCATTCAGAATAATAATTACAGGGGAGGAACCATATTGTCGCTGTAGTGAGGGCTCCAGAGATCAATGACAACTTTTAGTTATTTACAACTAAGAAACTTTCTGATCTTTCTAGTGGGAATTACATATTGAATTTTCTCTTAACCCGTCTGTAACATGAGAGAAATTGACTAAACTAAGTATATCCATTTACCAGACCATGAGTTAAAATCAGTATCAAATGCTTAATTCTAACATTTAACTAGACAGTGCAACTTATATTATATTATGAATCAATGTCAACTCTCAAACTAGCCGGTCACTATATAACAAATAAAATATGTAGCTTAGGAAGTTATTCACAGTTATCAGGGCTTTGCATCATAAGGCTCTGTTCACACTGTTTAAAGTGCACAAATGGCATGTACGCCACAAAGCTCTCCATGCATATACACCAAATCTTTGGCCTGGACACATACAACTGTACTGCATAAAAAAATATTAATTTCTGAGGGCATTCATAAAGTCGAGACACTAGAGGAACAACTTAAAACCATGCTTTCCGTACAGGAGTTCTCTGACCTACAAGATAGTAGCCAGATGTGGTCTGGCTTTTGCATAAGCTATACAGTTAGTTCTATTATTTTGGATTGCAGTGTATCTCATCCAGGCTAACCATTCATTTTTATCACTGTAACCTGTTTCTGATGCCATTTTATCTACATAAGTTAGGTTGGCCAGATAAATAAAGAAATGCCCTATATGATATAGTCCCTTATTCTTTTTATTAGGGTTTTGGAGTGTCAAAAATAGCTGGTTACAGTTGGTGGAACTTGTACAGGGAGAGGTAGGTTTCTTAATAATAATTAATATCCATAATCATTAGGGGCTGTGGTTCATTTGGCCGAAGACCATGAAGAACATCACCTTGCCCCTAGGGTATTTACATAGATAGTACAAATGTACTTATCTGAATATGCTAGTTTGTATGCTATATTTCTTTCCGTGCATTGGTCTCTAACCACAGCGCACAAACCTATTTCATATGTTGCAGTCTCATCTTCAGTGAACTTAAAATATTTAACGCTCCAAGCTAAGTCTTTAGGGAATCCTACCCCCGACCCTGTTTCCCAGGGATCCCATAACATAGGTTGACACACCTTGGACCCGCATAGGATACCTAGAATAACCAATAACATTTTGCCCTTTTTCCTCCCAGGCTCTGGATGTTTTCTTCGCTGAAGTTTGAGACCAGTCACTTTTAACAAATCGACCACCCTTTGTAATCAGTTTTTTATAGCCTAGGAGGATAGTGGCAGTACCTTAACTACTTTACAGTGTGATAAGTATATTCAAGAGGTACGTTCGGCTATCTTAACGGCCGTAGGTGTGGTAAGTAGAACCTGATTTGGTCCTTCCCAACGAGGACGATACCAGTGTTTTCTTTTTATAACTTTGATCAGGATCCAATTTCCTGGCTTCACAGGTTCAGGTTCAACCCGAGGACAACACACAGAGAGGTAGAACACGAAGTGATATGGATTACAGAAGACATAACACGTCCAATCATCGGGGATGGCAGAGATACCGCATGGATGAGCGACGTATGCAACCATATGACTATGACCCCATGAACAGACAAAGAGGAGACGTCCGGCGTAATCAAATATCTGATAACCAACGTATGAAGGTAATTAATTTATCTAGTCATCATTTGTCACCCACTGACATTGGGGTATTGTCAAGGGGGTTGACATTTGCACCTTCAACTCACTTTGATGCCTTTACAGCAGTGAAGGATCTGCACCTCTTTGCTAGAGGATTGATCTTTAAGAGATGGTTCCATAGAAAGGATGACAACATTTTCAATACACCAGTGGAAAGATAGGCACTCCAGTCTCTACAACAACTACTTAATAAACAAGAGAACCCCAATACAGGTATGATTCCGCAAACAATAAGGAAAAGATCAACCAGATTTCCCCCATTTGCTACATGTCCGGCGGTAGATCTATTTGTCAAATTGGTCTCCAAAGATCTGGAGAAGATATCTACGGGTATTAGACAAGATAATCTGTCTATGGTTGAACGAAACAGTTTGAAAAGATTAAGATCTCTCACAGATATTGTATATAAACCAGCTGACAAGGGTGGCAATATAGTGGTCTGGCCAAGAGAAATGTATGAAAGGGAGGCGTATCGGCAATTAAGGAATCCCACTTGTTATAAGAAGTTGACTTTCAATCCTCTCTCTTCTTTTAGCACCTCACTTTCCAATATATTGAGGGAGGCCCTAAATGCGGGCACCATTTCTACTGCCTTATCAGAATGTCTCATGGTACAGGACCCTGTGGTAGCGAATTTATATCTATTGCCGAAGGTTCACAAGAATTCCAAACTACCACCCGGCCGTCCCATCATTTCTGGGAGAAAGAATATCTGCGACAATGTCAGTAAGTATATTGACGCAACCCTGAAACCATTAGTAGAGACATTGCCATCATATCTGAGAGACTCGGTGGATCTCCTTAAAAAACTAGAGGGTGTTCAACTTGAACCCATGTTATTTGCCACCTGTGATGTTGAATCACTGTATACGAACATCAGACATCAAGATGGTTTACAGGCAGTGGCATATTTCTTGAGGATGACTGACATTAATCCTTCAATGTCTCAGTTTATCCTCATTCTCATGGAATTCGTGCTCACACACAACTTTTTCACCTTCAATAGATCCTTCTACCTACAGCTCCAGGGAACGGCGATGGGGGCGGCTTGCGCACCCTCATATGCCTACTTGTTCTTGGGGCTGTGGGAGAGGGACCTTTTTCTATCTGATCGAATATCGTCAATGAATAAAGTGGTCCTTTGGACCAGATTCATTGATGACATTTTCATAATCTAGCAGGGCACTCAAGAGGAATTCATTTGCTTTATGGGTGAATTGAATGTTGATGATCTTAATATCCGTCTGATCTGGAAAATTAATGAAATGGCCATTGACTTCTTGGATATATTAGTTAAGCGTGACGACGTTGGCTTTGTCCAGACAGATGTACATCGGAAAGATACATCAGTTAATTCATACTTACATGCTTCATCCTCGTACCCTAGACATATGATCCATTCGATTCCGGTTGGACAGTTCTTAAGGATCAGGAGACTATGCTCATCTAAGGAGGATTTCGAGAAACAGGCATCAGATCTTAAACAACGTTTCTCTGATAGGGGCTACACTAGAAGATGCATAAACAAAGCATATGAGAGGGCATGTAGGTCTACACGGGCTCAACTACTCCATCCTGCCATTAAGAAAAGTGACGATCTTAAAATAAGGTATGTCACCACCTATCACGACAGATGGGGGGAAATGCGTAAATGTTTATCCAAACACTGGCCCGTCTTACAAACTGATGGTATTCTATCTGAAATTCTGCCCACTAAACCTGCAGTAGCTTCAAGGAGAGCAAGGAATCTTCGCGATACATTAGTTCATAGCTACCACCAACCGCAAGTGGTTAAACCGATCTGTGGTGCATCAAAACCAAGATGGGGTTGTTGCCCATGTGGCCACTGTATAGCGTGCCCAAATATCGTTAGTGGTGATGAGTTTGTGGACTCAACTGGTGAGACAACATACAAGATTACCTGGCCCATTAACTGTAACACGAAGGGAGTAATCTATTATGCATGTTGCCCCTGCCCAAAAATTTATATTGGTCTCACTACAAGAGAACTCAAAATAAGAACGAGGGAACATGTAAATAATATTGAGGCAGCTAGGGGCACGCCTCTTGACAAAATTGATTTCCTGAAAACCCTACCACGACACTTTTTCCTGTATCATAACTGCGCATCCAAAGACCTTAAAATTAAAGGCATTGATCACGTGGAACTTGACCTGAGAGGTGGTTCTCTAATGCAAAAACAGTTGAGAGTAGAATCCAAATGGATCTGGAAACTCAAGACAGTACAACCGAAGGGTTTGAATGAAAACCTGGGTTTTGCAGCTTTCCTTTAAGGGTGTTAGGATCTTCCATGGTGTTGTTGTTTTTATATATGTGCTTATGTGTTGAGCAAAAGCCAATTTTTAACATTTGTCTGTTTTTAGTTTTTTCAGATTGTCATCTAAGTTATTGGTGTTTTTGCTGTGATTTAACACTCTGTTGACCTCCTGAGCCTGTAACAACTCTTCATCCTTACCACCAAACTGATATATAATCTACCAGGGGATGCTCTCCGTACCACTTACCTTTACAGGGGTTATCTGGATCTTGACATAGCATTTGGATGTATTTGTATTCTGTATTGTACTGCACTCTATTATCCTGTTTTATTCAGCATCAGGTTTCACTCTGTAGCAATATATTATGAATGCAGTTTTTTGCTTCTTACCTTTTAGTATAATCCGTATTCTGTAACTGCTACTTTTGCATTCTGTATTTGACTAGGTGAATGTAAGCATGCATGTAGGTGTGCATGTATATTAACTTTATTTAGTATATATTATATTTTTTTATTGTAATATTACATTTTGAACATAGAAATATGGCTTCTTGAGTCAATATTAACTTTATAATTGTTATTTTTACACTTATTTATTGGATTTTGGTGGATGGAAGCATGTATGTGTGTATGCATTGGTGGTGCCACATGTATACACACATATTGCATCAATTTTGTTGCATTCTCTAAATACATACAGGACAAATATTTATTTATTTGTTACATGTATCTATTTAAATGCTCTTATAGGATTGTCGGATGTTATCACTTAGTTACATCATTTTATTATTTCACCCATCACTTCACATTTTTTTCACAGCTCAGCACTTCAGTTACATAATTCATTTATTTACACACACGAACACTTTATTATATACACATATATTTATTTTCACATTTACACATGTATTTTTATCAGCTTATTATTTCCAGTGGCTACCCGTCCCTGGTCGTACACAGTTTGCGATGTTCAATGCCTTTTTTCACATTTGTCACCAATTGCTGGCAGTAGTACGTCGTTGGATTGTATTATTGCTCCTTAGTTTGTCACTTCATTACACCATTTATTTTGTCTGTCATTTTCAGTAATGCATTATATATGCATGAGAATGTATGCACGTTTTTTAATCTAATACATACACTGAAAACATGTATTTTTCCACTGTATTCATCTTAAACACATATAGGCATTCACCATAAATTCCTCTAATGTGCTCTAATGAATTGTGCTCTTATGAAATATTTCATGTTTTGTCATACTATTTATGTATCATAGACTTTTTAATATATATGCACACATGTTATTGGGCAACAATGTCTGTGCGTGCATGTTCTTTCATCTATTTGACGATGCACAGGTGCTGTATGCAATAATGGGGTGCAACGCCGATTCCTCGGTTCGGGTATCTATTTATTTATTTATTTACCTATCTATTTATTTATTCATCCAAACCTAACTATGTATTCTCCCATCTTACCCCTTTTACAAATCTGTGTAGGGAAAGGTTAGGGATAGATCATTCACTTTTCCATCAGCAGGTCTTTACCTCCCACTGCCTACGCTGTGCGCTCTCCCGGCGGCTGCTATGGGCGTCGTGAGCGATTCCCTGCACATCACTTTCTTTCTTCCTTGTGCGCGTGCGCGACTTCGCGGTCTGATCCTCGGCCCCCGGCCCGGACCTGTTTGCGGGACACGTGTCAATGACGTTTTCTACTGTCCCGGATATCGATGTGTCTGACCGCGGTGCCGTGTGTACACATGTACACCCATTCGTTTTTCTCCTGTGATTGGTGGAGGGGGATTTAAAAGGCTGGTTTTCATTTCATGACACCCCCAGACGAAGGCTTCTAGGCCGAAATGCGCGTCGGGGTGGACGCCAGACACGGTAAATCTTGAGATGGGTAAGAGATTCTCTTCTATACTGCAATAGATATTGTTACTTGATGTGTATACGCCTCTCCTAAGTAATTTTTCTCTATTATTACGGGTTAGTGCCCAGATGTATTATGTAATGGCCATACAACGTGAACACATCATTGTTGCATCCATCATCTAAGTACGTCGTGCTCATATACAGTTGGCTACTGGACTAATATGTCCTAAATAGTATTTACCCACAATAGGCTAATCTATCCACAATAGGCTGATTCAGCCCTTTTCTTGTGTAACATTGTGTTATTAATAGACAAATGTAATTCGCTATAGCTTTGTCTTTGTTGGTTTATACAGTGCCATGTGCTACATTATATGTTCTGGTTGTCCATTTTTTCTGTGGCAATCATCTCTATGCTTTTAATGTGTTTTGTTTATTTTAATTGATTCAATAAACTTACATTGTCTTAATTCATCCTTTGTGTGTCAGACTCCAATCTTTAGGTTTTGTTCATATCAAGTGGGTTCACCGTTACCACCATGCTCATTATGGGCCTTTGGCCCGGTTCCCTATAGAACTCACACATCAATGGGAACGGTTATCTATAACGAATGGTCTAGGGAGCTCTTTGGTGTCCTCCATTTAGGTATAGTATAGGTTCAAGTTCAGGTAAAGGGTCACCTGGAATACAATTAGAGAAAGGAACTTCCTTTTTGATTAGCAATTTTACCATATGGTCAGCTAAGGTATTACCTGATTCTTCATCAATCCTATAAAATGGTCTCTCGAGTTGGAATTATAAAAGGTCTGCCGTATATCATATCAAAAGGTGTCAAACCTGATGCTGTAGGAGTCACATGCATATTTAGGACTACTAATGGTAAACAATATACCCAATTCTTCCCAGTCTCTTCCATTGTTTTCTTGAGCTTGTTTTTTAGTATCCCATTGTTTCTTTCTACCAATCTTGCTGAGTGTTTTATAGTACGCACAGTGATTTTTCAATTCTATTTGTAAGTTCTGTGCTAGTAAGGATATGACATTATTCACAAAGTGAGATTCATTGCCACTGTTTATGTTCTCAGGTATCCCAAACCTAGGTCTTATCTCCTTTAACAGTGCTTTAGCAACGGTGATAGCATCTGGGCTTGCTGTGGGGGATACGTCTACCCATTTGGTAAATGCATCAATAATCACTGAGCAATATTTCTTCCCTTCACATTTGTTTAATTCAATTAAATCCATACAAATTTGTTGGAATGGATATTGTTGATTTGCGAACTGTCCTCTCTTTGGTCTTACATTAAACTGAGGATTGTGTTCTGCACAAATAAAACATGTTAAGCAAAACTTGTTTTAGTAGTTTGTTAACCTATAAGCCGTGAACAACCTAGATATATTCTCTACCATTCCCCCTGTTGAGACATGGCTCGTCCCATGGCTCAATACTGCTGCATATCTGAAAAGATTGCTAGGTAAGAATATATCTGTGGCTATATATACAGTATATATAATCCATTTTGGATTGTTTCTCCTTTTTCTTCCCACTTTTTCTAATTTATTAAGGAACAATATATATGTTATATACTCATTCTGTCCGTGCCTCCCCCCCCCCAATCACAAGGGACTGTGAGCTTGAGTCATCATAAAAGACACATACACATTATCACATGAGTAATCATAAATGTTCTTATCATATTTTTAGCTGTGTGACAGTTCGGGGTGAGCTATATCTACAAGGCCATATATAATAGGAACAGATGTTACAGTTTGCAGCTAGCCTTATCTGATAGGCATTTACGAAAGAGGAACTAAAATGTAAACAGTTGTTACACAAATTAATTCTAGAATTTAATAGTTTTAAAATAAGAGAACGAAAAGTAATTATTGTTACAAAATGGATGACATAACGCAAAAGCAAATCATCAACATATTGCAATAGACAAGTGGTGGAGTGTTTGGGGGACCACTTATCCAGCGCTTTCATTATAGGGGTCAAAATATCAGGGGAATTTGCTGCACCCTGGGGAAGCACCAGCCAGGCATATTGTTTGCCTCTATGTGTGAAGGCAAAATATTGGTAACAATCCGAAGACAGAGGGATAGAGGAAAAACGGGGTATTATAGGGAGACACAATGGGAGGTATCAGTTTCTTTCCTAATAACTTAGCAATCTATCATTTATGCACACCATGCTTGTTAAATATTTAAATTAAGAGAGCGAGAGACAGAGAGAGAAAGAGAGAGAGAGATAGCGAGGCTTTTTACATTCCTTCTAACATTCTCACACCCTGCATTCAGCTGCTCTCCCACCCCCCGTCTTTTCTTCCCATTTCTTGTAGAACTATAAGCTTCAGCTAGCCAAAATGCGGAAAGGAAACTAAATTCCTGCTATATTTATAACTCTATTACCTGATTGTACACAGATAACTTTAATTATTTAAAGGAACAGTGTCACCAACATTTTTTTTTTTATATCAGTTTTATGTTAGGGTTTTATTGAAAACGTTTATATTTATTTGTGTGTTTGTGTGTTACTTTTTTCTATTTTTACACTTTTTCTTCCCTATGGGGGCTGCCATTTTTTTTTCCATTTCTGTATGTGTCGATTAACGACACATACAGACATGGAATACGGCAGCTCCAGTCCCATAGGGACTGCGAACGGGGCCCGTTCCATCCACTTTGGTATACGCCGTGTGTGTGGGAACGGCGCATGCGCCGTTCCCACACAGTCCGATTTGAAATGCGCGCCGTCCGGCGCCATTTTCCTGTGGACCGGAAGTCGCGGCCAGGCAGTAAGATTACTACTTCCAGTCGCGGCTTCCGGACTTGTGCACATGGAGCGGCGGCAGCAGACGGAGCGGACGGACCGGAGGGAGCGGCGGCGACTGGAGCAGGTAAGTGATTTCTATGTATGTTCGTGTTTCAGTGTGTTTTACTAGTGTATGTAAACCTTCTACACTGTGTGTTAGCTCAAAAAATGGCGACACACAGTGTAGGAGGTTAGACCGTTCAAACCCCTCGTTTCTCCCGGCACTAGCCAGGATAAAGGAGGGGGGATTCTGAGAGCTCACTAGAGCGAGGGATTTTTTCCCAATTTTGCAGCATAAAGCAATGTGGTTGCTTTACCACATGCAATGCTGCAATTTTGGGAAGTGCTCCATCTAGTGACCAGTGCTGGGAAATATTATAAATTGAATCCAATTTATAATATTTCCTGACTCGTGAAAAAAATAAAAAAAATTAGAACAATGTTTAATCACCTACACACTAATTGTTTAACTAAAAAAAAAAAACATGTTTTGCTGGCAACACATTCCCTTTAAACCTTTTAGATAAGGTAGTTTAACCCCTTAACACACCAGGATGCACCGGTACGTCCTGCATTGAAGTGCTTTAAGGCACAGGGACGTACCGGTGCGTCCTGGCTAAAAACTGTCACCCTGTCAAAGGACAAGGTGACAGAACTGTGCCGTCAACTGTTTATGACAGTTGACCGGCACAGTAAGACGGCAGGGGACCATTCACAGCGGTATCCTGCCGGCGATCTCTGTGATTGGTCAGTCAAAGCAGACTGACCATTCACAGCTCCATGACGTGTGTATGTGATGGCGTTGGCTCAGAAGCTGAGCCAGCGCTATCACCGCCGGGAATCAGCTGTGCAATACCCCGCTGTAACGGCCAGGACCGGAGCTAGGCTCCGATCCGGCCGATTAACCCCTTTGATGCATCGATCAATGCGATCGATGCATCGAAGTGTCTTGTAGCCTGTCGGCAATCACGATGGTTGCCACGGGCGCTGTTGTCAGCTGTTTGTCACAGCTGACATCGTGCCCTAATGGCCAGGACCGGAGCTAGGCTCCGATCCGGCTGATTAACCCCTTAGATTGCACCCTATGGTTGCTAATGACAACCATCGGCATCCGCAGGTGTTCCGATGGTTGCTATGGCAACCGTAGCCTAACAATCGCTTCCTAGTACGGAAGCCTATTAGGCCCCGCCGGGAGGCGAAGCCTAATAGGCTTGCTGTCAGTGAATAGCTGACAGCTCTAATACACTGCACTATGTAGGTAGTGCAGTGTATTAGAATAGCGATCAGGGCTTCATGTCTTCAAGTTCCCTAGTGGGACACAAAAAAAGTTAAAACAAGTTAATAAAAATGTTGTAAAAAAGTAAAAAACATAAAAAAGTACACATATGTGATATCCCCGCGTCCGTAACGACCCAAACTATAAAAATATCACGCTATTTTACCCGTACGGTGAACACCGTACATTTTTTTAATAAAAAACTATTCCAGAATCGCTATTTGTTAGTCACAACCCCTCGCAAAACAGAATAAAAAAATGGATCTAAAAGTTTCATGTACCCCAAAATTATACCATTAAAAACTGCAGCCTGTCCCGCAAAAAACAAGCCCGCCCACAGCTTTTTTGACGGAAAATAAAAAAGTTATGGCTCTCAGAACATGGTGACGCAAAAAATTAATTATTTGAAACAAAAGTGATTTTATCGTGCAGACGCTGCAAAGCATAAGAGAAACTATATACATCTGGTATCACCGTAATCGTACTGACCTGCAGAATAAAGTAAAATTGTCATTCATAGCGCATGGCGAATTCCGTAAAAAAAATAAAATAATAAAACACATCAGAATTGCAGGTTTTTGGTCACCTTGCTTGCCCAAAAAATGAAATACAAAGTGATCAAAAAATCGCATGTACCCCAAAATGGTACCAATGAAATCTACAGATTGTCCCGCAACAAATAAGCCCTCACCCAGCTCCGGTGGAGAAAAAATAAATAAGTTCTGGCACTCAGAATATGGCGACACAAAATGTGCAGAGTGTCCAAAAGCGGATAAGATCTGGCACCATTTCTCAGTGCGACACCGGCCACATATCTATGAATTATTATTTATTTACCCAATTATTATACCCTCTTATTATGCCCTGATATACTCTGCACAGCTTACATATGCCCCCCCACATCATAAACTGAAATACCAGCAAAAACGCCCAAAAAATTACCACTAAGCAAAATATGCGCTCCAAAAGCCAAATGGCGTCCCTCCCTTCTGAGCCCTGCAGCGTGCCCAAGCAGCAGTTTACGTCCACATATATGGCATTGCCATACCCGGGAGAACCCGCTTAACAGTTTCAGGTATTTGTCTTCAGTGGCACAAACTGGGCACAAAATATTGTGCACTAAAACCTGTGGAAATTTGCAATTTTCACTTTGCACCATCCACTGAGCGTTAATTTCTAATAGAAAAAAAACCCCTGTGTGGTCAAAATGCTCACTACACCCCTTAATAAAATGCCTTCAGGGGTGCAGTTTCCAAAATGGGGTTCACTACTTGGGGGTTTGTTTTACTATTAGACCCCAGATCCCTGCCATTGTGGGCTAATACTGCGAAAATCACCAAAATAGGTCTCACATGCGCCTTTCACTGCTAAGCCCTGTCATATGTCCAGGCAAATGATAAATGCCTTGAGGGGTGTAGTTTACAAAATGGGGTCACTTCTAAGGGTTTTACACTCTACTTTGGTACCTAAGGGAGCTCTGCAAATGCGACATGGCGCCCATACACCAGTCCAGCAAAATCTGTGCTCTAAAAGCCACATGGCACTCCTTCCATTTTGAGCTCTGCCATGTGCCCAAACAGCAGTTTAGGGCCACACATGGGGTATTGCCATACTCGGGAGAAATTGGGTAACAAATTATGTGTTGTTTTTTCTCCTATTACCCCTTGTGGAAAAAAAAATTGGGTGCAAAACTACATATTTTTGGGAAAACAATAATTTTTCATTTTCACTGCCTCATTCTAATACAATCTAGGAAACACCTGTGGGATCAAAATGCTCAGTACACCCCTAGGGGTAAAGTTTCCAAAATGGAATCAGTTTTCAGGGGTTTCTACGGGTACCTCAGGGGCTCTGCAAATGCGACATGGCGCCCAAAAAACAATCAACCAAAATCTACATGCCAAGTAGCACTCCTGCCATTTTGAGCCTTGCGGTGTATACAAGCAGCAGTTTATGACCACATATGGGGTATTGCCGTACTCGGGAGAAATTGGTTTACAATTCTTGGGGTGCTTTTTCTCCTTTATTCCTTGTGAAAATGAACAAAATGCAACATTTATTGGAAAGAATGTAGATTTTCATTTTCACTGCATAATCCCAATAATTCAGCAAAAAAACTGTGGGGTCAAAATGCTCACTATACCGCTAGATAAATTCCACGAGGGGTATAGTTTCCCAAATGGGGTCACTTTTACCGGGTTTGCACTATTTTGGCCCCTCAGTGGCTTTGCAAATGTGACATGGGGCCGCAAACCATTCCAGCAAAACTTGAGCTCCAAAAGTCAAATGGCGCTCCGTCCTTTCTAACTTCCGCCATGTGTCCAAACAGCAGTTTATTACCACATATGAGGTATTGTTGTGCTCAGAAGAGTTTGCTTTACAAATATTGGGGTGTTTTTTGTAAAAATGAAAAAATCTGAGCTAAAACTACATTTTATTAGAAAAAAATTTAGATTTTCAATTTCACGGCATAATTCCCATAAATTCAGCAAAAACTGTGTAGTGTCAAAATGCTAACTATACCACTAGAAAAATTCCTTGAGGGGTGTACTTTCCAAAATGGGGTCACTTTTGGGGAGTTTCCACTGTTATGGTCCCTCCAGGACTTTGCAAACACGACATGGCACCGAAAACCATTCCAGCAAAATCTGTGCTCCAAAATCCAAATGGCCCTCGTTCCCTTCTGAGCCCTGCTGTGGGTCCAAACAGCAGTTTATCACCACATATGGGGTATTGCCGTAATCGGGAGACATTGCTTTACAAATGTTGGGGTGCTTTTTCTCCTTTATTCCTTGTAAAAACTAAAACATTGTATGTTTTTTCAGAAAAAAAGTAGATTTTCATTTTCACAGACCAGTTCCAATAAATTTAGCAAAAAACCTGTGGTCTAAAAATGCTAACTATACCTCTTGAAAGATTCCTTGAGGGGTGTAGTTTCCAAAATGGGGTCACTTTTGGGGGGTTGCCACTGTTTTGGCACCACAAGACCTCTTCAATCCTGACATGGTGCCTAAAATATATTCTAATAAAATAGAGGCCCCAAAATCCACCAGGTGCTCCGTTGCTTCTGAGGCCGGTGTTTCAGTCCATTACCACACTAGGGCCACATGTGGGATATTTCTAAAAACGTCAGAATCTGGGCAATAAGTATTGAGTTGCGTTTCTCTCGTAAAACCTTCTGTGTTACAGAAAAAACTGTATTACAAATGAATTTTGTGAAACAAAATTGAAATTTGTAAATTTCACCTCTACTTTGCTTTAATTCCTGTGAAATGCCTAAAGGGTTAAAATAATTTCTGAATGCTGTTTTGAATACTTTGAGGGGTGCAGTTTTTAAAATGGGTTGATTTATGGGGACTTTCTAATATATAAGGCCCTCAAAGCCACTTCAGTACTGAACTGGTCCCTGAAAAAATAGCCTTTTGAAATTTTCTTGAAAATGCGAGAAATTGCAGCTAAAGTTCTAAGTCTTGTAACGTCCTAGAAAAATAAAAAGTCGTTCAAAAAACGATGCAACTATAAAGTAGACATATAGGAAATGTTAACTAGTAAATATTTTGTGTGGTATTACGATCTGTTTTACAAGCTGATACATTACAATTTAGAAAAATGTAGATTTTTGCAAATCTTCTCTAAATTTTGGTGTTTTTTTACCAATAAATATTGAATTTAACGACCAAATTTTTTCAGTGTCATAAAGTACAACATGTCACGAGAAAACAATCTCAGAATCGCTTGGATAGGTAAAAGCATTCCGGAGTTATTACCACATAAAGTGACACATGTCAGATTTGCAAAAATCAGCTGTGTCCACAAGGCCAAAACAGGCTTAGACACTAAGGGGTTAAAAAGCCAGTCTATTTACACAATCTTGTACTTCAGTTAAATTTTCTATGGATTTTTACACAATATTTTTACATATAATAACAATAATTTTAAGTTCAATTAATTCTGTTCTCAATCTGAGAAAAACAACTCACATCAAAACAGTACACAATTTTATTTGCTCCTCAGACTAGTCTGCGACACACACTGTATACATGTCTACATCATACTTATTGTCATAATCCACATTACTTATTGCAATGTACCTAGCTGTATTACTCTTTATCATCACTAGTACAGTCACTCTTATCGAAACCTATTCTTTTATGCACATACTATTCATATCAACATTTATTGACACACTCTTCTATAGTTCTGCTTTTCCGATCAGTTCATGGTCTTTTAACCAGCCAGCATTTTTAACCAGCCAACAAAGTTTTTCATCTTGAACTATATAAACAACCTCCTTTTGACATTCCTGATCATTTTAACATTCTGTCAAAACCTTCTACCTTGTTCCCTTTTTTGAGATTCTTCCAACCATCGTCTTGCACAATCTAGACCATACTTTCTTCTCTTTTTCTTCACTTTTCAATTTCCTTCACTAAATTATCACATTCAATTACACACAACTTCCCTTTAAACCAAATTTGCCACACCACTTATCATCATATTCTCCACATCTAATTTGTGTATATACTTAACATCCCCTCATCCTGAAGCTTTTTCTGATAAGTTACCCATGTTACAAGCGGTATCCTTTTAAAAGGACGTCTAATGTAGCAATTTCAGTATATGTCTCGGGTTCCTCTCTATTTAATGGACACCTAAATGGGGCGTCTTTCGGGATATATAGTTTGCCTCCTTCTAGGTCTGTTAATAATGTGCCAATGGTTTTTTCTAGAGTAGGAGTATATTTAATCTAAACACTTTTAATGTAAAAAGATTGTTTGTTAAGAAACCAAATCCTGTTTGATTAACTTCATATCCTTTATTAATTATTCTGACCATTCTCCAACCTTCAGTAGAAAAAGCCAACATTAATCCAAAGAGACACTCAAGACAAGACATTTAAAACCATCTGATGTGCCTTCATGCTTTTCTAATATTTTTAAGTTTCTTAATCATCACAAATATAGTAAATAATAAAAGACATACCAAACCTAGTGAGAAGCCTACGGGACAATAGAAGTTAATCAACTTCAGATTGGAGAGACAAGGTTCAGTAGTGTTCATTAATATCTCGGATCTAAATAGTCTTCAGAGATTATACTATGTCCTAAATATCTTTGTTTCAATTGTTCTATATTTTGCCACCTTTTACCACTAAATTCTGGAGATGTTATTTCATGGCAACAAAGGGTAATTATGGTTATATCTCCGTGGTTTATCGGAGGTCTATGATATATTGTTGAGTGTATACTATCTAAGTATACGTGACCACAAGGTATTTTCACTAAAGTCACAGTACACACACAACGCTTACAACAACATTCACAAGTATTATGTTGATCAGTCATATACTTAATGTTCCTGGGTGTTTTAACAGTATTTTTCTTACTAATTTGTCCTTGAAACAATTCTACGTAGGACCATTCCTAATTGGACTCCCTTATACACACAGGCTTTTTTTTTATTTAACCCTCATACATTCAATCTTCACAGGAGTCTCATATATCAAGCACAGTAAAGGGAAGTCGGCACCAATCTCAATCTTCACAGCATGGAAAAGGCAGATAGATGCCATTGGAGTCAGGGTTTCCTTATTTAAAGAGGCTCTGTCACCAGATTTTGCAACCCCTATCTGCTATTGCAGCAGATAGGCGCTGCAATGTAGATTACAGTAACGTTTTTATTTTTAAAAAACGAGCATTTTTGGCCAAGTTATGACCATTTTTGTAGTTATGCAAATGAGGCTTGCAAAAGTCCAAGTGGGTGTGTTTAAAAGTAAAAGTCCAAGTGGGCGTGTATTATGTGCGTACATCGGGGCGTTTTTAATACTTGTACTAGCTGGGCGCTGTGAAGAGAAGTAACATCCTCTTCTCTTCAGAACGCCCAGCTTCTGACAGTGCAGACCTGTGACGTCACTCACAGGTCCTGCATCGTGACGGCCACATCGGCACCAGAGGCTACAGTTGATTCTGCAGCAGCATCAGCGTTTGCAGGTAAGATCGACTTACCTGCAAACGCTGATGCTGCTGCAGAATCAACTGTAGCCTCTGGTGCCGATGTGGCCGTCACCAGGGCCGCCATCAGGAATTTCAGGGCCCCCTACAGCTACATTTTCTGGGCCCCCCTACCGTGGCACCGCCTGTTAACGGTACTCCGTCCAGTACTATATCATGGTACCCAGGGCCGCCATCAGGGGGGGTATTAGGGGTACTGATGTGAGAGGCCCGGCCAAACCTAATTGAAAGGGGGGCCCGGCAAACTGCCGCGACTTGCCTTTGGTAGAAAAAAAACAGGCCCCGTTTTTTTCACCAAAAGAATGTCATGAGCTGCGGGCCCCCCTTTCAATTAGGTTTGGCCGGGCCTCTCACATCAGTACCCCTAATACCCCCCCTGATGGCGGCCCTGGGTAGCATGGGGGCCGTCAAACACCGCCGCCCGTGCGACCGATCACGCGCACCACGCAAACTCTCGCGCATGCGCACCGGCGACCGCCTGGAAGCGCGCACCGAATTTTGAGGCAGATTTTGACCTGCCCACACTATCTTGCCGCGTTTTTTGCCCGCGGGGATTGAGGACAGCAGACAGAAAACGCAGCGAAAAATGCATTTTCTGCCTCCCATTGATTTAGATGGCAGGTCAGAGGCAGAACCGCGGCAAGAAAGGATGTGCTGCTTTTTCTTTTTTCCGCGACTGGCTCCCATTGATTTCAGATTAAATCAATGGGAGGCGGTTTTGGAAGTTTTTTGGTGCTGAATCTGACGCAGTGTCCGAGTCAATATCAAGGCCCAAAAACGTTGAACTGGGCCTTATTGTTAGGGCTTATTCAGACGAACGTGTAATACGTCCGTGAAACGTGTGTGATTTTCACGCGCCTTGCACAGACCTATGTTACTCTATGGTGCCGTGCGGACTGTCAGTGATTTTCACGCAGCGCGAGTCCGCTGCGTAAAACTCACGACATGTCCGATATTTGTGCATTGTTCGCGCATCACGCACCCATTGAAGTCAATGGGTGCGTGAAAATCACGCCCAGCGCTTCCGCAGCCGTATAAACTATGAATGAAAACAGAAAAGCACCACGTGCTACAAACATACAAACAGAGTGTCATAATGATAGCGGCTGCGCGAAAATCACGCAGCCACGCATCATACGCTGCTGCCACACGGAGCTGTTATGGACCTTTTGCAAGCGCAAAACGCCACGTTTTTGCGCGCGCAAAAAGCACACGCTTGTGTAAATCCGGCCTTAGGGTAGGAACACACTAGGCATGAACACTGCGGATTTTATGCAACACATTTTATTGTGGATAATCCGCAGCGTATCACAGTCGCAGCAGAGTGGATGAGGTTTGAACAAATCTCATCCACACGCTGCAAAAATAATGGACCTGCAGTGTGACTTTTTGGCTTTTTAAGTCGCATGTCAATGTATTCTGTGGAATCGCTGCTCCTCTGTTGCAGAAATGCTGCGGTTCTGCCGCAAAAATCACAAATGAGAAAAAAAAAAAAAGCCACTTTTTTAAATTGATAAAGTTTAGACTTGCCCCGGCCGTAGTCCTGGTGACGCGATCCTCTATTCTTAGCGCAGCCCCGCCTCCTGTCATGACGTTTCATCCCATGTGACTGCTGCAGCGGTCACATGGTCTACAGCGTCATCCCAGGAGGCGGGGCTACGTTCAGAAGAGAGAGATGCGTCACTTAAACTACGGCCGGGGTAAGTCT
The DNA here is from genome assembly GCF_050947455.1 of Rhinoderma darwinii. Classification (NCBI taxonomy): domain Eukaryota; kingdom Metazoa; phylum Chordata; class Amphibia; order Anura; family Rhinodermatidae; genus Rhinoderma; species Rhinoderma darwinii. The sequence goes on from NC_134687.1 coordinate 5,485,381, forward strand.
AAACTTTTTTTTCCCTGCAGGATTCCCGCAGCGGACACGCCTCACGAAACCTGCGCCACTATTTGGTGCGGTTTTGCTGGCGGAATTCCCTGCGGCTCCCGGGATAAGCTGTGTAGTTTTACTCAGCATATCCGCCTAGTGTGTCCCTTATGATGTCGCTCCTGGAGCTGCTGCCGGTCTCTAAATAGGCAGTTGGTCCAGTAGAATTTGGAATTATTTTTTTTTGTGAACCAGCTTAAAAAAATACAAAACTTTGGTGTTAGGGCCTGTTCACATCACTGTTCGCTTCCGCTCCGGGGTTCCTTCTGAGGTTTCTGTCGGGTGAACCCCGCAACGGAAAGTGAAAGTGATAGCACAGCTTCCGTTTCCATCACCATTAGCGCAGTCGACTGCGCTATTAATTCCGTCCGAAAACCAGCCGGAATGGTGACGAACGGAAACCATTAGCGATGTTTCCGTCACCATTGAGATCAATGGTGACTGAAACGGAAGCTGTGCTGTCACTTTCACTTTCCGTTGCGGGGTTCACCCGACAGAAACCTCAGACGGAACCCCGGAGCGGTGGTTCGTCACCATTCCGGCTGGTTTTTGGACGGAATTAATAGCGCAGTCGACTGCGCTAATGGTGATGGAAACGGAAGCTGTGCTATCACTTTCACTTTCCGTTGCGGGGTTCACCCGACAGAAACCTCAGAAGGAACCCCGGAGCGGAAGCGAACAGTGATGTGAACAGGCCCTAACACCAAAGTTTTGTATTTTTTTAAGCTGGTTCACAAAAAAAAATAATTCCAAATTCTACTGGACCAACTGGCTATTTAGAGAGCGGCAGCAGCTCCAGGAGCGACATCATAAGGGACACACTAGGCGGATATGCTGAGTAAAACTACACAGCTTATCCCGGGAGCCGCAGGGAATTCTGCCAGCAAAACCGCACCAAATAGTGGCGCAGGTTTCGTGAGGCGTGTCCGCTGCGGGAATCCTGCAGGGAAAAAAAAGTTTAGACTTGCCCCGGCCGTAGTCCTGGTGACGCATCTCTCTCTTCTGAACGTAGCCCCGCCTCCTGGGATGACGCTGTAGACCATGTGACCGCTGCAGCAGTCACATGAGATGAAACGTCATGACAGGAGGCGGGGCTACGCTAAGAATAGAGGATCGCGTCACCAGGACTACGGCCGGGGCAAGTCGAAACTTTATCAATTTAAAAAAGTACCTTTTTTTTCTTCTCTTGTGTGATTTTTGCGGCAGAATCGCAGCATTTCCGCAACAGAGGAGCAGCGATTCCATAGAATACATTGACATGCGACTTAAAAAGCCAAAGTCACACTGCAGGTCCATTATTTTTGCAGCGTGTGGATGAGATTTGTTCATATCTCATCCACTCGGCTGCGACTGTGATACGCTGCGGATTATCCACAATAAAATGTGTTGCATAAAATCCGCAGTGTTCATGCCTAGTGTGTTCCTAACCTAAGGCCGGATTTACACAAGCGTGTGCTTTTTGCACGCGCAAAAAACGTGGCATTTTGCGCATGCAAAAGGTCCATAACAGCTCCGTGTGTCAGCAGCGTATGATGCGCGGCTGCGTGATTTTCGCGCAGCCGCCATCATTATGACACTCTGTTTGTATGTTTGTAGCACGCGGTGCTTTTCTAATTTCATTCATAGTTTATACGGCTGCGGAAGTGCTGAGCGTGATTTTCACACACCCATTGACTTCAATGGGTGCGTGATGCGCGAACAATGCACCAATATAGGACATGTCGTGAGTTTTACGCAGCGGACACACGCTGCGTGAAAATCACTGACAGTCCGCACGGCACCATAGAGTAACATAGGTCCGTGCGAGGCGCGTGAAAATCACGCACGTTGCACGGACGTATTACACGTTCGTCTGAATAAGCCCTAACAATAAGGCCCAGTTCACAGAGTTTTTGGGCCTTGATATTGACTCGGACACTGCGTCAGAATCAGCACCAAACAACTTCCAAAACCGCCTCCCATTGATTTAATCTGAAATCAATGGGAGCCAGTCGCGGAAAAAAGAAAAAGCAGCACGTCCTTTCTTGCCGCGGTTCCGCCTCTGACCTCCCATCGAAATCAATGGGAGGCAGAAAATGCATTTTTCGCTGCGTTTTTTGTCTGCTGTCCTCAATCGCCGCGAGCAAAAAACGCAGCAAAAAAACGCGGCAAGATAGTGTGGGCAGGTCAAAATCTGCCTCAAAATTCTTTAAGGAATTTTGAGGCAGATTTTTTTTTGCCTGCAAAATACTGTGTAAACAGGGCCATACATAAACAACACTTTGAGATAATTTACTCACTGTGTCAGAAGAGCTGCTCCCACTCCAGTCCTCTTCCGGCGATGTCTTCCAGGGGAGGTCTTCGGTCCAGACGTCCAGTCCTTCACCTCCAGCCAGGCTCCAGGTAAGTTTTGTCCATGTGTGTCCGCGGCTGCGCGCGCTTCGTTCGCGGGTGCGCGCGCGGCCGGTCGCGGGTGCGCGCGCTTCGTTTGCGGGTGCGCGCGCGGTCGATCGCGGGTGCGCGCGCGGGCGGTCTCCAGTGCGGGCGTTCGTGGATGCGCGCTCGCGAGTGCGCACGCGCGGCAGTTTCATTGTGCGCGAGATCGGGTGCGCGCGCGGGCGGACGGTTTGACGGCCCCCCATGACGAGGGGAGGGGGCCCGCAGCAGCAGCAGCAGCTCACGACATTCTTTTGGTGAAAAAAACGGGCCCCATTGCAGGGGCCCGTTTTTTCCTACCAAAAGAATGTCGAGGCAGTTGCTTGGCCCCCCTTTCAATTAGTTTTGGCCGGGCCCCTCACACCACTACCCCTAATACCCCCCTGATGGCGGCCCTGGCCGTCACGATGCAGGACCTGTGAGTGACGTCACAGGTCTGCACTGTCAGAAGCTGGGCGTTCTGAAGAGAAGAGGATGTTACTTCTCTTCACAGCGCCCAGCTAGTACAAGTATTAAAAACGCCCCGATGTACGCACATAATACACGCCCACTTGGACTTTTACTTTTAAACACACCCACTTGGACTTTTGCAAGCCTCATTTGCATAACTACAAAAATGGTCATAACTTGGCCAAAAATGCTCGTTTTTTAAAAATAAAAACGTTACTGTAATCTACATTGCAGCGCCGATCTGCTGCAATAGCAGATAGGGGTTGCAAAATCTGGTGACAGAGCCTCTTTAAGCAAACTGCGGGCTGTGCGCAGCATAAAAACAGACATTCTTGTAGTATAATATGAATGAGAGAAATGAAAATGCGGCACTCACCCGTTTGCAAATCTTCTTAACTTTATTGTGTCATCTTGGCAAGGGTAAAAGCATTACAGGGAGGACAGCTAGTTGTAGGTTACAGCCTGTTTCGCGCTGGAGATCGCGCTTCTTTTGACCTGAAGTCTCATATATGTTTAATCTATAACAATTATTTCTTTCAACTTCACCAAATAAATACTTGATTGCCTTAAAGCTTCTGGTGTCAGGGGCGTCTAGAGACAAATAAGGCCGGTCAAGCCAGCAACAGATGTCCTGGATGAGTCTTTACAAAACAGTTTGAAAGTCTTTATCTTTCTTTAACTTTGGATTTAGTTTATCTCAATCATTCAATATTTTAATCACAATCTTAAACTTTATAAAACAATAATCTTAACCCGTTAGTGACCGGCCCATCGTATTTCTACGTCGGTCACTAACGGGCCTTATTACGATGCCATAGACTTTTTACGTTGCGGCATCGGAATAAGTAAACAGAGCAGGGAGCTGTCAAATCTCCCTGCTCTCAGCTGCCAGAGGTAGCTGAGGGCTGGGGGCATCCCTGCTCTGCCATGTGAGATCGATATTAGTACCGATCCCACCCGTTTAACCCCTCAGATGCGGTGCTCAATAGCGAGCACCGCATCTGAGTGGTTTTGGAGAGAGGGCGGGAGCTCCCTCTCTCCCCCACCGACACCCGGCGATACCATCGCTGAGTGTCAGTGTCTCCAATGGCAGCCGGGGGCCTAATAAAGGCCCCCATGTCTGCCTGTAATGAATGCCTGCTAGATCATGCCGGAGGCATGACCTAGCAGATGCCTGTCCGTTTTAAACGGACAGGCATAATACACTGCAATACAGAAGTATTGCAGTGTATTATAATAGCGATCGCAGAATCGCATATTAAAGTCCCCTAGTGGGACTAGTAAAAAAGTTTAAAAAAAAGTTTAATAAAGTTAATTAAAAAAAATGTGAAAAAAAAATGAAAAACCCACTTTTTCCCCCTACAACCTGCTTTAGTATTAAAAAGTTACACATATTTGGTATCGCCGCGTCCGTAACGACCCCAACTATAAATCTATTACATTATTTAACCCGCACGGTGAACGCCGTAAAAAATTAAATAAAAAACAACTGAAAAATTGCTGTTTTCTGTGAATCCTGACTTTAAAAAAATGTGATTAAAAAATGATCAAAAAGTCGCATCTACTCCAAAATGGTACCAATAAAAACTGCAAGTTGTCCCGCAAAAAAGCCCTCATACAACTGCATCGGCGAAAAAATAAAAACGTTACGGCTCTTCAAACATGGAGACACAAAAACAAATCATTTAGAAAAAAAAGCGTTTTTACTGTGTAAAAGTAGTAAAACATACAAAAACTATACAAATTTGGTATCGTTGCAATAGTAACAACCCGCTGAATAAAGTTATTGTGTTATTTATACCACATGGTGAACGGCGTAGATTTAGGACGCAAAAAAGAGTGGCGAAATTTCAGATTTTTTTCTATTCCCCCCCCCAAAAAAGTTAATAAAAGTTAATCAATAAATAATATGTACCTCAAAATGGTGCTATTAAAAAGTACAACTTGTCCCGCAAAAAACAAGACCTTATACAGCTATGTCGACGCAAAAATAAAAGAGTTATAGCTCTTGGAATGCGACGATTGAAAAACGTAAAAAATAGCTTGGTCATTAAGGTCTAAAATAGGCTGGTCATTAAGGGGTTAATACTCTATAATCCTAAATCTATAAGAAATCCTCCAAATCTCCAAGTACTTTATCTTTAATGTGCTGCACAGAGTTATTAATTCCTGTAGCCTTCTCACACAAGCTATAGACTACTAATCTCGAGAACCGTATTCTCAAGTTTTTAAAGTAAGACCCTGGCTTAATATTATTAAGGCTTCTCTTAGTACCTAAGATCCAACTTCGGTTTATTTATAACATAACCTTATAACATCTAAATATGAAAAATAATAAAAAATATATATAAACAAAATTATATTACCGTTATTCAGATGAAAACCTGAATCCTCGATTCGCCTTACTACGTTCTTTAGAATCCGTCACTCCACCTCGTCTCTCTGTCTGACTGGCCTCATTTTGACGGCGATTCAGCTGGAGGTCTTTAGATTTAGTGACTTAATTGAACAACTCACACCGTGCATGGTGTACAGTCCTTGCGAGGGTCCGGAGATGTTGGATTCCGGTTCGAAGAGCTAAGATGTTAGGAGAATTTTCCATTCTTATCAATAACATTTCAAGGATTCATCTGAATAAGTTGAAAAAGCACCCCTGCTTGCATAGCTTAATACACATTTAATATCCATTACATGAAATATAAATTTAGAAAAAAACTTTCCTAACAGAATGCAGCAACATTAATGTGTCGAGGATGAATAAAATTATGTAATGTTGGCTTCACTTTACAAAGGTTCTTGTGCGCAGATGGAGCATGGATTATTGTGACACTACAATGCACAGGTGGAAAAATTATCTGTAAAGATGAGATTGCTGTTTGGAAGTAGGAAATAGAGAAATGGTTTCAGATGTGCGCAGTTAGAGTAGAGATAATTGTACCACAACTGCAAGGATCAGTAACGGTATCTTCACACGGCTCATTTTTGGCCGTTTTTCGGGCCATTAACAGCCGAAAAACGGCCGAAACATCGGGGGGAAGAACGCCTCCAAAAATCTGCCCATTGATTCCAATGGAAAAAAATGTTGTTCTGTTCCGACGGGGCGTTTTTTTATGTGACCGTTTTAAAAAACGGCCGGGTAAAAAAATTCCCGCGAAAAAGAAGTGCATGTCACTTCTTGAGCCGTTTTTTAAGTTATTTTTCATTGACTCCATAGAAAAACAGCTCCAAAAACGGCCGTAAAAAACGATGCGAAAAAAGCGAGTTGCTAAAAAAATGGCTGAAAATCAGGAGCTGTTTTCCCTTATTTTCAGACTTTTTTAGTTAACGGTGTGAACATACCCTAACAGTGATATCGCTAAGTTTTAGTGGGATATAGAAGAATGAAACACAAATGTGTACAGGTGGAGCAGAGATAATTGGAACAGCACTGAGTACTTGGTACCAAAATAATAAAACATTACTGAGTGCAGGTGGAGCAGATAATAATCCAACATCAATGTGTAAACTGGAAACAACGATAATAAAATAATCACAAGGAAGACGGAGAGATGATCCGGCGCTGAATGGAGTTTAAAAGGGAAAGACTGTTCCCACTTTTATTGGCAAAAATATTTAAAAATGAAACAGAGACGCAGTCTCAAGGCAGAGAGTAGTGCGGGTAGATACCCGAGCCTACGCGTTCCGAGCACGTGCAGTGTTCTTAATCATGGCATAAGATGTTAAGGCCCTATGTGTCTGTCTTGTTTATATGCAACGTTATCGGCTAGAAGGAGCTACTGATTGAGTATCAGTGATTGGTGAAAATCGCTGAGGAAGGAGTGGTTCCGGATGGTTCAGTCGTAAATAAAATTCAAGGATGTTGTTTAATTAATTCAGGGGGATAATAATAGAGATTTGTCTGGAAAAGAGTGAAAAATTGGTGTCAAATTCTTATAGAAATTGATGCAATATCTAATTATAAAATCATTTGCCGACGAAGCAAAAAAAAGAGACAGGAACACATAGCCATGAGAGTACTCATGTGTATACAACATACAGCTGTGTTGGGAAAACACATAGAAATAGAAACAAAAATAGAAACAAACACAGACTATATTGCAATATATTGTTGCATTCAGATTTTGAGTTTATATTGCATGTATAGATGGAAGCATATGCGATATGTTTAATTGTGTATGTAACCAACGAATATGATGCACTGTCTGAAAGTTAAAATAGAAGGTGAAACCTATCTAATGAAAAAAGATACAAGATCGAAGACTCCTTTATCTGAGAATCAAGTAAGAGATATTATCTTGATTTTGGTGTACTGAGCTATATAGCAATTTTATCATAAGATTAGAAAAGAAGAGGGAAAGTATAAAATTGTGTATTGGCAAGTAGGGAGCAGTTTAACGCAGGAAATTACTAGTATGAATTCAGTTTTATAGAACAGTCTTATTTATTTGCACAGATATTCAAAGGAGGTTTTCGTAGAACAGTTCGGAAGACAAAAGAAAAATCCGGGCGAAAGACACTCCATTTGTATGGTAAATCAAACCAAGCTCTACCTAATTTGATATGTTAAAAACAAGTGCCAGATCGCTTAAATTGGTGATTACATGTTGTAAGATATTTGTTTATATATCCTTCGAAATAGCTAATGTCTGAATTAATAAATCGGGATACATTAGAAATATGATATGAAGAGATATGATCCGGATGGATTATAAATTATGAAAGGAAAAAATACAGTGTGTACGACCAGACACTCCAAACTTTCTTGGTGAAGGTGACCAATTTCCACATGATACATAATTACTTCAACTTTGCAGGATTTTTTTATTTACAACAAAGAGGAGTATCCATGGGGGCTAAGTTCTCCCCTTCCATAGCCAACTTGATCATGGCATGGTGGGAAGAGCACTTTTTATTTTCTCCCATCAATCCTTGTGCCCACTCCATCCATTGGTATGGCAGATACATTGATGACCTCCTATTCATTTGGGAGCGCGATGTGTCTGCCATACCAACGTTTCTGACCTTTTTGAACAACAATGATTTGAATCTTAGATTCACCCACAATCATAATTCCACTTCTATTTATTTTCTCGACCTCAGAATAACTTCTAAAACTGGGGACAAAATATGCTCAGAAATTTTCCATAAACCAGTTTCTGGTAACACCATCTTGCACGCTACCAGCTGTCACCCTAAACACACCATTTCTGCAATACCAATAGGTGAGCTGACACGTGCCAAGATAAACTGTAGTCTAGAAACAGGATTTGTTAAAGAAGAGTCTATTATATGTCAGAGGCTAAAAGAACGTGGGTATAAAAAATGGACACTAGAAAGGGCTAAAACAATAGTCGGAACAAAGAACAGGGACTCCCTTTTGTCCATTGATAAAGACAGCAAAACAAATACTAATCAAATCAAGAATTCTAATATCCCCACTTTAGTATTGCAATTTAGCAACCAATTTGATATCATCAAAAATATGGTTCTGAAATACTTTCCCCTTCTCTATGAAGATACCAAACTAGAAAAGGTTCTAGAAGCTGGTTGCAGAGTGGTGTCTCGAAGAGCACCAACTTTGGGTAACATGTTGTCTCCCTCACTTTTAATATTAAACAACTCAAAACCAACATGGTTGCAACATAAAGGTTTTTACCATGCAAAGTGTGCACCTTTTCTAAAATCACTAAACAATTTTCCAACTCTACAGAAACTTCCAATTTTCCAATTAAATCTTATATAAACTGTAATAGCGATCACATAGTTTATATTATCGAATGTACAAGTTGCAATTTAAAATATGTGGATTGTACAACCAGGAGGTTTAAAATTCACATTTTAGAGCACTTAGGGTACATAAGAAATTCAGCCATTGTAAACATCTCTAATACAGCCAGACACTTCATCACTTGTCATAACAGATGCGTTAATTCTTTTTGCACGTATGCCATCAAGAAAATCAGGGGTACAATTAGAGGAGGAGATCTCAAACATCTCCTTTTAACCAGGGAAGCATTCTGGATTTATAATCTAGAAACCCGATTCCCATTTGGTTTAAATCTCAAAAAAGAATTGATGTTTCATTATTAATGATTAAAGTTCCTTCAATGTTTTCTTGTTCGGATACATATACTACAATAAAAAGTTATAACACATGTACCCAATAATAAAACATGTCCTCCCGAATAAAACAAATGGAAATATGGCTAAGTCACCATTAAATGCCAACACCTGTCATTGTCTCCAGTTTAGAATAAATATGAACAAATTAAATTACTTTTTACATAATAGAGTAACTAAAAACATGATTTTATACACAACAATAAAGTTTCCAATATGCTTAATTTATAATAAACAAAGTCCCCTCAAATAAAACAAACGGAAATATAGCCATATATATAAAGAATTCAAATCATGTCTTCTTAACATACACATAAGCAAACACATAATTCCATATGTAATTATTTAAAGTTTACAATTTATTTGTTTTATTTTTCAACTGTATTTGATTCAGTAATTTTAGCTATTAGCTATTTCCAGGGACATATAAATAAATACTTCATAATCATCAAGTTAAGTAACATGGCACAAGGTGCTAACATACTAAATCAAACAGAACATAGTTTGATTTACCATACAAATGGAGTGTCTTTCGACCGGGTTTTCTCTTATTTCTCGAACTGTTTTACGAAAGCCTCCCCTGAATATCTGTCCAAATAAACAAGTCTGCTCTACTAAATAAGACTAAATTCACACTAGAAATTATGCGTGTAAAAATGTTCCCGACCTATAAATACCCAATTTTTATTTTTTCCTTTCATAATTTATAATCCATCCGGTTCATATCTCTACATTTCTAATGTATCCCGATTTATTAATTCAGACATTAGCTATTTCGAAGGATATATAAACAAATATCTTACAGCATGTAATCACCAATTTAAGAGATCTGGCACTTGTTTTTAACATATCAAATTAGGTAGAGCTTGGTTTGACTTACCATACAAATGGAGTGTCTTTCGCCCGGATTTTTCTTTTGTCTTCCGAACTGTTCTACGAAAACCTCCTTTGAATATCTGTGCAAATAAATAAGACTGTTCTATAAAACAAGACTGAATTCACACTAGTAATTTCCTGCGTTAAACTGCTCCCGACTTGCCAATACCCAATTTTATACTTTCCCTCTTCTTTTCTAATCTTATGATAAAATTGCTATATAGCTCAGTACACCAAAATCAAGATAATATCTCTTACTTGATTCTCAGATAAAGGAGTCTTCGATCTTGTATCTTTTTTCATTAGATAGGTTTCACCTTCTATTTTAACTTTCAGACAGTGCATCATATTCGTTGGTTACATACACAATTAAACATATCGCATATGCTTCCATCTATACATGCGATATAAACTCAAAATCTGAATGCAACAATATATTGCAATATAGTCTGTGTTTGTTTCTATTTTTGTTTCTATTTCTATGTGTTTTCCCAACACAGCTGTATGTTGTATACACATGAGTACTCTCACGGCTATGTGTTCCTGTCTCTTTTTCTTGCTTCGTCGGCAAATGATTTTATAATTAGATATTACATCAATTTCTATAAGAATTTACCACCAATTTTTCACTCTTTTCCGGACAAATCTCTATTATTATTCCCCTGAATTAATTAAACAACATACTTGAATTTTACTTACGTCTGAACCATCCGGAACCACTCTTTCCTCAGCGATTTTCACCAATCACTGATACCCAATCAGTAGCTCCTTCTAGCCGATAACGTTGCATATAAAGGAGACAGACACATAGGGCCTTAACATCTTATGCCATGATTAAGAACACTGCACGTGTTTGAAACGCGTAGGCTCGGGTATCTACCCGCACTACTCTCTGCCTTGTGTCTGCGTCTCTGTTTCATTTTTAAATATTTTTGCCAATAAAAGTGGGAACAGTCTTTCCCTTTTAAACTCCATTCAGCGCTGGATCATCTTTCCTTCTTCCTTGTACTACACACCGTGGGCCGTCGTGGGGATCCGAGCGAGGTATTTGGAGACGCAGAACCGGTGAGCTGGAGGTTTCCTCCCTTCTCTATACCAATAAAATAATCACCGTGCACAGGTGGAGCAGAGTTAATTGTAATACAAATGAGCATGTGAGCAAGGAACAGAAACATTACTGTGCGCAGTTGGAGCAGAGTATATTGCAACTTCAACGTACACAGTTGCAAACCACTCTGAATTTGCAGGGACTGTCCCGAATTTACAGAGAAAATCCCGGCAAATTACTGTCCCGGACCGGGTCCTGACAACTTGATTTGGCGACTGCCGTATTCAATTGTAACTGTGTTCTCAGTATACAGATACATTTGAATACAATGTCAGAGGAGGGGGCCCCTTGTAGATAGTTCATACCGGCGCAAAGATTTCACTGGATCGCGCCAGCCTACGCAACGATCCTGTCTCAGTGCCTCATAAGCTACAGGATTGAGGCAGCTATGGAGCTCCGTTCTTCACAGGAAGGGGGTTAGGTGAGTATACGTTTTTTTTATTTGTTTGGGTGGTACCCGGGCACTATCTGCAAAGGGCTGTGTGTGACACCATTAGCCATCTCCAGATAAACCACGCCCCATAAGATACGCCCACCAGATAAGCCACACCCTAAGTGTCCCTGGAAAAAAATATTGGTATCTATGAATATGTAGAGCAGGAGAAAGTGGTGCTGACCTCAATTTGCACAATTGACGAGTCATCAGGGCTAATGGTTCTGTGCACAGATGGAGTGGAAATTCATGGATAAATACATTTAATAAAACTGTGTGCAGGTAGTTCAAAGATTATAATAACACCACTAAGCACACAAGGAATAATGACAGAACAATCTTTACAGTGTGCAGGTGGAGCAGAGATAAGTGTAAAATCACCAAGAAAATTTGTAATATGGATAATCAAATAATCACTGTGCACAGGTGGAGCATTGTCAGTAGTGCTACTATCACTGTGCAGGTGAAGAATAGATAATTGTGAAAGGTGGAACAGACATATCTGAAACATCACTGTGCACTTGTGGAATGATGATTTTGAAACAAAACAGTTGGAGCAGGCATCAGTAGAGGTGCCAACACTATGTGCAGATGGAGCAGGGATTATTGTAACATAACTGTAAACATGTTGAACAAGGAACCGTGTGCAGATAGAGCACAAAATCTAGAAACATCAATGTGTTGAACTTATGGCTGAACTCGCTGTGAGAAAGTGACTAATCAATAGTGCTTAGATAATTGTGCACAAATGGATTACAGATTATTGTGACATTACAATGCGCAGGTGGAGCAAGAATCTGATTACAAGATGGAAATTGATCAATGGAACACACCTGTGCACAGGAGGAGCAGAGATAATTGGAAAAGTACTAAACACACTAGGTACAAAAATTATAAAATATTGCTTGAGTGCAGGTGGAGCAGAAAATATTCCAACATCAATGCGTGAACTGAAAGGGTGATAATAAAATCATCACTGTGCGCAGGTGGAGCAAATATTATTGTAATATAAATAAGCATGTTAAACAAGTAATATAAAACATTACTATGTGCAGGTGGAGCAGAATTTATTGTAACATCAATGTGTGGAGCAGGGATAAGTCGTGCTGACCTCATTTTGCATAATTGAGATTATATCAGTGGTAATGATCCAGTGCGCAGATGAAGCAAGGATTATTATTACATCACTTTGTGCAGGTGGAGCAAGAATTAGTAACAATGACCTCGCTGAAGAAGATAATGGATAAAGGAAGCAAAACTGTGAGCAGGTACAGCAGAGATTATAGTAAGACCACTAAGCACACAGTGTGCAAGGATGAACAATCATTACTGTGTGCAGGTGGAGCAAAGATAACAATAAAAAAATCACTTAGCAAACATGGAAGAAAGATAATCAAATTCTCACTATGCACAGGTGGAGCAGAGTAAGTAACCATCAGGGTATGTTCACACGCTTACTCAAAAAAACTTCTGAAAATAAGGTAACAGGTTTATGGGAGGTTGTTGGCTGTGGAGAAGTAGCAAGAGGTTGTCATGTTGCTGGTGCAACCACTGGGCCGGCATTGTGGCATCCAGTGGTGTCACTTTTCTCCCTCTCCTTCGGTATTTCTCCTCTAAAACTGCAATTTCTCTCTGTTGTTGTTGTTGTTGTTGTTGATGATGTTTCTCTGAAGTCTTAAACCATGCTCTTACTTGTTCCACATGCTCCTGCTTGTCTGTCCACCCATAAATTTGGCATCTCAAGTTGCGCCATTTTTCTTCATCTAGTCATCCCTTCGAGGGCATTCCTGCCTTCTTCAGTATTTTATCAGCATCTTTAACTGCCCATTTTCCATGTTCTTGCCTAACCATGTTAAACTTGGAAACTGCAGAGATACTATCTCGAAATGCGGGCAGAAGAGGTTACCCGTCACTTCAAACAGCCCCTGGTGAGATGATCATACACAATTCCCTCTAACCTCAGATTAGCAAAGGTTTTAATCTCCTCTCATCTATTAGATGTCTGGCTTCATGAGGAAGAGTATACTACACACATAGCGCATATACAATCAATCACTCAGTCATACGCCTTGGCATTTCAAGCAGAGTTAGTAAAACAGCAATATTCAAAAACAGAAGTATACAGATCTACCTTGAGATTCCCGATTCCTCCCTTGACTGACAAGGGACTTCCCACACAGAAAGGAAAAAAGCAAGATAAAGGCTCAGTTACCCGGGGTTAGCGTTCCCATATCGGGGGAAAGTCCCACTCTGTTCAGTCCATGAAGGCGTGACTGGGATATCTTGCTGGGGCCTCCAAAGATTATAGAGTTGCTCAAACAGCTAGATCAATTATCAAGCATATATATACGTAATTCAATATACGGCCAGAGAATTATAATACAGACACACACAGTGTATGGTATATCAGGCAGATTCTGCAAAACCATGGCCTTCAGTTTTGTTTCCAACTTCCTGCTTTCAGTTAAAAAAAAAATAAGATAATTACAACAGTAGGATATATTTATACGTCATTTTTACATGAAGTAACCTGCTTAATTATGTTTAGAATATCACATGATGATATTTATATCCTTTTCTACATGAAGCAGCTTTTCCTCAGCTAAAATCTTACGAAATACATAGCGATATTTGTATCTACAAGCTCTCAGGATGCCATCTGTATACTGTCTTCTGTGTGTGGTAGAATCTGTTCAACTTTTCAAACAGCTTATTTCAAAACTGCTTATGAGACATCACTGAGAACTGTATTCTTAATTGATACAGTTATTTTGATACATTAATAAAACGCTATACAGTTCATAAACATTAATCTCAATTACTCTTACAATTGCAACATCAATGAGTGGAATTGAATCAAGGATAGTTAAAATATTATTGTGCAATGGAGGAGTAGAGATAATTGTAATAAAAATGCATATGTTGAACAAGGATTATAAAACATTATTGTGTGCAGGTGGAGCAGAGAATATTCCAACATCGATGTGTGGAAGTGGAGCAAAGATCAGTGTTACAGATCTTTGCACAACTGAGGTCTCAGCGAGGAGGTTGAAGTTTAGGAGTAGATGTAACTTCATTCTTATCTCTTTCTTCCTCATTCTCTCACCAGATGAACTGGAGGAAACATGTCTCCAGCCTCAGGGAATATAATACTGCAATATGTCCCATCACACCTCACTAATGTGATCACATTCTCCTCAAACATTATGTATCAGTGTAGTATGATTGTAGTATGAGCTTCTACATCACATATGCTAAGCTTATTACCACAGGAATCCATGTAGTCATAATGTCTCCTCATGAATCTGCTCCGATGGCTGATATATCATAGATTACTACTGTATAATACAGCTTCTTCACTAGTCCTGGTGCGGTAGTGACTGTGATAGAAGAAGGACAGGGGCTGTGTGCAGAGATCTGTCATTACTGTGCTCTCTATGGTAGAGCTGGGAGGTCACATGTACCAGAGACCGGTGTCAAGGTTTGTTGCAAATTTGGCGTCCAGTGGCTAAAATGATTAGGCAGGAATGTGTTAATAGCAATAGTAGTAACAGTTCAGGTTTGGTACACAGGTTACCCACAACAGGATGTAGTGTGAGGCAGGGACATGGACAGGAATCAGTCCAAGTTCAGTACACAGATAAACGGCAACAGGTTGTAGTGTAAGGCAGAGACATGGTCAGAAAATAGTCCTGGTTTGGTACACAGATAAGCGGCAACAGGTTGTATTGTCAGGCAGAGACGTGGTCAGAAAAGCAATCCGAGTCCGGTACACAGAAAAGCGGAAACAGGTTGTAGCATGAGGCAGAGACAAGGTTTGTAGAGAGGCAGTGAGGAACTTAACTGCAAGCTGAAATCTGTAGAGTCTGGAAATCAGGAAATACAAGGGCCAGGCATGTCTAGTAAGACAAAAATGTGACACCAACAAACTCGAGGAAGCCAGAGAGACAGGACCCAAGAGAACCTGACTATAGACTCAAGAGTGGAGCTGTCAAACATTTTAAATGGCTCAATGAGTAGAGCTACTGCCTGGGACACAGGATTCTCTTGGTTTGAATCCTGACAGTATTTACCTTCTAATTGTCTTCTGGATGACATAGGGGTTGACTTGTTAGAATATCTCTGAGGAAATTATTTTGTAAGCCTAGGAGCATTAACATTTTCTTCTGGTTCCCAAGAATTCTTCTCAGAGCCATACCCCTTCCACTAGTTTAAGTACTGCAGTTTATTCCAATAATATCTGGAGTCCAAGTTATTTTAAACAATATATTCTTCTTCACCTGCACATTTACTGGTGCTGGTGGAGGCCAATTGCGGCCATGAAAAAGATCTTCCTGACATAGCTTTAAAAGAGAGGAATAGGAAAAATAGGATGCACCTTCAAAGTCTCAGGAAGTTTTAATCGAAAATTGACTTAATAAATTTTATTAGGGCCGCCATAAGGAATTTCTGAGCCTCATGCAACCAAAGCGTTGAACCATACCAATTCTCCTTTGTGTAGCCTTTGGCACGTTGCCTGTGTTACTGTTGCCTTTCTTTCTTTATATTTATCCATGTATACATCACAAATATACAAAAGGCGTATTGCATTACTGATTATAGACGGCTCCATGGTGATGTCATAATGCTATAGGACACTCACTTCTCACACCCTAATCACCCTTCCTTTTTGATCGACGTTATTGCAGGGCTTTCCTATCCACTTCTGACCACAAGAAAAAGGGTGACGCTGTTTTTCTGAAAAACACTTTCACGTTCACAGTTATTGAACCCCGATGCAGATAGATAATTCTATTAGGTTAACAAACTCAATGATGGATTACTCTCTCATCCCCACATTTTCACTCCATTGCAATCTCACTTAAAAACATAATTTGACAGCAACGCCCTGCCAGAGACCTCTCCTCAGTCTATATGGTATGCTGACAAGTCAGCGATTAGAGGACATCATATCCATATGGGCTAGACTCATGAGAAACTGCAAGATGCAGATTTATTGCAGCTCTTGATCAAACTAACTAGAAGGTAAAGGAAGTTTCAGTTAAATCCTTCAGACTCCGTAAAACTTCAATTATCACACAGGTGTCACGGTGCGGGGTGTGGACCCACTGGGCCATACCGTGTAGCGGGATAACAGCTGGCCAAACAGGTATGTATGCAATGTCTATAGTTCTGAGAGGCAATGTAGACAGTAGCGGTGATTCAGGCTAAGATGAGGATCCGGCAGTAGAAAGACACCCAATGTGGTGTGGCACAGTAGATGCAGCGGAGGACACAACACGACTCCAACTCTTGAAGGTACAGGGGCACGGTAGCACGGGATACAGAGTATAGGCGGCAGGAACGGGAAACACTGGGAACTGGAAAACAATAGGAGACCATTTGTAAGGACATACTTTAGGTAACACAACAACGCTCAGGCAATGATTGAGAGGGTGGAGCTTCTTTTATCGTCCAGAGGCATTCTGGGCTAATTGCAGCTATTCTGCAAATGTGCGCGTACTGGTCCTTTAAGGCCGAGCACGTGCGGGAGTGTGCACCCTGCGGGAGACAGTGACCGAAACAGGAAGTGAGTACCAGTGTCTCCCAGTAGGGAAATGCCGCCGGGAACTCGCTCGTCCATGGCTGCAGCCGTCAGAGTGTAAGTCAGGACGACGGTCCGCGGCCATAGATGTTACAGCATCCCCCCTCTTACGCCCCCTCTTCTTGTGACCAGAGCAGGAGAGAAAATTCTTCACGAGGGCAGGAGCATTGATGTTCTCCTCCCAAGACCTCTCCTCTGGACCAAATCCCCTCCAATCCACCAGATAAAACACTTTTTTCTACTACTCTTTTGGTGTCCAAGATCTCCCTCACCTTGATTGTCCCCGACAAACCACTAGGAGCCACTGCGGAACTAGGAGTCTTGGAGTAGCGTTTCAGGAACACAGGCTTCAGCAGAGAGACGTGAAAGGAGTTTGGGATCTTGAGGCTGGGAGGCAGCCGAAGCTTGTAGGAGACAAGAATTACCTGCAGCAGAATCTCGAAGGGTCCGAGAAACCTGGGAGCAAACTTGCAAGATGGCACCCTCAGCCGGATATTCTTAGAGGATAGCCAGACCTTAGTGCATGGAAGAAACTGGGGAGGCTCTCGTCTTCTTGTGCCTGCCTTTCTCTTCATGTGGTCGACCGCCAGCAGAATAAAAGATCGGGTCCGTTGCCATATCTGTAGAAAGTCCCTGAAAGTAGAGTCAGCTGCAGGCACCTGGGACATAGTGGAAGCAGGAAGAGTCATTCGTGAATGTTGGCCGTAGACAATGAAGAATGGGCTGGAGGTGGTGGACTCACTAGTATGGTTGTTGTAGGAGAACTCAGCCCAAGGAAACAGCAGCACTCAGTCATCATGCTGCCTGGAGATAAAGTGCCACAGATAGTACTCCATAATCTGATTAATCCTCTTGACTTGACCATTGGACTGAGGATGGTAGGCTGAGGAAAAGTCCAACTTCATACCGAGAAGACCGCAGAGGGCTCTCCAGAACTTTGAGGTGAACTGAACCCCCGATCCGACACAATATGCAGAGGCAAGCGGTACAGATGGAAGATGTGTTGGATAAAGAGGCCGGCCAGTCGGGTAGCAGAAGGCAGACCAGTCAGTGGAAAAAAATGAGCCATTTTGGAGAATCGACCCACCATCACCCAGACCGTACTACATCTAGCAGAGAGAGGCAGGTCCGTGACAAAGTCCATAGCAATATGTTGTCAGGGGCATCGGGCACAGGCAGTGATGGAGCAGGCCAGCTGGTCCGGAGTGGGCAACTTTATTTGCTGCGCACACCATGCAGGAGGAGACAAAATCTGTGACGTCTTTTTGCAGCATGGGCCACCAGAACTGACGGGCAATTAGGTCTCGGGTCTTATGGGCACCCGCGTGACCTGCGAGCTTGGAACTGTGTCCCCAGCGGAGGATTCTTCCTCTGTCTGCCAGACGCACAAAGGTACTCCCTGGGGGAATGTTTCTAACTTACAAAGGGTTGACAGAAATGATACAGGAGGGGTCAATGATATTCTGTGGGGACTCCACAGTGTCTTCTGTCTCAAATGACCTAGACAAGGCATCGGCTCTCACATTCTTATCGGCAGGGCGGTAGTGGAGGTTAAAACTGGAACTGGGTGAAGAACAGCGACCACCTGGCTTGACGAGGGTTCAGCCATTGGGCCGTTTGGAGTTAGGTGAGGTTCTTGTGATCTGTGAAATTCAGGATTGGATGAGCTGCACCCTCTAGTAGGTGTCCCCACTCCTGCAAAGCCTTCTTGATGGCCAGTAACTCCCGATCCCCAATCGAGTAGTTGTGCACTGCGGGAGAAAAAAGCTTAGAGTAGTAGCCACATACCACAGTCTTGTCTTTGGAGCCTCTCTGGAACAGAACTGTGCATGCACCAACAGAGGAGGCGTCCACCTCCAATGAAAACTGTAGAGACACATCATTATGATGGAGAATTGAGGCTGACGTGAAGGCCTTCTTTAAGCTCTTGAATGAGGCCTCTGCTTCTGGAGTCCACATCTTTTTGGTGAGGGCAGAGATGGGAGTTGTCAGTGAGGAGAAGTTGGGGATGAACAGCCGCTAGAAGTTGGCAAATCCCAGGAAGCGCTGTATGGCTCTTAAGCCTTGAGGGCGTGGCCATTCCAAGACAGCCTTTACCTTTTCAGGATCCATTTTGAGGCCCTGATCGGAGATGATGTCGCCCAGGAAGGGTAGAGACTTTCTCTCGAACATGCACTTCTCCAGCTCTACACCACAACACAGACATAGAGGAGATCACGGAAGATGTCATTGATAAACTCTTGAAAGACGGCAGGGGCATTACACAGGTCGAAGGACATAACCAGGTATTCGTAGTGCTCATCACGTGTATTAAATGCCGTCTTCCATTCATCACCCTGACGGATCCGGATTAGACTAAAGGCCCCCCGAAGGTCTACTTTGGAAAAAACATTAGCTCACCGTATGCGATCAAAGACTTCAGAGATTAAAGGCAACGGGTATCTGTTGTTTAACATGATATGGTTGAGACCCCGGTAGTCAATGCAGGGTCGGAGGGATCCATCATTCTTTTTAACACAGAAAAACCCAACCCCGGCCGGGGATGAGGATTTGCGTATGAACCACCTCTCTAAATTCTCCTTGATATAGGCAAACATCGACTGGGTCTCAAGTAAAGAGAGAGGGTATACTCTACCGTGAGAAGGAGACAAATCAGGGACCAAGTCAGTTGGACAATCATACGCCCGGTGTGGCGGAAATGTCTCTGCCTCCTTCCTGTTGAAGACATCCAAGAACTGAGAGTAGCAAGAGGGCAACCCTGCCAATGACTGATGCGGAGAAGGCTGAAGCGGATGGATATGCCCCAGACAGCGGTTGAGGCCCTTGGGACCCCACTGGAGAACCACTCAGGAGTTCCAATCCAGGACTGGGGCGTGTAGACGGAGCCAAGGCAAGCCCAACAGCACTGGGTTGACGGCTTTGGGCAGGACAAAAAGGGAGATGAGGTCAGAATGAATTGCTCCCACTTGAAGCCTCAGTGGTTTGGTTACAGACAATATTCTGTCGGGCAGCGGCAGTCCATCTACTGAGGCAACGATCAACAGCTTCTCCAGAAGGGTAGTGGGCAGGTGAAGAATATCCACAAGGTCTCCGTGTATAAATTTGGCTGCAGAGCCAGAGTCCAGATAGGCAGAGGCCAGGTGGGTCCTCTCGCCAGCGACAATAGTCACAGGGATGGACAGCTTGGAGGAGAGTTCTCTGTCAAATGCTGTGTCGCCCAGGGTTGTCTCCCCAAACAATCCTAGGTGTTGGAGTTTTTTGGCTTCTGGGGATGTAGACGCACGACATGGTCAGCGAGGCCGCAATATAAACAAAGTCCAGAAGTGCACCTGCGCTGTTTCTCCTGGACAAATAGTCTAAGCCGATCCACTTGCACCGGGACCTCAGATGGAGCTACAGATGAGGACAAGAGGGGTTGCTGGAAGTTGGGAGCCAACCTAGGAAGCCTTCTCTCTCGACAAACCTCTTGGGATCTTTCTCTGAGCCTCATGTGAACCCGGGTAGCAAGTAAAATTACGTCGTCCAGGGTAGGTGGTAGATCACGAACTGCCAGTTCGTCCTTGATCTCAGATGATAGACCATGCCAAAAGGAAGCTACTAACGTCTCGTTGTTCAAGGACAGCTCCCCTGTCAGGGTCCAGAGCTGAATGTTGTACTCATCCACGAAGGTGTCTTCCTGGTGAAGGTTCAGTAGAAAAGTAGCTGCCGATGAGACTCGGCCAGGCTCCTCAAACACAGTGCGGAATAATCGCAGAAACCCCTGGAAGTCTCGGGTCCCTGTCGTTCCCTGATAGGGTTTGCCCATGCCAGGGCTTTGCCGGCAAGCAGAGAAACAATAAAGGTGATCCTGGCACTGTCCGAGGGAAATGCTTTGGCATGCAGGGTGAAGTGGACACTTGTTGAGAAATCCTCTGCACGCACTTCCGTCTCCGTAAAACCAGTGGCAGCGAGAACCGAGGATCAGAACTGGTGTTGACAGGAGGTGTAGCAGAAGGATCAGCCAGAGAAGCTAGAACAGGAGCAGAGGAGGAAGCAGCTATCGCCCCTAGCTGTAACGCCATCGAGTTTACTGTCACAAGAAGTTGATCCTGTCGTGTTCGCTAGTCCTGCAGGTCCGCTTGCATGGCTTGAGAAGGTGACAGGCCCTTGAATTGACCAGCGGGGTCCATGGCCTGAGCGTACTGTCACGGTGCGGGGTGTGGACCCACTGGGCCGTACCGCGTAGTGGGATAGCAGCTGGCCAAACGGTATATGTGCAATGTCTATAGTTCTGAGAGGGAACCTGAGGCAATGTAGACAGTAGCGGTGGATTCAGGCTAAGATGAGGATCAGGCAGTAGACAGATATCCGGCAGGGTGCGGCACAGTAGATGCAGTGGAGGGCACAACACGACTAGCTCTTGAAGGCACAGGGGCATGGTAGCACGGGATACAGGGTACAGGCAGCAGGAACGGGTAACACTGGGAACTGGAAAACACTAGGAGACCATTTGCAATGACAAACTAAAGGTAACACAACAACACTCAGGCAAGGGTCAAGAGGGCAGAACCCCCTTTTATAGTCCAGAGGCATTCTGGGCCAATTGCAGCTATTCTGCAAATGTGCACATACTGGCATTTTAAGTGTACCGGCCCTTCACTCGTCCATGGCCGCGGTCGTCAGAGGGTAAATAAGGACGAAATAGACGTTACAACAGGTCAAGGCCTCTGCGTATTCAAGAAAAATCGAACCGTTGAGGGTAAAGCCATAATTTATGCCTACACTAACAAAGCGGGACCTGCGTTTGCCAGAAACTTTAATGTACAAACTAATAATCAAACGAATATATCAGATTCACACCCCTCTAGGTACCCTTATTTAAAGAAGCTCTGTCACCAGTTTATAAGTGCCCTATCTCCTACCTAGTCTGAAAGGGGCTGTAATGTAGATAACAACAGTTTTTGTTTTTTTAAAAATGTTTATTTTTGACAGAGTTATGATTATTTTTCACTTTATGCTAATTTATTCTAAATGCCCAACTGGGGCATACTCACCCCCCAATAGCTGCAGTCATGAATCTGTGAGCGCTGGCCCGCATCTCCTCCCTAGAAGACACCAGCGCTCACTTCCGAACCGTTCTGCTGTGTCCCGTAGGGTGCGCGCGTACATGAAAATAATCAGCATTTAGCCCATGATCACCCTGGAGTATAAGAAGGGCCCTGCCTCTTTACTCCTTTCCTGAGCGTTGTGTTTACCCGTGTTAGTCTTGCAAATAGTCCCTTAGTGGTATCCTGTTCCCAGTGTTCTCGTACCTGCTACCTGTATCCTGTATCCCGTGCTACCTTGTTCCTGTGCCTTAGAAAGTTGGAGTCGTGTTGTGCCACCGGTCACGCCTGCTGTGTTTCACCATGCCTGGTGTCTGCTGCCAAGTTCCCATCTGAGCCTAGCTCTTGCAACTGTCTGAACTACTACAGGTACTCTTGTGCTTGGACTATATATACTTTGACTTGGTACAATGTTTGGCCAGCTGCTATCCCGCTATGGCGGTATGTCCCAGTCGGTCCACATACCCACAGATCGTGACAGTACTCTCAGGTTATAGACCCCGCTGTTCAACCCAAGTCCTTGACGACATCACAAGTCATGCAGGCGGATATGCTAGTCTGTCAATTACGACAGGACCAACTCTTCCAGGCGGTGAACCCCATTACACATTGGCTGGATGCGCAAGCTTAAGTCATCACAGCACCCGTTCCTGTTGCTCCGGCTGTTCCTCCTGCTACACTTCCTGTCAGTACCAGTGCTGACTCCCGATTCTCGCTGCCACTACCTCCTCGCTACAACGGAAACGCGAGGACCTGCAGGGTATTTCTGAACCAGTGCCAGATCCACTTCAGTCTACATGCCAGAATATTTTCTTCTGATGGCGCAAGGATCACGTCCTATCTGGGAACGTCAGGAAACGGAGACCCGTGACTTCCAGTGTTTTTTCTACAGACTTTTCACACGGTATTTGAGGAACCTGGATGAGTCTCCTCAGCAGCATCTCTTCTGATCCTTCGCCAGGGTGACACCTTCACGGGCGAGTACGCCATTCAGTTCCGCACCCTGGCGGTACTATCAGCAGAGATTTCCTGGAACAATGAGGCTTTGGTGGCTACATTCTGGCAATGACTGTCGTCTAAAAATTAAGGACAAGCTTGCCAATCGTGATCTGCCACCTACCCTGCATGACCTCATTCTTATAGCCACCCGGATTGACGTGAGGATCCGGGAACGATCCCAAGAGGTTCGTCAGGAGAGAAGATTCCCTAAGCTGTCTCCTACCTTCCAGCAATCCCTGTTGCCCTTACCAGTTGTTAAAGCAGATGCGCCTATACAGGTGGACAAGCTCAAACTGTCTGCCCAGGAGAAACACCGCAGATGCACTTCGGGACTTTGTCTGTATTGCAGCCTCGTAGGCTATGTTGTGCGTTTGTGCCCTCAGAAGCCTACGGTCTGGGTGGTGGTTGACCGGTTCTCGAAGATGGCATATTTTATTCCGCTTACCGGCCTACCTTCTGCCTACCTCAACTGGCAAAATTTTTCGTCCTGCACATCTACCATTTTCATGGCCTGCCCCTTCATATGGTGTCTGATCAGGGGGTTCAGTTCAGCTCGAAATTCTAGGGAGCCCGCTGTAAACACCAAGATGTGAAGTTGGACTTTTCCTCAGCTTACCATCCCTAGTCAAATGGCCAAGTCGAGAGGATTAACCAAATCATGGAGAATTATCTACGGTATTTCATCTCCATGCAGAATGATGACTGGGTACAGCTTCTTCCTTGGGCCGAGTTCTCATACAACAACCACACAAATGAGTCCACTGCTTCTACACCGTCCTAAATTGTCTAGGTTAACTTCCACAAATTCCTCTTCCTGTTTCCGCTACGTCCCTGGTGCCCGCAGCTGCATTCAGGGACTTTCTATAGATCTGACAGCAAACCCGGTCCTCTATTCTGCTGGCAGTCGATCGCATGAAGCAAAAGGCAGATACAAGAAGAAAAGAGTCTCCTCAGTATCTTCCGGGTACCAAAGTCTGGCTGTCTTCTAGGAATATCCATCTAAAGGTACCTCCGTACAAGTTTGCTCCCAGGTTCCCAGGATCTTTTGAGATTCTACAGCAAATTAAAGATCGGTATCTCCAGACGGTCTGAATAAAAATTTGAATTTTGCATGTTTCCTATAAGGATTGGGTTTTCTGATATAACTAGGAGTCAAATTGTCCTAGACAATATCCAACATTGGAATGATGGGAAATGACTGATTGACTATAGATTCCCTCACCTTCGATCAGAATAACTGTAAGGACTGCAAAAGATGTGATCTGACCTGAGATATGGAACATAATAATGTTACAATAGGACATCTGATCACCTGTATAATACTCTCTACTCTGAGTATACATGGATGTTGTTCTGTAATATATAAATATATATCCACATGTGTACATGTAGATATGACAAACATGAATAATTATGTACATGTAGATATGATAAATATGAATTATGAATTCAGTCTAGTGATAAGGTGGTCAAACTGACTACAGACTGACTCTGATATAACCTGATCCTTGGAGGGAGAAGGAGTACAAGTCCAAGCTCTGGAAATAGTCTCTCTGTATATGTATGGGATGCATTATCAGGATTTTCATTTGTAGTGTATAATCTGTATAAAGATCTGGGATAGATATCTCCAATAATATAAGAGCCATCCTATTTGAACATGCAAGATTAATAGCAACTGAGCACAATGTTCTCTACGACAAAAACTGATAGACAAAACTAGAGGGCAATAGCGGTGATGCAAAAACGCCCCCATACTGACGTTGGCATAATCAGTCCAAAGATGCAGTAAGAATCACGGAGAGTGATGACGATGATGAAGCTCTCCGCTGATTGGCAGCTTCACGGACGAGCCTCCAGACGGGGAGGGTCCAACTGACACATAAAGCATGTGAGAGCGAGGCACTCGCTGCCACTGCCAAATACTAGGAATTTAGACATTAATAACTCCAGACGTCTCCCTGACGAGCATGATAGGTTGAAACGCGTAGCAGTAGGAGTTATATCTAATGACATTTAACTGTTAGGCTATGTTCACACGGGGTATTTTGCCGAGTTTTTTGACGCGGAAACCGCGTTGCAAAACTCGGCAAAAACGGCCCGAGAACGCCTCCCATTGATTTCAATGGGAGGCGTCGGCGTCTTTTTCCCGCGAGCAGTAAAACTGCGTCGCGGGAAAAAGAAGCGACATGCCCTATCTCCGGGCGCTTCCGCCTCTGACCTCCCATTGACTTCAATGGGAGGCAGAGACAGCGTATTTCGCGCTGTTTTATGCCCGCGGCTCTCAATGGCCGCGGGCGAAAAACGGCGCGAAAATCGCCGCGAAAAACGGCGTGCAGGGAGAGGAAAATCTGCCTCAAAGTTCCAAACTGAATTTTGAGGCAGATATTCCTCCCCCAAAATACTCCGTGTGAACATAGCCTTAGATATCAGGGACGTGTTCCAGTTCACAATTTATTGCAGACCTGACTTCAATACCTCACAAAGAGCTAGACTACGCATATAGAGGGGTGGGGAAGGATGCAACATACGATCCTCGAATAAGACTCTGACTATACTCTGAACAAAAATCTAAACAAAGGAACCAATACCCTATAACTAATTGACACTTATATGTTATGTATGTCAGTATATGTCTTTATAAGTAAATGTGTGATGTTCCATGTTTTAACAGCTTAATAAAAGCTACGTTTTATATTTACTCCTTCTGTACCTTTATAATATAATCCTAACTGGAAGGAATAACGGGAACCAGTCCGTTAATTACTAATTGGGAACTTTACCCAAGTATACTGAAACTTCAATGTGTGGAGCAGGAAAAAGTGGTGCTGACCTCACTTTGAACAATTGATGTGTCACCAGTGCTTATGGTTCTGTGTGCAGATGGAGCAAGGATTATTGTTACATTACTATGTGCAGGTGGAGCAGGGATCAGTAATGCCTTATTCACACAAGCGTATTTCACATCCTAGTGCTGTCCATTTAAATAACTGACAGAACACCGACCAATGCAACTCAATGGGGCTATTCACGGAGCGTACCGAACGTTCGGTTCATGAAAATCACTTAATGTTCTATTCTGGTCTGTGGACGACGTCGGACACTAAAGTCAATGGGTACGTGACAACAACAAACAACAGGTGGATGACATCCGTGCGCTGTCCGTGCTTCAAGCATCAGTTGCTGAAGAAATGCAGAGAAAAAAAATCAGGAAGCGCTCGCAGAGGAGAAACACGGACGAGAAACATGGATCACACATGAAAACCGTGGAAACGACACTGACGAGTGATATAACTACCGCTGTAGCAGACAAAGCGGCTGCAATGGGGCCTACCGCATGAGAGGGCCCATGCCGTATTCAATAGTATCTGGAAGGGGGGCCCATTCAAATGTTTGCTATGGGGCCCAGTCTTTCCTAGTTATGCCCCTGACACTGATACAACCTGGACAGTCATATGCATGAAAAACTGATGTAAATCAGACACACTAGTGTGACTGAGGCCTAACGGTGGCATCGCTGATCAGAAGAAGATATTGGATAAATGGAACACAACTGGGTGCAGGCAGAGAAAACTTTTTTAGCAACAGCATTAAACCCACATGGAATAATGATAAACTAATCATTACTGTGCGCAGGAGAAGCAGAGATAATTGTAAAATCACTAAGCAAACATGGAACAAGGATAATAAAATCCTCACTGTGCAGGTTTTCTGCAGGTAGTACAGGTAAGGCTTTTTTTACATCTGCGTCAGGGGTCCATTCCGACATTCCGTCTGAGCTTTCCGTCGGAACGAAGCCCTGACTGACACAAATGGAAACCTATGGTCCATCACCATTGATTTCACCATCGACTACGCTATTGAATCCGTCGAAATAACGGAACCGTTGCAAAACAGAGACAAACGGAAACCATTGGCACCCGATTAATCACCATTGAAATCGAATGTGAAGAAATCAGAAACCTCTGTTTTCCGTTTGTGTCAGTCAGGGCTTCGTTCCGACGGAAAGCTCAGGCGAAACATCAGAACAGAGCCCAGATGCAGATGTGAATGAAGCCTAACAGGAGTGCTGCCGTTACTAAGCGCAGGTGCAGCAGATATTATTGTAACATTGTTGTGCACAGGTAAAACATAGATCAGTAGCACTGACATCACTATCAACAGTTGAGATGTCATTAGTGCTGCCATTACTATGCGCAGGTGTAGTAGTGTTTATTAAGACATGAAATTATTAAGTAAAAAACGTTTTATCAAAACACAGCTGTGCACAGGTGGTGCAAATATTTTGGATGAATGTTAAGAAATGTGCGCAGTTAGAGCAGAGATAATTGTAACATAACTGTGAGGATAAGTAACGGTGAAATCGCTGAGGGAAGAGGGAAATGCATGAATGGAACTCAACTGTGCACAGGTGGAGCAGAGATGACTGTGACAGCAATGAGCACACTTGGTACAAGAATTCTTAAACATCATTGAGCGCAGGTGGAGCAGAGAATTTTCCTGTAAGGGTATGTTCACACGCTGAGAGGCAGTTACGTGTGAAAAGACAGACTGTTAACAGCTGCCTCGTTTCACACGTAAAAGCTCCTCCTCGTAATTTACAAGGCGTCTGAGACGCTCGTAAACCTTGAGCCGTGCTTCATTGATTTCAATGAAGAACGGCTCAAATTACGTGGCAAAGAAGTGCCCTGCACTTCTTTGCCGAGGCAGTAAATTTACGCGTCGTCGTTTGACAGCTGTCAAACGACGACGCGTAAATAACAAGTCGTCTGCACAGTACGTCGGCAAACCCATTCAAATGAATGGGCAGATGTTTGCCGACGTATTGCAGCCCTATTTTCAGACGTAAAACAAGGCATAATACGCCTCGTATACGTCTGAATTTTGGCCGTGTGAACATACCCTAAAGGATCTGCCAGACACAGCTTCTGTGTCGACGCCCGTGGTTACTCACTCTGCACCTGCTCCTAAGTCTGGTCGAGTGACCCCTTCTTCCACCAATCAGCCTGGGAGGCTGAGGAGTGGGAGAGCCTATCACAGCCTGGCCAGACGGAGCTAGCTCCCGCCCTCTGTCTATTTATACCTTCACTTCCTGCTCCTCCTTTGCCTGTCATTGTTTCAGTCTGTTTCATAGCTCTGCTGCTGCTACTTACTACTTGTCTTCTGCTTCATATTGACCCTGGCTTGACTGACTATTCTCCTGCTCTGCGTTTTGTACCTCGTCCACTCCTGGTTTGACTCGGCTCGTTCACTATTCTCCTGCTCTGCGTTTTGTACCTCGTCCACTCCTGGTTTGACTCGGCTCGTTCACTATCCTTGTTGCTCACGGGGTTGCCGTGGGCAACAGCCCCATTTCCCTTAGCTTCTGTGTACCCTTGTTTGTCTGTCTGTCGTGCACTTAGTGAGCGTAGGGACCGTCGCCCAGTTGTACGCCGTCGCTTAGGACGGGCCGTTGCAAGTAGGCAGGGACAGAGTGGCGGGTAGATTAGGGCTCATCTGTCTGTCTCCCTACCCCGACATTACATATACCTTTTCTACGCTGGTCCCTGTCACAACTATGGACCCCCTTGAGACCGTGGCTCAGCAAATGCAGGGCCTCTCACTACAGACAAAGCCCTGGCTCAGAGCGGCAACCAGCAAGATGCTACCCTGGTAGTGCCCCCCATCTCACCTCTTGAACCCC
Source organism: Rhinoderma darwinii (assembly GCF_050947455.1). Lineage (NCBI taxonomy): Eukaryota > Metazoa > Chordata > Amphibia > Anura > Rhinodermatidae > Rhinoderma > Rhinoderma darwinii. Next base: position 5,514,172 of record NC_134687.1, read on the forward strand.
ACCTGAAGTTGCCTGACCGGTTCTCAGGGGACCGGAAGACTTTTTTCTCCTTTCGGGAGAGTTGTAGCCTCTATTTCCGTCTAAAGCCCCACTCCTCAGGTTCCGAGAGCCAGCGAGTGGGTATAATTATGTCCTGGCTCCAGGACGGGCCCCAAGAATGGGCCTTCTCCTTGGCTCCCGACGCCCCTGAACTTTCCTCTGTTGACCTTTTTTTTCTGCTCTCGGGCTCATATATGACGAGACTGACAAGACTGCCTTTGCCGAGAGTCAGCTGGTGACCTTACGTCAGGGTAAGAGACCTGTTGAGGAGTACTGTTCTGACTTTAGGAAGTGGTGTGTAGCTTCTCGGTGGAATGACCCTGCCTTGAGGTGCCAGTTTAGATTGGGTCTGTCGAACGCCCTGAAGGACCTGTTAGTTAGCTACCCCTCTTCTGACTCTCTAGATCAGGTTATGGCTTTAGCGGTACGACTTGACCGACGTCTGAGGGAACGACGACTTGAATGTTTTTGTGCCTTCTCCTCTGGCTCCCCCATGATGGCTCCCGAAGTTCCGTTTCTTCGTTCTTCCACGGAAAACTCGCGTGAACCAATGCAACTCGGGGCCTCCGTGTCTCCCCAACAATGTAGAGACTTCCGCAGGAAGAATGGTCTCTGCTTCTACTGTGGGGAGGACAAGCATCAAGTGAACAACTGTCCTAGGCGTAAGAATAAGCAGCCGGAAGAACTTCCGTGCATAAGTGATCATCGGGGAGGTCACTTTGGCGCACAGGTATTTCCCGTAAATATGAAACCTAATAAGATCTTGCTTCCCTTTCAGGTCTCTTTTGGTGGTAGGTCTACTACCGGCAGTGCCTTCGTGGATTCAGGGTCTTCTGCTAACATTATGTCTGTGGAATTTGCTATGTCTCTAGCTATGCCATTGATTGATTTGCCTAAACCTGTTCCGGTAGTGGGTATCGACTCCACTCCTCTTGCTAATGGTTATTTTACGCAGCATACCCCTGTTTTTGAACTCCTTGTTGGCTCCATACATTTGGAACAGTGCTCTGTACTGGTTATGCAGGGATTATCGTCCGATTTGGTTTTAGGCCTTCACTGGTTGCATAATCCCACGTTTAACTGGAATACTGGGGATCTTACCAAATGGGGTAATGAATGCATGACGTCATGTTTTTCTGTTAATTTTATTTCTCTCCCTGAGGAGGTGAACACTCTACCTGAGTTTATTCAGGACTTCGCTGATGATTTTTCTAAAAAGGCCTCTGAAGCGTTACCTCCTCATCGAAAATACGATTGCGCAATCGATTTGGTACCAGGAGCTAAGCTCCCTAAGGGTAGGATATTTAATTTCTCTTGTCCCGAACGTGAAGCCATGAGAAAGTATATGCAGGAATGCCTGGCCAAGGGTTACATTCGCTCCTCTACTTCGCTGGTAGGTGCTGGCATCTTCTTCGTAGGGAAGAAGGATGGTGGTCTTAGGTCGTGCATTGATTAGCGAAACTTGAGTAAGGTCACTGTAAGGAACCAGTATCCCCTTCCTTTGATTCCTGATCTCTTCAATCAGGTTCAAGTGCCCCAATGGTTCTCTAAGTTTGATCTACGGGGGGCTTATAACCTTATCCGCATCAAAGAGGGGGATGAGTGGAAGACTGCGTTTAACACGCCTGAAGGTCATTTCGAATACCTCGTCATGCCCTTTGGGTTGTGTAATGCTCCCGCGGTCTTCCAGAATTTCATAAATGAGATTTTAAGAGACTACCTGGGGGTATTTCTTGTAGTGTACCTTGAGCATGTCAGTAAGGTGCTCCAGGCCCTACGGGAAAACAAACTGTTTGCTAAAACCGAAAAATGTGTGTTTGGGGTGCAGGAGATACCATTTTTGGGTCAAATCCTCACTCCTCATGAATTGAACATGGACCCTGTAAAGGTTCAGGCCACTGGCGTAGCTATAGGGGTCGCAGCGGTCGCAATTGCGACCGGGCCCCGAAGCCAGGGGGGCCCACGGCCCCCCGCACCACATCAATAAAAAGTTACTATAGTAACTCGGGCCGCGGGCCCCTGTTACTATAGTAACATACTTTACTTACCTTCCTGGTTCCGGATGGCAGCGGAGGTCCTGACGTCAAGCGCTGTGCGCAGCGCATGACGTCACAGCGCTATGCGCCGCGCACAGCATCGAGATGACAGAACTCCCGCCGCGGCCGAAGAGGAAGGTAAGGTTAGACCTGACTGGCGGGGTCCGACTCCCGGGACCCGCCAATCAGCTGTTTTGAAGGGGCCGCAGCACTCGTACGAGAGCTGCTCCCCTTCATTCCTGTCACTTCATTCCGGTCACACTGTGAATCCGTGTCGGCGATTCACAGTGTGAGCAAGTAGTGAAATGAAGGGGAAGCAGCTCTCGTACGAGTGCTGCTGCCCCTTCAAAACAGCTGATTTGCGGGTCCCGGGCGACACTTCAGCTATTGATGGCCTATCCTGTGGATAGGCCATCAATGTTTAGGGACTGCACAACCCCTAAGCCTATGATGTATCAGGCTTAAGGGGCCCATGAGACAGGATCACAGATTGTGTGATCCTGTCTGCTGGGCCCTGTATCTAAGCCAATAACATGGTAGGCTTAGATACATGGCCCATGTGTGATCCTGTCTGCTGGGCCCTGTATCAAAGCCAATCACATGGTAGGCTTAGATACATGGCCCATGTGTGATCCTGTCTGCTGGGCCCTGTATCTAAGCCAATCACATGGTAGGCTTAGATACATGGCCCATGTGTGATCCTGTCTGGTGGGCCCTGTATATAAGCCTACCACACTGTAGGCTTAGATACATGGCCCATGCGTGATCCTGTCTGCTGGGCCCTGTATCTAAGCCAATCACATGGTAGGCTTAGATACATGGCCCATGTGTGATCCTGTCTGCTGGGCCCTGTATCTAAGCCTACCACACTGTAGGTTTAGATACAGGGCCCCAGCAGACAGTAATCTTATACTGTATAAGATTACTGTCTGCTGGACCCTGTATCTAAGCCTACGTTGTGGTAGGCTTAGATACAGGGTCCCACAGACAGTATCACACATGGGCCCTGTATCTAAGCCTAACACATGTGTTACCAATCATTTTTTGTGTGTTTTCTTACAGGTTGGGTCGTTGGACTACGTCGGATTCCAGGACTACTTCGATGACAGCTTTTTTTTTATTATCAATAAAATGGTTAATGAGGGTTGTGAGTTTTTTTTTTTATTTCAATAAAATATTTTTTCTATGTCTTTGTGTTTTTTTTTTAAACTATATTACTACCGCCTTAGTAATGGCCGCCGGCTGATTGACAACGTCCATTGCTAAGGCGGGGCTTAGTGTTAGCCGGTGCAGAGGCTAACACTAACCCCCTTTATTACCCCGGTACCCACCGCCACCACGGGTGCTGGGAAGAGCCGGGTACGATCCAGTACTTGACCATCTGTAGTGATGGTCGGCCACTGGGGTGGCCGCAGGCTGGTATTATCAGGAGGGGAAAGGCCAAAAACAGTGGCCCTTCCCACCCTGGTGATGCTAGGCTGCTGCTGCTTTATTGTATCTGGCTGGTTATGAAAAATGGGGGGACCCCACGTCATTTAAAAAAAAATAAAAAAATAATTGGAAAGAACGATGTGGGGTCCCCCCCCAATTTTCATAACCAGCCAGATGCAACACAGCAGCAGCAGGCAGCATTACAAGGGTGGGAAGGGCCACTGTTTTTGGCCTTCCCAAGCCTAATACTACCAGCCTGCGGCCACCCCGGTGCCTGCCCGTCACTACAGATGGTCGAGTACTGGTTCGTACCCGGCTCTTCCCAGCACCCCTGGTGGTGGTGGGTACCGGGGTAATAATGGGGGTTAGTGTTGGCCTCTGCACCTGCTAATTTTAAGCCCCGCCTTAGCAATGGATGCTGTCAATCAGCCAGCGGCCATTACTAAGGCGGTGATCAGGGGCGTAACTAGGAAAGACTGGGCCCCATAGCAAACTTTTGACTGGGGCCCCCCCTCTGCTGGGTATCACACAACCCCCCCCCCCCCCCTTGTAGATAGTGCCTCCCTATAGATTCCACCACACAGCGCCCCCCTATAGATAGCACCATACACAGCCCCTGCAGATAACGCCATACAGCCCCCCTGTAGATAACGCCATACAGACTCCCTCTGTAGATAACGCCATACAGCCCCCCTGTAGATAACGCCATACAGCCCCCCTGTAGATAACGCCATACAGCCCCCCCTGTAGATAACGCTATATAGCCCCCCCCCCAAAAAAAAACGTCCTATAGTTTGTCCTACAAAAGACATGCATCCCCTATCCACAGGATAGGGGATACATGTGTGATCACTGGCAGCGATAAGGAGAACGGGGGACCGAAAGTCCCCCGAAGTTCTCCATGACTAACCTCGGACTTCCGGCGTCTGCGCAGTTCAATAAAAATGAAAGGAGCGCTGGTCACGCATGCGCACAAGCGCGACCGGCGCTCCATTCATTTCTACGGAGCTGCCGACACAGACCCCGGAAGTCCGAGGTTTGTCATGGAGAACTTAGGGGGGACTTTCGGTCCCCCGTTCTCCTCATCGCTGCCAGCGATCACACATGTATCCCCTATCCTGTGGATAGGGGATACATGTCTTATGTAGGAACAACCCCTTCAGTGGCGTCGCGCTGTAGCAGCCATAGCGGCTGCTAGCGGAGCCTGCGGCCATGGGAGGGGGCCGTGCCGGCGGGTGGCACGGGCCCCCTCATGCTGCAGGCCCTGTAGAAGTCACTACGGCTGCTATAGCGGTAGTTACGCCACTGCGTATAAGTTTGTACGGCGTAAAACTACAGCTCCCAGCATGGCCGGAACAATGGTAAGGATATGCTGGGAGATGCGGTTTCACAAAAAAAATCCTATCACCATCATCTCGCTGCAGATCATACAGTGACTACAATACTGATTAGAGGCAGAATAAACATTTACATTAAGTGACTCACCGGTGACGTCTCAGATTCTAGTTCTTTTCTTCTCCCTCCGGTTCAGACATCTATGATGGATTTCTCCCGGCCATGACCCATTTCTGCAGTTTTCCGTTTAGATGTCTTCAGCTTCTCACTTTTAAAACATTTCTGCACCTATAAAACGAAGTTAAAATTCTCAACACATCTAAATATAACTGTCACAAACACACAACATGTCCCCTGTAGATAGTGACCTACATAGAAGCCCCTGTAGATAGTGCCCACATATGGACTCCAGAGCTGCAAGGCAATAGTGCTAACCACTGAGCCACCGTGCTGCCCTACATATAGCTTCCCCTATAGTTAGTGCTCCACGTATAGCCCACCTCTGTATATAGTGTCTCACATATAGCTCCCCCTGTATATAGTGTCCCACATATAGCCCACCCCTGTAGACTGTGCACTACATATAGCCACCCTGTTGCTAGTGCCCCACAGGTAACCCACCCCTGTATATAGTGTCCCACATATAGACCCCCCTGTATATAGTGGCCCACATATAGACCCCCCTGTATATAGTGGCCCACATATGGACCCCCCCTGTATATAGTGGCCCACATATAGAGCCCCCTGTATATAATGGCCCACATATAGAGCCCCCTGTATATAGTGGCCCACACCCCCACATATAGACCCCCCTGTATATAATGGCCCACATATAGAGCCCCCTGTATATAATGGCCCACACCCCCACATATAGACCCCCCCTGTAGCTACTGCCCCACATATAGACCCCCTATATATAATAGCCCACATAAAGATGACCCCCCCCCCCCCCATAGATAATGGCATTCACATTTTTATGAGGGGAAAAAAAACAAAAACTTGACATACTCACATTCTCCGGTTCCCACGCTGTTCACTGGCGATGCAGACATGCTCTCTTCTGAGCATGTCTGCAGGAGTTGAACGAGCGTCCTCCAATGACGCTGATTGGCGGGGCAGAATGACTTGCCCCGCCAATCAGCACCTTCCAAGCATGGAAGCGGCGCGATGATGTCATCGCGCCGCTAGCCAATCAGTGTCATTGTAAGGCACTGGATGGTCAGGCACGGAACATGCCCGGCCATTCATGTATTTGGCTGCCGCTAGCACTGGGGCCCCCTCCGGTGCTAGCGACACCTACAGGCATGAGATGGCCTGTGTAAGGCTCGGCGTCGCGGGCCCCACAGTAGCGACGCTACCGCTGTAGTAGCCATAACGGCTGCTAGCGGCGCCACCGGGCCCCCTCAAGCCCCGGGCCCCGTAGCAGCCGCTACTGCTGCTACCGCGGTAGTTACGCCACTGGCGGTGATAATAAAGTTTTAAAAGATACAAGCACATAGAAAAAATATTTTATTGAAATAAAAAAACACAACCCTCATTAACCATTTTATTGAGAATAAAAAAAACGGCGTCATTGAAGTCCTCGAATCCGAAGTCCAACAACCGAACCTGTAAAAAAAACACAAACACACAAAAATAATCAGTAACACATAAAGAAGCAAAATTATTATTCTTACCTATCCTGGGTCCAGCGCTGGAGCCGCAATGTCAGCAAGCTGGGCCATGTATCTAATCCAATCATGTGTGATACAGTCTGCTGAGCTGTGTATCTAATCCAATCATGTGTGATACTGTCTGCTGGGCCCTGTATCTAATCATATCTTGTGTGATACTGTCTGCTGAGCCACTGTATCTAATCCTATCATGTGTGATACTGCCTTCTGAGCCACTGTATCTAATCCTATCATGTGTGGTACTGTCTGCTGAGCCACTGTATCTAATCTTATCATGTGTGATACTGCCTTCTGAGCCACTGTATCTAATCCTATCATGTGTGATACTGTCTGCTCAGCCACTGTATCTAATCCTATTATGTGTGATACTGTCTGCTCAGCCACTGTATCTAATCCTGTCATGTGTGATACTGTCTGCTGGGCCACTGTATCTATTCCTAAGATGTGTGATACTGCCTTCTGAGCCACTGTATCTAATCCTATCATGTGTGATACTGTCTGCTCAGCCACTGTATCTAATCCTATCCATAGTTTATAGGGTCGTAGTGCTATAGATATGCTATGCTGTCTCATATACACACTTTTTTTTTGGGCGGACACATATGTATTGGGGCTATTTCCCCTGACATTTTAAGCCCTGAGGGTATGTTCACACGGCAGCGTCTGTTACGGCTGAAATTACGGTGCTATTTTCAGGAGAAAACAGCACCGTAATTTCAGCCATAATGGCATGTGCAGGCGTCTTTCGCTGCGTCCATTACGGACGTAATTGGAGCTGTTTTTCTATGGAGTCCATGGAAAACGGCTCAATTTACGTCTGAAGAAGTGACAGGCACTTCTTTGACGCGGGCGTTTTTTTTACGCTCTGCCTTTTGACAGCGGCGCGTAAAAAAAAATGACCGTCGGCACAGAACATCGTAAGACCCATTCAAATGAATGGGCAGATGTTTGCCAACGCTTTTGAGCCGCATTTTCGGACGTAATTCAATACTAAAACACCCGAATTACGTCCGTAAATAGGGTGTCTAAACCCAGCCTTAGTGACGCCCCTGGCTGCTAGTGCTGCATTGTTGGGTCACTTAGGAGACCCAGCGATGCAGCTGAAAGCTGCGGACCGTCGGCCATGAGAAGTTTGCAGGGGGGGGGGGCCCAGTAAGAATTTTTGCATCGGGGCCCATGAGCTTTTAACTACGCCCCTGGTTCAGGCTGTGGCGGAATGGGTCCAACTTGCCTCCCTGAATGCGTTACAGGGATTCCTGGGGTTTGCTATTTATTACAGGAGATTTATTGCTAACTTCTCGGTCATCGCTAAGCCTCTTACGGATCTCACTCGCAAAGGTGCTGATCTCCTCCATTGGCCTCCAGAGGCGGTCCAGGCTTTTGAGATCCTTAAGAAGTGCTTTATCTCGGCCCCAGTGCTGATTCAGCATAACCAAATGGAGCCATTTATCGTGGAGGTTGACGCCTCTGAGGTGGGAGTGGGTGCTGTCTTGTCCCAGGGTACCAGGTCCCTCACCCATCTCCGTCCCTGTGGCTACTTCTCCAGGATGTTTTCTCCCACTGAGAGTAACTACGACATTGGCAACCGCAAACTCTTAGCCATTAAACGGGCATTTGAAGAGTGGTGTCACTTCCTGGAGGGGGCTAGGCACCAGGTTACGGTCCTTACCGACCACAAGAATCTGGTTTTCCTATAATCTGCCCGGAGGCTAAACCCGAGACAAGCTCGATGGGCGTTATTTTTTACTAGATTCAACTTTTTGGTCACCTATAGGGCTGGGTCTAAAACTAATAAGGCTGATGTACTGTCGCGTAGCTTCATGGCCAGCCCTCCTTCGGAGGAAGATCCTGCTTGTGTTTTGCCCCCAGGTATAATCATTTCCTCTGTTGATTCTGACTTAGTCTCCGAAATTGCGGCTGATCAAGGTTCAGCTCCCGGGAACCTTCCTGAGAACAAGCTGTTTGTTCCCCTGCAATTCCGGCTAAGGGTACTCAGGAAAAATCATGACTCTGCACTATCTGGCCATCCAGGCATACTGGGTACCAAGCACCTCATTGGCAGAGACTATTGGTGGCCTGGGTTGCTTAAAGACGTTAAGGCCTACATCGCCGCTTGTGAAATTTGTGCTAGGTCCAAGACTTCCAGATCCCGACCAGCGGGCTTACTATGTTCTTTGCCCTTTCCCCAGAGACCTTGGACCCATATCTCCATGGATTTTATCACCGATCTGCCTCCATCTCAAGGCAAGTCGGTGGTATGGGTGGTAGTGGACCGCTTCAGTAAGATGTGCCACTTTGTGCCCCTCAAGAAACTACCCAATGCTAAGACGTTAGCTACCTTGTTTATCAAACACATCCTGCATCTCCATGGGGTTCCTGTCAATATTGTTTCTGATAGAGGGGTACAATTTGTTTCATTGTTTTGGAGAGCCTTCTGTAAAAAGTTGGAGATTGATCTGTCCTTCTCCTCAGCCTTCCATCCTGAAACTAATGGGCAAAACTGAGAGGACTAATCAGTCTCTAGAACAATATTTAAGGTGTTTTATCTCTGACTGTCAATATGATTGGGTCTCCTTCATTTCCCTCGCTGAATTTTCCCTTAATAACCGGGTCAGTAACTCGTCAGTCGTCTCCCCCTTTTTCTGTAATTTTGGGTTCAATCCACGGTTCTCCTCCGTTTCACCTGGTGGTTCCAACAATCCCGAGGTAGATGTCGTTCATCGAGAACTGGGCACAGTCTGGGCCCAGGTTCAGAAGAACCTAGAGGTGTCCCAGAGCATACAAAAGACCCAGGCAGATAGAAGACGTTCTGCTAACCCCTTGTTTTCGGTCGGGGATCTGGTGTGGCTGTCTTCAAGAAATTTGCGCCTTAAGGTCCCGTCCAAAAAATTTGCTCCCTGGTATATAGGGCCGTACAAGGTCATTGAAGTCCTTAACCCTGTCTCCTACCGACTGGAGTTACCCCCGTCTTTTCGAATACACAACGTGTTTCATGCCTCCCTCCTGAAACGCTGCTCCCCGTCCTTGGCTCCCTCGAGGAAACCTCCGGTCCCTGTTCTCACCCCTGAAGGGGTAGAATTCGAGGTGGCCAAGATTGTGGACAGCAGGATGTTCCAAGGCTCTCTCCAGTACCTGGTCTATTGGAGAGGATACGCGCCTGAGGAGAGGACTTGGGTACCCGCCCGGGATGTTCACACTGCAGTATTGCTCAGGAGGTTCCATCTTCGGTTCCCCTATAAGCCAGGTCCACCTAGAAAGGGTCCAGTGGCCCCTCATAAAAGGGGGGGTCTGGCACAGCTTCTGTGTCGACGCCCGTGGTTACTCACTCTGCACCTGCTCCTAAGTCTGGTTGAGTGACCCCTTCTTCCACCAATCAGCCTGGGAGGCTGAGGAGTGGGAGAGCCTATCACAGCCTGGCCGGACGGAGCTAGCTCCCGCCCTCTGTCTATTTATACCTTCACTTCCTGCTCCTCCTTTGCCTGTGATTGTTTCAGTCTGTTTCCTGGCTCTGCTGCTGCTACTTACTACTTGTCTTCTGCTTCATATTGACCCTGGCTTGACTGACTATTCTCCTGCTCTGCGTTTTGTACCTCGTCCACGCCTGGTTTGACTCGGCTCGTTCACTATTCTCCTGCTCTGCGTTTTGTACCTCGTCCACTCCTGGTTTGACTCGGCTCGTTCACTATCCTTGTTGCTCACGGGGTTGCCGTGGGCAACAGCCCCATTTCCCTTAGCTTCTGTGTACCCTTGTCTGTCGTGCACTTAGTGAGCGTAGGGACCGTCGCCCAGTTGTACGCCGTCGCTTAGGTAGATTAGGGCTCACCTGTCTGTCTCCCTACCCTGCCATTACATTTCCAACATCAATGTGTGGCCTTGAAATACAGATAATACAATCGTAGTAATTTTGGAAAGAAAAGTTATGTCCATTACTTTCTCTATTAAAATACACATTTTAGCGGTACATGTCCCCCACCCCTTTTTCGTCATGTGTGATCAAGGTGGTCTTGCAATGTTTTGTTTTTTCTCAAATAGGAACAAATCACTTTTCGTATAAATTGGTTAGGCGCACAAAGGGTTACTTTTCTCTACAGGAAGTCCCATGGGATGGAGTGCACCTGGTTACATTTCCAAAGCTGTGGGAAGTCAGATATGATTAAGAACCTTAGCAGTACGAAACGCGCGAGCCTCCTCCCCGGGATTGTTTTATCCTCACTTTGTTTTAATATCATGGATTCAAATTTGTATTTTAATAGAGAGAGCACTGGACATAACTTATTTTTTTCCAAAATTACTTCCTTTGCATCTGTTGCCGATGCAGAAATCCTTAATGTCTACGAGCACCATCAAGATTTCATCGTGGTACAGGATAAGCGTGAAAGTACGGTGAGTGAACCAATGTTCTTCCTTTTTCTGTTTTTTGCTATAATAAAATTGTCACTTTACACAGGTGGAGCAGAGATAATTGTAATATAAATGAGCATGTTGAATATGGATTATAAAAGCTTACTGTGTGCAGGTAGAGCAGAGAATATTGCAACATCAATGTGTGAAGGTGGAGCAGGGATAAGTGTTGTGGATCTCACTTTGCATAGTTGGGGTAAATGAGGTGCTGATGTCTCTGCGCAGATGAAGCAAGGATTTTTGTCAAATTGTTATGTGCGGGTGGAGCAAGAATCAGTAACGGTGATATTACTGTGTAAAAAGAAGAAGATAGATAAATGGAACACAACTATGCGCAGGTAGAGCAGATGTTATTTTAACAGCAATGAGCACACATCAAACAAGTTTAACATAGTCATTATTGTGCGCAGGTGGAGCAAAGATAATTGTAACATCACTTCAAAACTTTGAATAAATCATCACTGTGCACAGGTAGAGCAGAGTCAGCAGTGGTACCATCACTGTGCAGGTGGAGGAGAGTTAATTGTGAAATCAGTGTGCAGACGTGGAACATAATTACAAAACATCATTTTTCGCAGGTAGAACATGTAACAGGAGTGTTACCATTACTACATGCAGGTGTAGCAGAGATGATTGTAACATCATTGCATGCAGGAGAAACAGAGATCAGTAGGACTGACATCATTATCAACAGTTGTGATGTCACTAGTGCTGCCATCACTATGCGCAGATGGAACAATGATTAATAAGACATGCTCAGGTGAAACACATTTATCGAAACACCAATGTGCGCAGGTGGTGCAGATCTTAATAACCATCACTATATACAGGTGGAGCATCGTGAATTATAGGGGACATCGCTGTAGCTAAACAATGTAGATTAGTGACAGATAGATGTGCAGGTGGAGCGGACATAACTGAAACATCCCTGTGCACTTGTGGAATGATGATTTCTAAACATTACTGTACGCAGGTGAAGCAGGGATCAGTAGTGCTGCTATCACTATGCCAGAGGCGTAGCTAGGTTCTCCTGCACCCGGGGCAAAGATTCAGATTGGCGCCCCCCCCCCCCCAACTTATTTCCCGACATCTCCTTCCCCCTCGCCATGTTTTCTTTCTCTACCAATCAATGAAATTTTTTTCACAATTTTTTTAATGTAACTCGATTATAAAAGCATTTCTACATTTTACAAGCGATATAGTTCTATGATGTATTTAACATAAAAATAAATTAAAAAGGCCACACACAGCCCCCTGTAGAAAGCGCCACACAGCCCCTCTCTTGTAGATAGTGCCACACACAGCCCCCCTTGTAGATAGTGCCACACACAGCCCCCCTTGTAGATAGTGCCACACACAGCCCCCCTTGTAGATAGTGCCACACACAGCCCCCCTTGTAGACAGTGCCACACACAGCCCGCCTCCCCCTAGTAGATAGCGGCACACTCCCCCCCCCCCTTGTAGATAGTGCCACACACAACCGGCTTCCCCCCTTGTAGATAGCAGCACACCCCCCCCCCCTTCTAAATAGTGCCACATTCCCCCACCTTTTAAATAGCGCCACACTCCCACCCCTTGTACTTAGCGCCACACTGTGAACAGACCGGTGAGCGGTAGCCTACCTCTACCACTCTCCGCTCTGCCTGGTGTGACTTACCGGAGGAGCCGAGGAGGTCATGCGGCGCAGGCAGCGGCGGAGTTTCTTCTGACTAGGGTCGGTGACAGCCAGGGCCGGCCTTAGCTTGGATGGCGCCCTGTGCGGGACTCTCTATTGCCGCCCCCTACACAAATAAAAAATTAACCACATATATGGACACGCTGGAACATATATACTGCACATACAAAAAGACAGATATCTAGACATACAGGCAAATATACATACACACATACAGGTAAATATATAGACATACACACACACACACACACACACACACACACACACACACCGGCAGATAAATACACAGACAGGGACATATACAAATACATAAAAGGCACATATATAGAAGCACAAAGACACATTCACAAACAGACCAATATATACGCACACAGGCACATATGTACACAGCACAGATAATGTAGTAGATGTTACCTGCAGTCCTATGTAACACCACAGATAACACAGTGATAACTCTCTGAGCACAGATAATGTAGTAGTGTTACCTGCAGTCCTATGTAACAACACAGATAACACAGTGATAACTCTCTGAGCACAGATAATGTAGTAGTGTTACCTGCAGTCCTATGTAACAACACAGATAACACAGTGATAACTCTCTGAGTACAGATAATGTAGTAGATGTTACCTGCAGTCCTGTGTAACACCACAGATAACACAGTGATATCTCTCTGAGTACAGATAATGTAGTAGATGTTACCTGCAGTCCTATGTAACACCACAGATCACACAGTGATAACTCTCTGAGTACAGATAATGTAGTAGATGTTACCTGCAGTCCTATGTAACACCACAGATAACACAGAGATAGCTCTCTAAATACAGATAGTAGTGTTACCTGCAGTCCTATGTAACACCACAGATAACACAGTGATAACTCTCTGAGTACAGATAATGTAGTAGCTGTTGCCTGCAGTTCTATGTAACACCACAGATAACACATTGTAGCAGAGCCAAGATTGTAATTTAGCACAATGTGTTATCTGTGGTGTTACATAGGACTGCAGGCAACAGCTGCTACATTATCTGTATTCAGAGAGTTATCACTGTGTGTTATCTGTGGTGTTACATAGGACTGCAGGCAACAGCTGCTACATTATCTGTATTCAGAGAGTTATCACTGTGTGTTATCTGTGGTGTTACATAGGACTGCAGGCAACAGCTGCTACATTATCTGTAATCAGAGTTATCACTGTGTTATCTGTAGTGTTACATAGGACTGCAGGTAACACTACTACATTATCTGTAATCAGAGAGTTATCACTGTGTTATCTGTAGTGTTACATAGGACTGCAAGTAACATCTACTACATTATCTGTACTCAGAGAGATATCTCTGTGTTATCTGTGGTGTTACATAGGACTGCAGGTAACATCTACTACATTATCTGTACTGTGTAGCAGAGCTGAGATTGTAATTTAGCACACAGTACAGATAATGTAGTAGATGTTACCTGCAGTCCTACATAACACCACAGATAACACAGAGATAGCTCTCTAAATACAGATAGTAGTGTTACCTGCAGTCCTATGTAACACTACAGATAACACAGTGATAACTCTCTGATTACAGATAATGTAGTAGATGTTACCTGCAGTTCTATGTAACACCACAGATAACACAGTGATAACTCTCTGAGTACAGATAATGTAGTAGATGTTACCTGCAGTCCTATGTAACACTACAGATAACACAGTGATAACTCTCTGAGTACAGATAATGTAGTAGATGTTACCTGCAGTCCTATGTAACACCACAGATAACACAGTGATAACTCTCTGAGTACAGATAATGTAGTAGATGTAAGAGACAAACACATGCAGAGACACAGAGAGACAGAAAGACAGAAAGACAGAGACACACAGAGACACACACACACACACACACACACACTGTAACATATACACACACACACACACACACACACTGTAACATATACACACACACACACACACACACACACACTGTAACATATACACACACACACACACAGACACTCACCATGTCTCCTTGCTGACATGTCAGGACGGGCTGTGTGTGGGCGGAGCTTCCTCTCTGCTTCTCGGCAGAGCACAGAGTACAGGCAGATGCAGGTAGGCTGCAGCACGGGAGTGGACCTGTCCCCTGACCTGAGTCATCTGACCTCATGTCACTGACGTGAGGTCAGGTGACTGGACTGGTCCACTCCCTGGCCGTCACAGCCCCCAGTCAGAACGCCGTAATGTCCCGGCTGTTCCTAAGCTGCTGCAGGTGTCCGACATACGGGGCACCTGTCAGCAGCGATCAGCTGCTCTTCGGCGCCCCCCTTCCCTATCCTCCGGGTTGCGCTCGGGGCACATGCCCCGCCTGCCCCCCCCCCCTAGCTACTCCCCTGATTATCCGCAGATGGAGCAGGGAATATCGTAACATAACTATGTGCCTGTTGAGGAAGAAACTGTGTGCAGGTAAAGCAGAGAATAAAGCAACATTAATGTGTGCAGGATCAGTGAGAATTGAGCACAGGTGGGGAAATTATCTCTAAAGGCGACATTGATGTTTGGAAGGGGGAAATAGATGAATAATCACAGATGTGCGCAGCTGGAGCAGAGATAATTGTAACATAACTGCATGGATCAGTAACGGTGACATTGCTGAGGGAAGAGGGAAATGTATGAATGAAACACAACTGTGCGCAAGTTGAGCAGAGATTATAGTAACAGCACAGAAGAGGCTGGACGCAGCCTGCAGGGCTTAAGGGGAAGCCTCCATGACCTCCCTGGTAGGGAAAGGGTTAATAGGTAAGGGAGAGTTGGAGGGAGAGTGAGGAGGAGGGATAAGGAGGAGTCAGGGGGCCGTTGCTGGGCTTCCCGCTGTTTTTCGGCATTGAGCCGGAAGCAGCGGGAGAAGTAACACAGGGAGAGACAAGCTCCCTGTTGCCGCGCTCACTCAGTATGGCAGAGGCAGGGTTGTTAGAGCAGCTGCGTGCTGCTGCTGTGCACCTCGGTCCCGGATGGCTGGAGGAGACCGTGGCTGCATTAGCAAGGATCCCGGACGCCGTGTTGCCACGTCAGGCACGGCGTTCGGGGTCTGTTGCAGGAGACAGGCTCCCCTCCCCCGGCCCCCTTCCTAGCATGGCGGCGGGGGGGGAGTCGACAACAACTGCTCCTGTCCGGAGCAGGCAGAGAGCGTTGCCGGGGGTGACGGCGATGCAGGCCGGGTCGACTCGTCCCTCCCGGCGGTCTCGACCTCCAGAGCGCCTCAGTCCTGAGGCGGTCCCGCGGACACGGCGTCGCAGAGGGAGCCCGATCACGGACGCTGCAGGCCAGGCAGCTGGGAGGACCGCCTCTTCCCAGGCCCTGCGTCCTGGCAGGAATCCCAAGCCGCGACGGGGTCCGGCGGTATGCAGGGAGTCGCAGGCCGGGCTCCCTGTCACCCCTCCCCCATCGGATGGAAGATTCGGAGGACAAGGTACGGCCGCCCCGCCTGGTGATGTTCCGGCCAGGGGGCAGGCTTCTTCAGGATCATCGAGACGGACGCCTAGATCTACAGCGACATCGAGGCAGCAGGTCCGGTCGGAAGTCTGGGTTCCAGCGGTCGGGCGGCAGGTTGCCGGCCCATCGGTCAGCGCTTCATCATCTCCGTTCCGAAGATGTCGGTGGGATGGCCAGTCGTCTGCGAGAGAGGAGCTGGAGGAAGGTGAATTGGACGCGTATCGTCGAGGTCAGGATGGTCCGGCTGACGGGAACACAGCGCCTGTGCAGCCCGGTGAGTGTATAACTCCATCATTGTCATATCCAGCGATTTTTATGTCGGGTGTCGGCGGGGGGGTTGCTAGCGTCGCATCGGTGGCCGGTAGTGGCGCGGGCGGGCGTGATGGCCCGGGTCTGGGAGATTTAGTGGGTTGCTTGAGAGAGCTGGTCGGGCGCCTAGATAGGGCGGTGGCGCCGGTAGTCACGGAAGTGTCCCCGGCGGTAGTTTGGGAGGGTCCCAGGGACGTGGGATTGTTACAAGCGCGGCCCGTGACGGCGGTTAGAGAGGCGGTCGCAGTGTCGGTACAGACCGAGGCGCAAAAAGATGGCGATCGGGTGCGTATTGATGATCGTGCTCGTGGGGAGGTGTATGTTTGTTTCGAAGGTCCGTTGGGGGCGCATTTAAAGCAGGAGGTGCGGGAGCGGATCTGGAAGGACGAATATGTTGAGATTTTTTCTCTTTTGCCGCTCGCTAAATTTAATTTAGATAAGAGCAAGCGGGACGAGAGTAAAAAGGACGAGGAGGAACGGCGGCGGTATAGGCTTATCCCGCAGACGTTCGTCAATTGGTCGCAGGCGTTCGCCATATTAGCCAGTGTGATAGGGGAAAAGGCGCCGGAAAATTGTTCGGCGTTGTTTTGTTATTTTGATGCCATTGGGGAGGCTCATAGGGCGTATGGGGGTCAGGCGTGGCTGCGATATGATGAGCAATTCCGTCAGCGGAAAGCGGTTCGGCCGGCGATTCGGTGGGACCAGAAGGATATTGCTCTCTGGTTACGGGTTACGGCTCCGGTTAGGCAGTCTTTTCCCGTGAGCGCCGGCCAAGGAGGCCAGTCTAGTCAGGTTGGACAAGGCGGCGGGGGAAAGGCGGGGTTTTGCTGGCAATTTAATGAAGGCCAGTGTAAGTTCGGGGCCACGTGCAAGTTCAAGCACGTGTGTTCCGAGTGTAATGGTGCATCACACGGGGCGGCAAAATGTATGCGTAAAAAGAGGTCAGGGAACCTGTCCTCCGCGGCTGGTCAAGGGGGTGTCACCGGTGAGGGTGGAAAAGATGGCCCCTTATCTAAATGAGTATCCGGATAGGGCGGCGGCTAAATTGCTTTACGAGGGGTTTTTGTGTGGGTTTTGTTATTCCTCCGCCTCCTTATGAGGTGCCGGTTACGCGGAGGAATTTAAAATCGCCTTACTTGCATGCCAAGGTCGTGTCGGACAAATTGTTAAAAGAAGTTTCGTTGGGTCGCATGTCGGGGCCTTTTTGTTGATTCGCCAGTAAAAGATTTAGTTGTGTTCCCGTTGGGTATTGTTCCTAAGCGCGAGCCCGAAAAATTTCGTTTAATTCAACACTTATCGTATCCCAAGGGTTCGTCGGTAAAGGACGGGATAGATCACGAGTTGTGCTCCGTAGTTTATACCTCTTTCGATAAGGCGGTGGGTTTAGTGCGGGCTGCGGGTCCGGGCGCGCTGCTAGCAAAAAACCGACATCGAGGCGGCGTTCAGGTTGTTGCCAGTTCATTCAGAAAGCCAACGGCTGTTGGGCTTTTTTTGGGAATGGGGCTTTTTAAGTGGATCGGTGCCTTCCGATGGGGTGTTCCCTTTCTTGTGCATACTTCGAGGCGTTTAGTAGCTTCGTGGAGTGGGTAACGAGGGGAGTATCCGGGGTCGACTCGTTGATCCATTACTTAGATGATTTCTTGTGCGTGGGGCCGGGGGGTTCGCCGGTTTGCGGTAATTTGCTTTATGCACTACAGAAGGTGGCAAGGGATTTTGGGATCCCTTTGGCGCCAGGAAAAACGGAGGGCCCAGTAGCGACGATTTGTTTCTTGGGAATTGAAATAGATTCGGTGGCAATGGAGTGTCGTCTCCCTGCGGAGAAGCTGGGTGCTTTGAGGCTGGAGGTACGGCGGGCTTGTAGACCGAAGAAATTGACGCTGCGGGAGCTTCAGTCGCTGCTGGGGAAGTTGAATTTCGCCTGCCGGATTATGCCATTGGGGAGGGTGTTTGGTAGACGGTTGGCGGCGGCAACGGCGGGAGTGCGTGCGCCGCATCATTTTTGTGCGGCTCAAGGAGGAGCACCGAGCTGATCTTCAGGTTTGGGATGACTTCTTGGGCCAGTACAATGGTCGCTCGCTGTGGATGGCCCCAGCGCAGGATACGAGTGATTTGTATATTTTTACGGATGCGGCTGGGGCGGGCGGTTTTGGGGGCTTACGGCGGAGGTCCGTGGTGCGCAGGTCAATGGCCGGCTAGTTGGGTGTCCAGTGGACTCACGCAGAATCTGGCCCTGCTCGAGCTGTTCCCCATCGTGGTGGCGGCGACCATTTGGGGGGACAGGCTCAGGGATAAGAAGGTTGGTAGGGAAAGGGTTAATAGGTAAGGGAGAGTTGGAGGGAGAGTGAGGAGGAGGGATAAGGAGGAGTCAGGGGGCCGTTGCTGGGCTTCCCGCTGTTTTTCGGCATTGAGCCGGAAGCAGCGGGAGAAGTAACACAGGGAGAGACAAGCTCCCACCCTCCCGCCCTTGATTTGTTACCCCTGTGGGTCTTTATGTACGTCTGTCTATGAGTGTTGTGTTTGATTTGTGTGCTTATTTAACATGTTTTTCTTTTTTCCGGAGTAGGTTCTGTTGTCATGGCAGCTGGCGGGGGGAGTCCTTGAGGCCAGTCAGTACAAAATGGTGGGGGGGTCGCATCGGGGGTATGCGTCCCCCAAAAAAGGTACATGGTTGAAGACTTCATCGGGTGTTATCCCTTTGAAGTGGTCTTCTGGTGGAAGGTATATCACTTGAAGGCTTCATCGGGTGTTATCCCTTTGAAGTGGACTTCTGGTGGAAGGTATATCACTTGAGGGCTTCATCGGGTGTTATCCCTTTGAAGTGGACTTCTAGTGGTCGGTATATCACTTGAGGGCTTCATCGGGTGTTATCCCTTTGAAGTGGACTTCTAGTGGTTGGAGCCATCTGCAGAGGTGAACGGTGCTTCCGAGCTGGTTTACGGCTGGAGGTAATTACTGGTTTGCAGATGGCTAACTCGGTGTGTTCTTAAAAAAGGAATATCTGAAAGGGCTTCAAGGACTTCCTCTGCTCGGGTTAATGTTAACGTTAAAATTGTTATTTACGATTCTGACCCATGTTGGGTCATGTGAATTATTAGGAGGAATTCTCTGGTGGATTCCTAACTAGTTATCCGAATGTTTCGGATTTAAATTGTTTTTATAAAACTGTGAAATTAATAAACGGTTGCTGTGGCCATTTCACATCCAACCTCGGTGTCACGTGTCTTTCCTAAAGGTGGGGGTGGAGGGATAGGATGGGTAAGGGAAGGTTCATTAACACACGACTCTACTTAGGCAGGTCATGCACACACATGGGAAAAGGATACAACACTCATTACTGTTACTGTGCGCAGGTGGAGCAGAGATAATTCTAAAACCACTGAGCAAACTTGGAACAAGGATACCATTACTGTGCAGAGGGGCAGCTAAGAAAATGTTAATATAAATGTGCATGTTGAACAAGGATTATAAAACATTAGCGTTCGCAGGTGGAGCAGAGAATATTGCAACATCAATTTTTAGAAGTGGAGCTGATATAAGTGGTACAGATCGTACTTTACACAATTGAGGTCTCAGCGAGGAGATTGTGTAATTGTAATATAAATGAGTAAGTTCAACAAGGATTATAAAACACTACTCTGCACAGATGGAGCAGACAATATTGTAACATCAATGTCTTGAGGTGGAGCAGTTCTAAGTAGACAACTGAAGTGTCTGCAGTGCTAATGTACGTAGATAAAAGCAAAAATGATTGCTACATCACTATGCGCAGGTGGAGCAAGAATCAGTAACAGTCACATCTCTCAGCAGAACAATATAATGAATAAACGTTAAAAAACTTTGTGCAGGTGGAGCAGAGATATTTGTAAAATCACAATGCAAACTTTGAACAAGGATAATCTAATCATCGCTGTGCTGGTGGAGAAGAGGTAATTGTGACATCAGTATAAGGATGTGAACCATTATTACTTAACAGATAGCGTAGGTATGTGGAGTTCTGCCTTCCCATTTGTTGGCGTGAGTAAGGCAATGTTAAAGAGCTGGGTCAATGGTGGGGTTCACTGGCTAGTGTCACCCACTCTTACCACCTCCTTTATTATCAGGGTCACTAGGGTTATGCCTAGCTTCCCTACCTTTCTCCTGTATTAACGTTAGTCTACCTGCTTTGCTATTATGTATAGAACTCTGCATAGTAAATAAAGGGTAATATTTATTAACACAAACAGTAGTCAGACTTAGATATAAAATACAACAAACACAATAAATAATCACAGTATAATATCAGTGTATCCCAATACACATAACTTAATATGTATTGAATACACTGACCCTACACGTGGTACAGTATAAACAAGGTATTACAAACACTAATCTATACCACCACCCACTTACCTAACATAATTCACGCTAAAGAATCAGCATACCTCGATGCATATAATAACTACACGTGCCACATTACCAGTGCAATATATTACAATACTATACTAAAATCCACCCACCTAACTAACATACATACAGTGAAGGAAATAAGTATTTGATCCCTTGCTGATTTTGTAAGTTTGCCCACTGTCAAAGACATGAACAGTCTAGAATTTTTAGGCTAGGTTAATTTTACCAGTGAGAGATAGATTATATTTAAAAAAAAACAGAAAATCACATTGTCAAAATTATATATATTTATTTGCATTGTGCACAGAGAAATAAGTATTTGATCCCTTTGGCAAACAAGACTTAATACTTGGTGGCAAAACCCTTGTTGGCAAGCACAGCAGTCAGACGTTTTTTGTAGTTGATGATGAGGTTTGCACACATGTTAGATGGAATTTTGGCCCACTCCTCTTTGCAGATCATCTGTAAATCATTAAGATTTCGAGGCTGTTGCTTGGCAACTCGGATCTTCAGCTCCCTCCATAAGTTTTCGATGGGATTAAGGTCTGGAGACTGGCTAGGCCACTCCATGACCTTAATGTGCTTCTTTTTGAGCCACTCCTTTGTTGCCTTGGCTGTAGGTTTCGGGGTCATTGTCGTGCTGGAAGACCCAGCCACGAGCCATTTTTAATGTCCTGGTGGAGGGAAGGAGGTTGTCACTCAGGATTTGATGGTACATGGCTCCATCCGTTCTCCCATTGATGTGGTGAAGTAGTCCTGTGCCCTTAGCAGAGAAACATAATGTTTCCACCTCCATGCTTGACAGTGGGGACGGTGTTCTTTGGGTCATAGGCAGCATTTCTCTTCCTCCAAACACGGCGAGTTGAGTTAATGCCAAAAGAGCTCAATTTTAGTCTCATCTGACCACAGCACCTTCTCCCAATCACTCTCAGAATCATCCAGATTTTCATTTGCAAACTTCAGACGGGCCTGTACATGTGCCTTCTTGAGCAGGGGGACCTTGCGGGCACTGCAGGATTTTAATCCATTACGGCGTAATGTGTTACCAATGGTTTTCTTGGTGACTGTGGTCCCAGCTGTCTTGAGATCATTAACAAGTTCCCCCCGTGTAGTTTTCGGCTGAGCTCTCACCTTCCTCAGGATCAAGGATACCCCACGAGGTGAGATTTTGCATGGAGCCCCAGATCGATGTCGATTGACAGTCATTTTGTATGTCTTCCATTTTCTTGCTATTGCACCAACAGTTGTCTCCTTCTCACCCAGCGTCTTACTTATGGTTTTGTAGCCCATTCCGGCCTTGTGCAGGTCTATGATCTTGTCCCTGACATCCTTAGAAAGCTCTTTGGTCTTGCCCATGTTGTAGAGGTTAGAGTCAGACTGATTCATTGAGTCTGTGGACAGGAGTCTTTTATACAGGTGACCATGTAAGAGCTGTCTTTAATGCAGGCACCAAGTTGATTTGGAGGGTGTAACTGGTCTGGAGGAGGCTGAACTCTTAATGGTTGGTAGGGGATCAAATACTTATTTCTCTGTGCACAATGCAAATAAATATATATAATTTTGACAATGTGATTTTATTTTTATTTTTTTATATAATCTATCTCTCACTGGTAAAATTAACCTAGCCTAAAAATTCTAGACTGTTCATGTCATTGACAGTGGGCAAACTCACAAAATCAGCAAGGGATCAAATACTTATTTCCTTCAATGTACATACTGTCACGGCACGGGGTGTGGACCCACTGGGCCGTACCGCGTAGCAGTATAGCAGCTGGCCAAACAGGTACAGTACAAAGCTTATAGTCCAGAAAGGGTACCTGAGGCAATGAAGACAGTAGCAGTGATTCAAGCTGAAGATAAGGCTCCGGCAGTAGACGGACACCCACCGGGGTGAGATACAGTAGATGCAGCAGAAGACACAACTCTACTTCGACTCTAGATAGCACAGAGGCACGGTAGCACAGGATACAGGGTACAGGCAGCAGGAATGGGTAACACTAGGAACTGGAAAACACTAGGAGACCATTTACAAGACAAAGTTTGGGTACACAAAAATGCTTAAGCAAAGGTCAAGAGCCTTTTTATAGTCCAGCAGCATTCTGGACTAATTGCAGACTTCCTGCAATTGTGCTCGCACTGGCCCTTTAAGGCCGTGAACACGCAGGCGCGAGCACCCGGTGGGAGACCGTCTCGGATCCAGGAAGTGAGTGCCGGCATCTCACAGGAGGCAGATGCTGCAGAGAACTCACGTGTCCATGGCCGTGGCCGTCGGAGGGTAAGTCAGAACGACGGGCCGCGGACATAGATGTCACAGTATCCCCCCTCTTATGCCCCACTTTTTGGGGCCAGAGCGGGAGAGAGACTTCTTCAAGAGGACAGGAGCATCGATGTTCTCCTCTGGCTCCCAAGACCTCTCTTCTGGACCGAATCCCCTTCAATCCACCAAATTAAACGTCCTTCCTCCCACTTTTTTGGTGGCGAGGATCTCCCTCACTTCAAAAGTCCCTGACGAGCCACCAGGAGCCACTGTGGAACTAGGAGTCCTGGAGTAGCAGTTCAGGACCACAGGCTTTAGCAGGGAGACATGGAAGGAGTTAGAGATCTTGAGGGTAGGAGGCAGCCGAAGCTTGTAAGACACAGGGTTAATTTGTAGCGGAATCTCGAAGGGTCTGAGGAACCTGGGAGCAAATTTTCAGGACGGCACCCTCAATCGGATATACCTGGAAGACAGCTAGACCTTCGTACCTGGAAGAAACTGAGTAGGCTCTCGTCTTCTAGTGTCTGCCTTTCTCATCATGCGGTCCACCGCTAGCAGAATAGAAGATCGAGTCTGGTACCATATCTGCAGAAAGTCCCTGAAGGTAGAGTCAGCTGCAGGCACCTGGAACATAGTAGAGACAGGAAGAGGTATTCGAGGATGTTGGCCGTAGACGATGAAGAACAGACTGGAGGTGGTGGACTCACTAGTATGGTTATTCTAGGATAACTCCACCCACAAAAGCAACTGCACCGAGTCATCCTGCCGCCTGGAGACAAAGTGCCGCAGATAGCTCTCCTTAATCTGGTTAACCCTCTTGACTTGACCATTGGACTGGGGATGATAGGCCGAGGAGAAGTCCAACTTTACACTGAGGAGACCCGCAGAGTGCTCTCCAGAAATTGAAGGTGAATTGGACCCCTCGATCCGAGACAATATGCAGGGGCAAACTGTGCAGACGGAAGATGTGTTGAACGAAGAGGTCGGCCAGTCGAGCCATTTTAGAAAATCCATCCACCGCCACCCAGATCACACTGCATCTGTAATGTCGGGGTAGGGAAACAGACAAGTGAGCCCTAATCTACCCGCCACTCAGTCCCTGCCTACTTGCAACAACCCGCCCTAGGCAACGGGGTACAACTGGGTGACGGTCCCTACACTCAATAGGTGCACGACAGACAAACAGACAAGGGTACAAAGAAGCCAGGGAAATGGGGAAGTTGCCCACGGGAACACCGTGAGCAACAAGCGAGGTGAACGAGCCGAGTCAAACCAGGAGATGAGCGAGGTACAAAAACGCAGAGCAGAAGAGTGGTCAGAAAAGCCAAGGTCAATCACAAGCAGAGGATCAGTAGTTCAAGAAGCTGCAGCAAGGCCAGGAAACAAACAGAGAAGAATCACAAGCAAAGGAGGAACAGGAAAGGCAGGTATAAATAGACAGAGGGCGGGAGCTAGCTCCGTCTGGCCAGGCTGTGATAGGCTCTCCCACTCCTAAGCCTGCCATCCTGGGTGGTGGAAGATGGAGTCAGTCTCACAGACATAGAAGCAGGTGCAGACTGATAACCTATGGGCGTCGACACAGAAGTTGTGTCTGGCAGATCCTTTACAGTACCCCTCCTTTTATGAGGGGCCACCGGACCCTTTCTAGGTGGACCTGGTTTATTGGGGAAACGAAGGTGGAACCTCCTGAGCAATACCCCAGCGTGAACATCCCGGGCAGGTACCCAAGTCCTCTCCTCAGGCCCGTATCCCCTCCAATGGACCAAGTACTGGAGGGAGCCTTGGACCATCCTGCTGTCCACAATCTTGGCCACCTCGAATTCTATCCCCTCAGGGGTGAGAACAGGGACCGGAGGTTTCCTCGAGGGAGCAAAGGATGGGGAGCAGCGTTTAAGGAGGGAGGCATGAAACACGTCGTGTACTCGAAAAGACGGGGGCAACTCCAGTCGGAAGGAGACAGGGTTAAGGACTTCAATGACCTTGTATGGCCCTATAAACCGGGGAGCAAACTTCTTGGACGGGACTTTAAGGCGCAAATTCTTTGACGATAGCCACACCAGATCCCCGACCACAAACAAGGGGTTAGCAGAACGTCTTCTATCTGCCTGAGTTTTTTGTATGCTCTGGGACTCCTCTAGGTTCTTCTGAACCTGGGCCCAGACTGTGCACAGTTCCCGATGAACGACATCTATCTCGGGATTGTTGGAACTACCAGGTGAAACGGAGGAGAACCGTGGATTAAACCCAAAATTACAGAAAAAGGAGGAGACCCCTGACGAGTTACTGACCCGGTTATTAAGGGAAAATTCGGCGAGGGGAATGAATGAGACCCAATCATATTGACAGTCAGAGATAAAACACCTTAAATATTGTTCTAGAGACTGATTAGTCCTCTCAGTTTGGCCATTAGTTTCAGGATGGAAGGCAGAGGAGAAGGACAGATCAATTTCCAACTTTTTACAAAAGGCTCTCCAAAACAATGAAACAAATTGTACCCCTCTGTCAGAAACAATATTGACAGGGACCCCATGGAGACGCAGGATGTGTTTGACAAACAAGGTAGCTAACGTCTTAGCATTGGGTAGTTTCTTGAGGGGCACAAAGTGGCACATCTTACTGAAGCGGTCTACTACAACTAACACCACCGACTTGCCTTGAGATGGAGGCAAATCGGTGATGAAATCCATGGAGATATGGGTCCAAGGTCTCTGGGAACGGGCAAAGAACATAGTAAGCCCGCTGGTCGGGACCTGGGAGTCTTGGACCTAGCACAAACTTCACAAGCGGCGACGTAGGCCTTAACGTCTTTGAGGACCCAGGCCACCAATAGTTTCTGGCAATGAGGTGCTTGGTACCCAGGATGCCTGGATGGCCAGATAGTGCAGAGTCATGATTTTCCCTAAGTACCCTTAGCCGGAATTGCAGGGGAATAAACAGCTTGTTCTCAGAAAGGCTCCCGGGAGCTGAACCTTGATCAGCCGCAATTTCAGAGACTAAATCAGAATCAATAGAGGAAATTATTATACCTGGAGGCAAAACACAAGCAGGATCCTCCTCCGAAGGAGGGCTGGCCATGAAGGTACGCGACAGTGCATCAGCCTTAATATTTTTAGACCCAGCCCTATAGGTGACCAAAAAGTTGAATCTGGTAAAAAATAACGCCCATCGAGCTTGTCTCGGGTTTAGCCTCTGGGCAGATTCTAGGAAAACCAGATTCTTGTGGTCGGTAAGGACCGTTACCTGGTGCCTAGCCCCCTCCAGGAAGTGGCGCCACTCTTCAAATGCCCATTTAATGGCTAAGAGTTTGCGGTTGCCAATATCATAGTTACTCTCAGTGGGCGAAAACTTCCTGGAGAAGTAGGCACAGGGGCGGAGATGGGTGAGGGACCTGGTACCCTGGGACAAGACAGCCCCGACTCCCACCTCGGAGGCGTCAACCTCCACGATAAATGGCTCCGTTTGGTTGGGCTGAACCAGCACTGGGGCCGAGATAAAGCACTTCTTAAGGACCTCAAAAGCCTGGACCACCTCAGGAGGCCAGTGGAGGAGATCCGCACCTTTGCGAGTGAGATCCGTAAGAGGCTTAGCGATGACCGAGAAGTTAGCAATAAATCTCCTGTAATAATTAGCGAACCCCAGGAAGCACTGTAACGCATTCAGGGAGGCAGGTTGGACCCATTCCGCCACAGCCTGGACCTTTGTGGGGGGCCCATGCGGAATTCATGAGGAGATAGGATTTGACCCAAAAACGGTATCTCCTGCACCCCAAACACACATTTTTTGGTCTTAGCAAACAGTTTGTTTTCCCGAAGGGCCTGGAGCACCTTCCTGACATGCTCAATGTGGGAGGACCAGTCCTTGGAAAACACAAGTATGTCATCAAGGTACACTACAAGAAATACCCCCAGGTAGTCTCTTAAAGCCTCATTTATAAAATTCTTGAAGACCGCGGGAGCATTACACAACCCATAGGGCATGACGAGGTATTAGAAATTACCTTCGGGCGTGTTAAACGCAGTCTTCCACTCATCCCCCTCTTTGATGCGGATAAGGTTATAAGCCCCCCGTAGATCAAACTTAGAGAACCATTGGGCCCCCTGAACCTGATTGAAGAGATCAGGAATCAAAGGAAGGGGATACTGGTTCCTTACAGTGACCTTACTCAAGTTTCGGTAGTAAATGCATGGCCTAAGACCACCATCCTTCTTCCCTACGAAGAAGAAGCCAGCACCTACCGGAGAAGTAGAGGGGCGAATGTAACCCTTGGCCAGGCATTCCTGGATATACTCTCTCATGGCTTCACGTTCGGGACAAGAGAGATTAAATATCCTACCCTTAGGGAGCTTAGCTCCTGGTACCAATTCAATTGCGCAATCATATTCTCTATGAGGTGGTAACACTTCGGAGGCCTCTTTAGAGAAAATATCAGCGAAGTCCTGAACAAACTCAGGTAGAGTGTTCACCTCTTCAGGGAGAGAAATAGAATTAACAGGAAAACATGACGTCATGCATTCATTACCCCATTTGGTAAGATCCCCAGTATTCCAGTCAAAACGTGGGATTATGCAACTACAGCCAGGGAAGGCCTAAAACCAAATCGGACGATAATCCCTGCATCACCAGTAAAGAGCACTGCTCCAAATGCATGGAGCCCACAAGGAGTTCAAAAACAGGGGTATGCTTTGTAAAATAACCATTAGCAAGAGGAGTGGAGTCGATACCCACTACCGGGACAGGTTTAGGCAAATCAATCAATGGCGTAGCTAGAGACATAGCAAATTCCACAGACATAATATTAGCAGAAGACCCTGAATCCACGAAGGCACTGCCGGTAGCAGACCTACCACCAAAAGAGACCTGAAAGGGAAGCAAGATTTTATTACGTTTCATATTTATGGGAAATACCTGTGCAGAGACCATTCTTCCTGCGGAACTCTCTACGCTGTTGGGGGGACACGGAGGCCTCGAGTTGCATAGGTACCTCCGAGTCTTCCGTGGAAGAACGAAGCAACGGAACCTCGGGAGGCATCATGGGGGAGTCAGAGGAGAAAACACAAACACGTTCAAGTCGTCGTTCCCTGAGACGTCGGTCAAGTCGTACCGCTAAAGCCATAACCTGATCTAGGGAGTCAGAAGAGGGATAGCTAACTAGCAGGTCTTTCAGGGCGTTCGACAGACCCAATCTAAACTGGCACCTTAAGGCAGGGTCATTCCACCGAGAAGCTACGCACCACTTCCTAAAGTCAGAACAATACTCCTCAAGAGGTCTCTTACCCTGACGTAAGGTCACCAGCTGACTCTCGGCAAAGGCAGTCTTGTCAGTCTCGTAAGAAATGAGCTCGAGAGCAGAAAAGATCAACGGAGGAAAGTTCACGGGCGTCAGGAGCCAAGGAGAAGCCCAAGGAGAAGGCCCATTCTTGGGGCCCGTCCTGGAGCCAGGACATAATTATACCCACCCGCTGGCTCTCAGAACCAGAGGAGTGGGGCTTTAAGCGAAAATAGAGCCTACAACTCTCCCGAAAGGAGAAAAAAGTCTTCCGGTCCCCTGAGAAACGGTCAGGCAACTTGAGGTTGGGTTCAAGAGGTGAGGTGATTGGCACTACCAGGGTAGCATCAGGCTGGTTGTCCATCTGAGCCAGGGCCTGGACCTGTAGGGAGAGGCCCTGCATTTGCTGAGCCAGGGTCCCAAGGGGGTCCATAGTAGTGTCAGGGACCAGGGTAGACTAGGTATATGGGCTTGTGATTATGTAATGTCGGGGTAGGGAAACAGACAAGTGAGCCCTAATCTACCCGCCACTCAGTCCCTGCCTACTTGCAACGACCCGCCCTAGGCGACGGGGTACAACTGGGCGACGGTCCCTACACTCAATAGGTGCACGACAGACAAACAGACAAGGGTACAAAGAAGCCAGGGAAATGGGGAAGTTACCCACGGGAACACCGTGAGCAACAAGCGAGGTGAACGAGCCGAGTCAAACCAGGAGATGAGCGAGGTACAAAAACGCAGAGCAGAAGAGTGGTCAGAAAAGCCAAGGTCAATCACAAGCAGAGGATCAGTAGTTCAAGAAGCTGCAGCAGGGCCAGGAAACAAACAGAGAAGAATCACAAGCAAAGGAGGAACAGGAAAGGCAGGTATAAATAGACAGAGGGAGGGAGCTAGCTCCGTCTGGCCAGGCTGTGATAGGCTCTCCCACTGCTAAGCCTATATCCTACTTTATCATTTATTCTCTCGTACATCACTTATCGTCACTCCGAACTTTGTGTCCTTCTGGTCCCATTGAAGTGCAGCAGCGCCCGCGGAGACTCCTTTTTCTTGCTAACCCAGTACAGGGTGGTGGAAGATGGAGTCAGTCTAACAGACATAGAAGCAGGTGCAGACTGATTACCTATGGGCGTCGACACAGAAGTTGTGTCTGGCAGATCCTTTACAGCATCCCGCAGAGAGAGGGAGATCTGTGACAAAGTCCATTGCAACATGCTGCCAGGGGGCATCAGGCACAGGCAGTGGTTGGAGCAGACCAGCTAGTCTGGAGTGGGCAACTTTATTTGCTGCACATACCGTACAGGAGGAGACAAAGTCCATGACGTCTTTGAGTAGCGTGGGCCACCAGAACTGATGGGCAATTAGGTCTCGGGTCTTACGGGCACCCGCGTTACCTGCCAGCTTGGAACTGTGACCCCAGAGAAGTATTCTCCCTCTGTCTGCCAGACGTACAAAAGTCCTTCCCGGAGGAATATCTCTAACTTGCAGAGGTTTAACGGAGAAGATGCGGGAAGGATCAATAATATTCTGTGAGGACTCCACAGTGTCCTCTGTCTTAAACGACCTAGACAAGGCATCGGCCCTCACATTCTTGTCGGCAGGTCGGGAGTGGAGTTCGAACCGGAACCGAGTAAAGAACAGCGACCACCTGGCATGACGAGGATTCAGCCGTTGAGCCGTCTGAAGATAGGTCAGATTCTTATGGTCCGTGAAGACCCGGATAGAATGAGCTGCGCCTTCCAGTAGGTGTCTCCACTCCTGCAGGGCCAGCTTGATGGCCAGTAACACTCCATCCACAATCGAGTAGTTGCGCTCTGCGGGAGAAAACAGCTTAGAATAGTAGCCACATACCACAGTCTTGCCTTTCAAACCTCTCTGGAACAAAAGTGCACCAGCACCAACAGAGGAAGCGTCCACCTCCAAAGAAAACTGTAGGGATACATCAGGGTGATGAAGAATAGAGGCTGACGTGAAGGCCTCTCTTAAGGTTTTAAATGCGGCTTCTGCTTCTGGAGTCCACACCTTGGAATTCATGCCCATTTTTGTGAGGGTACAGATGGGAGCTATCAATAAAGATAAATTGGGAATGAACAGCCGGTAGAAGTTGGTGAATCCCAGGAAGCGTTGTATGGCCCTTTGGCCTTGGGGGCGTGGCCATTCCAGGACAGCTTTTACCTTCTCAGGATCCATTTTGAGACCCTGATCGGGGATGATATAGCCCACGAAGGGTAGAGACTTTTTTTCAAACACGCACTTCTCCAGCTTGGCATAAAGATGATTCTCCCTTAATTGAAGCAACACCTGGCAGACATGACTCTGATGAGTTACAAGATCTGGGGAAAAAAAATCAAAATGTCATTGAGATACACCACAACACAGACATAGAGGAGATCACGAAAAATGTCATTGACAAATTTTAGAAACACTGCGGGGGCATTACACAGGCCGAGGAGCATGACCAGGTATTCGTAGTGCCCAACACGTGTATTAAATGCAGTCTTCCACTCGTCACCCTGACAAATCCGGATTAGATTGTAGGCCCCCCGGAGGTCTAAATTAGAAAAAATGTTTCCCCCCCTCGTATGCGATCAAACAGTTCCGAAACTAAAAGAAATGGGTACCTGTTCTTCACCGTGATCTGGTTGAGGCCCCGGTAGTCAATGCAGGGTTGGAGGGATCCATCTCTCTTCCTGACAAAGAAAAACCCAGTTCCAGCCGGGTATGAGGATTTACGTATGAAGCCCCTCTCCAGATTCTCCTTAATGTAGGCTGACATAGACTGGGTCTCAGGCAAGGAGAGAGGGTATACTCTACCGCGAGGAGGGGACAAATCAAGAACCAAGTCGATAGGACAATCATATGCTCGATGTGGTGGCAATTTCTCTGCTTCCTTCTTGTTGAAGACATCTGAGAACAGAGAGTAACAAGGAGGTAACCCTGCCAATGACTGATGCGGAGGAGACTGAGGTGGATGGATATGCCCCAGACTGCGGTCGAGACACTTGGAACCCCACTGGAGAGCTCTCTGGAGTTCCAATCCAGGACTGGGGCGTGTAGACGGAGCCAAGGCAAACCCAGACGCACGGGATTGACGGCCTTGGGCAGGACAAACAGGGAGATGAGCTCAGAGTGATGAACTCCTACTTGAAGTCTCAACGGCTTGGTCATAGACAAAACTGGGTCAGGCAATGGCAGTCCATTTACCGAGGCAACGATCAACGGCCTTTCCAGCAGAACAGTGGGCAACTGAAGAAGATCCACAAGGTCTTGGCAGATGAAATTGGCTGCAGAGCCAGAGTCCAGGTAGGCAGAGACCGGATGGTTCTCTCGCCAGCGAAGATGGTCACAGGAGTGAACAGTTTAGAAGAGAGTTCTCTATTAAATGCAGTATCGCCCTGGGTTGTCTCTCCGACCAATCCTAGGCGTTGTTTTTTTTTGGCTTATGGGGATACAGACGTATGACATGACAGAGTCCAGAGGTGCGCCTGCGCTGTTTCTCTTGAACAGACAGTTTAAGCCGATCCACCTACATCGGAACC
Source organism: Rhinoderma darwinii (assembly GCF_050947455.1). Lineage (NCBI taxonomy): Eukaryota > Metazoa > Chordata > Amphibia > Anura > Rhinodermatidae > Rhinoderma > Rhinoderma darwinii. Next base: position 5,545,986 of record NC_134687.1, read on the forward strand.
TCGGGTGGAGCAGTAGAAGAAGGCAAGAGGGGTTGCTGGAAGTTGGGCGCCAGTGTAGGAAACCGTCTCTCCTTTCAAACTTCTTGAGATCTCTCTCTGAGCCTTATGTCCACTCGAGTAGCAAGTAGAATCAGGGCGTCCAAAGCAAGTGGTAGATCTCCAGCAGCAAGTTTGTCCTTGATCTCGGGCGATAGGCCATGCCAGAAGGACGCAAACAATGCTTCATTGTTCAAGGACAGTTCTCCTGCCAGGGTCCTGAACTGGATCGTGCATTCGCACATGGAGGCGTCCTCCTGGTGAAGGTTAAAGATAGCAGTGGCCGCCGACGAGACTCGTCCAGGCTCCTCGAATACACTACAGAATAACCGCACGAACCCCTGGAAGTCTTGTGTCCCTGTCGTTTCTAGATTGGATTCGCCCACGCCAGGGCCTTGCCGGCAAGTAAAGACATAATGAAGGCGATCCTGGCTCCATCCGAAGGAAATGCTCGGGCATGTAGAGTAAGGTGGTTATGGCATTGGTTCAGAAACCCCCTGCACGTACTTGCGTCTCCATGGAACCAAGGTGGCAATGGCAGTGAGAACCGAGGATCCGAACCGGAGCTGCTAGGAGGTGTAGCAGGTGGTGCGATCAGAGGATCTTGAATAGGAGCAGAGAAGGAAGTAGCTAGCGCCCCTAGCTGCTGCGCCATGTATTCTACTGCCACAAGAAGTTGATCCTATCGTGCCTGCATGGCTTGGGAAGGTGACAGGCTCTTTAATTGACCAGCGGGGTCCATGGCCTGAGCGTACTGTCATGGCGCGGGGTGTGCACCCACTGGGCCGTACCGCATAGCGGGATAGCAGCTGGCCAAACAGGTACAGTACAAAGTCCATGAAGGGTATCTGAGGCAATAAAGACAGTAGCAGTGATTCTGGCTGAAGATAAGGCTCCGGCAGTAGACGGACACCCGGCGCGGTGAGACACAGTAGATGCAGCGGAAGACTCAACTCAACTTCGACTCTTGATGGCACAGAGGCACGGTAGCACGGGATACAGGGTACAGGCAGCAGGAACGGGTAACACTGGGAACTGGAAAACACTAGTAGACCATTTGAAAGACAAACTTTAAGTACACAACAACGCTCAGGCAAAGATCAAGAGGGCAGAGCCTTTTTTATAGTCCAGCAGCATTCTGGACTAATTGCAGACTTCCTGCAATTGTGCTCGCACTGGCCCTTTAAGGACATGCACACGCGGGCGCGCTTGCCCTACGGAAAACAGTCTCAGATCCAGGAAGTAAGTATCGGCATCTCACAGAAGGCAGACACTGCAGAGAACTCACGTGTCCATGGCCGCGGTCGTCGGAGGTTAAGTCAGAACGACGGGTCGCGGCCATACATGTTACACATACAAGTTACAGTTACTAGAACCACAAAAATGGGTATCTATAGGCAGGGCCGCATCTGCCATGAGGCGAGGTGAGGCAGCGGCGCCACTGAGCTAAAAACGGGGGGGGGGGCGGCATATTGTGGCAGGGCCAGGGGGGATGCGTGGGGAAGGCAGGGGAGAATACTTTACCTAGCAGACGTGCAGCACGATAGGCGCACGTCTGCTAGTACACTCCCCCTCTGTGACGCTGCACGCGCCGCGAGAGAGAAGCATAGAGAACCTGGAGGACTGCGGGAGGAGCGGCCGAACGCTCTCTCCTGAAGAAAAGAAAGGCAGCTGGTAAGTAATGAGTTGAGGACAGGAGGCTGAGTCGTTCATAAAGACTAGAGCGGCAGAGTGCCAATTACTGCGCTCAGCCTCCTGCCCTCACTAATTTAAAAGTGATGGGCTGCTACCATACTGACAAGAGGGGGGCATCTGACTGACTGCATTGGGCAGCCTTAGAGGTGTGCGACATGGTGCTGCATCCTCCCACCATGTAGGGGGCGCAACTGTGCAGGCCGTGCTTTGGACTCTATATTCTCTGCTCCTCGTTACACACACTGAGGAAGCAGAGGAAGCAAGTGCAGAGCCGAGGAGGAAGCTCCGCCCACAGCCCGACCTGCAAGAAACCTGTGCAGCTGGAGAGATGGTAAGTTCCTGTGAGTGTGTGTGTGTATATATGTATACATGCCTTGTGTCTGACTGTCTGTCTATGTGTGTGTATATATGTGTCTCTATATGTATACATGCTTTGTGTGTGTGTGTGTATATATATATATATATATATATATGTGTCTGTATATGTATACATGCCTTGTGTCTGACGGTGTGTGTGTGTGTGTGTGTGTATATATATATATATATATATATATATATATATGTGTGTCTGTATATGTATACATGCCTTGTGTCTGACGGTGTATGTGTGTGTGTGTGTGTATATATATATATATATATATATATATATGTGTCTGTATATGTATACATGCCTTGTGTCTGACGTTGTGTGTGTGTGTGTGTGTGTGTGTGTGTATATATGTGTCTCTATATGTATACATGGTGTGTGTGTGTGTGTGTGTGTGTGTGTGTGTGTGTGTGTGTGTGTATATATGTGTCTCTATATGTATACATGGTGTGTGTGTGTGTGTGTGTGTGTGTGTGTGTGTGTGTGTGTGTGTATATATATATATGTGTCTGTATATGCATACATGCCTTGTGTCTGTCTGTATGTGTGTGTATATATGTGTCTGTATATGTATACATGCCTTGGGTCCGTCTATGTGTGTATATATGTGTCGGTATATGTATACATGCCTTGTGTCTGTCTGTCTGTATGTGTGTGTGTGTATATGTGTCTGTATATGTATACATGCCTTGGGTCCGTCTATGTGTGTATATATGTGTTGGTATGTGTATACATGCCTTGTGTCTGTCTGTCTGTCTGTCTGTATATGTGTGTGTATATATGTGTCTGTATATGTATACATGCCTTGGGTCCGTCTATGTGTGTATATATGTGTCGGTATATGTATACATGCCTTGTGTCTGTCTGTCTGTATGTGTGTGTGTGTGTGTGTGTGTATGTGTGTCTGTATATGTATACATACCTTGTGTCTGTCTGTATGTGTGTGTGTATATATGTGTCTGTATATGTATACATGGCTTGGGTCCGTCTTTGTGTGTATATATGTGTTGGTATGTGTATACATGCCTTGTGTCTGTCTGTGTATATGTGTCTGTATAGGTATACATGCATTCTGTCTGTCTGTATATGTGTGTGTGTGTATATATATGTGTCTGTATATGTGTGTGTGTGTGTGTGTGTGTATATATGTGTCTGTATATGTTAACATGCTTTATGTGTGTGTGTGTGTGTGTGTGTGTGTGTGTGTGTGTGTGTGTGTGTGTGTGTGTGTATATATATATATATATATATATGTGTATATTTGCCTGTATTTGTGGAGGGCAGCAATAGAGTCCCCCGCACAGTGCGCCATCCAACCTAAGGCCGGCCGGTAATATCATTTAAAAAAAAACAGACATAAGAAAAAAATTTTTATTGAATTAAAACTCCCCCGCACAACCCTCTTTCACCATTTTATTAAAAAGAAAAAAACGTACATTATCGAAGTAGTCCAACTAATCTATGACTAAGGCTGGGTTCACACGACCTATTTTCAGGCGTAAACGAGGCGTATTCTGCCTCGTTTTACGTCTGGAAATAGGGCTGCAATACGTCGGCAAACATCTGCCCATTCATTTGAATGGGTTTGCCGACGTACTGTGCCGACGACCTGTCATTTACGCGTCGTCGTTTGACAGCTTTCAAACGATGACGCGTAAAATGACTGCCTTGTCAAAAGAAGTGCAGGACACTTCTTTGGACGTTTTTGGAGCCGTTTTCTCATAGACTCCAATGAAAACAGCTCCAAAAACGGACGTAAAAAACGCCGCGAAAATCGCGAGTTGCTCAAAAACCGTCTGAAAATCAGCGGCTGTTTTCCCTTGAAAACAGCTCCGTATTTTCAGACGTTTTTGGTCACATATGCATATACCCTTAGTCTAAATGGTCCAGCCGAACATAGCAAAAAAATAAAAGTTAGCAGTATTACAAATATAAAACCTATACTTTTTCCTCCCCTGCGCCACAATAGAAACTAGAGGTCAAGGAAAAATAATTTCCCTTCATGTAACTCTGCTTCCTGTCAACTGAAAAGTTAGCCGCCAGAGGGAAAAAATGTTTCCCCATTGTGGAGTACAAGAAAGTCTAATTCCCAGGTGGGGCTTTCTTGTACTCATCGGGGAAACATTTTTCCTTCTGACATATGATTTTTCCGTTGACCGGTGGCAGAGTTCAATAGGGGTGGTGTTAGGGGGAGGCGGGGGGAAAATATGGTCTGTTCACAGTTTGTTTTTTTTCCACCCCTGCCCTAGATTTCAATCCTATATCCGCCCCTGTGTGCAGAATATCACAAGTTCACAACAGAGCTTGCAGCGGAGAAGCGCACGCCCCTGCGGACCACGATACAGAGAGCGCGTCTAACGAGTGAGTATGGCAACTCTGCACCTCTCCTCAGCCTCCACATGTTATTAGATGAGAGTAGGAGGAGAAGGGCGGACTGTGGCTGATAACATTCACTGCTGCTATATATTGATCTGTGCGGTATATTCACTGCTGCTATATATTGATCTGTGCGGTATATACACTGCTGCTATATATGGATGTGTGCGGTATATACACTGCTGCTATATATGGATCTGTGTGGTATATACACTGCTGCTATATATGGATCTGTGTGGTATATTCACTGCTGCTATATATGGATCTGTGTGGTATATACACTGCTGCTATATATTGATCTGTGCGGTATATTCACTGCTGCTATATATTGATCTGTGCGGTATATACACTGCTGCTATATATGGATGTGTGCGGTATATACACTGCTGCTATATATGGATCTGTGTGGTATATACACTGCTGCTATATATGGATCTGTGTGGTATATTCACTGCTGCTATATATGGATCTGTGTGGTATATACACTGCTGCTATATATGGATCTGTGTGGTATATACACTGCTGCTATATATGGATCTGTGTGGTATATACACTGCTGCTATATATGGATCTGTGCGGTATATACACTGCTGCTACTCTTTTAATAGAAAAATATAAAACATTACAAAATAAACGGTATTTACAAAACAAACACAACAAAACAAAACTTATGTACATTTCTGTACAATTTACCCAGCCTGGCCCTTCTTACATAAATCCCCATGCATACATAACTATAATCCCATACTCATTCATACACACACCTAAACCCCCCCAACCCCAAGAAAACATAACTATAACACTATATACAACATACTCTTAAAAACTATGTGCCAACCAATGGCCCCCTAAAAAAAAAAACAAAAAAAAACATATATAAAACAAAATAAATAATAATCACAATAATAATATAAACAAAATAATAATAATAATAATAATAATAATAATAATAAACTCTGAAAATAAAAGTTACCATCCCATGGTGCACTTACTCCAGTGCACCATGTAAATGAAAAGAAAAGAACAAAACACAAAAAATACAAAACAAAGCCAAAATATATATATATATATATATATTTTTATTTTTTTTCTAATTTTTTTCCAAATATTTTTTATTTTTTTTAATATATTTTTTACTTTTTTTTTAATTTTATTTTATTCACTTATCCACATTCATACCTAACCCTGTATACACTAACTTATCCATCACCACCCATCACCTCCCCCAACCAGCATCACGCCTCATGTCCTTCCATGTCCGCATAGTTCAGATGCTGGCCCCCACCACCCAACACATCACCCACCCAGCCCGATCCCACGTCTCATGTCCTCCTCACGTCCACGTAGTCCAGAATCGGGCTGGGCACACCCCCAGGCCCCCCACCCCACCTATCTACTGCCCATCTTACCTAAACATTCACACAAACCCATGCATACACCTATACACCATATAATCATACCGACACATAACTATAACAAAATATCATACTGTATACATAAACCCGAAAACCTAAGTTTGGCTGCTTGTAAGCCCTTTTTCTGTCTCCAAAAAGCTCAAAACAAAAACCTACTTGTGCTTACTCAGCCCATCACCAGAGGAGAGAGAGAGGAAAGCCCCCCTAGAGCACCAGCCCAGAGGCCAAAGCCAACCCCCAACCACCACCCCGGTCCCTATCGCTAAACCTATGCTGCTTGCCCTATCTCTATCCCTTATTACTTTATAAACTAATCTGTCCCTCCTGCTGTCTCTCATTCTGTCCCTATCGCTATTTCCCGGTGTCATGGCCAGGTGCAGACCCCCACCTCCAGTCTAATACCCAGGGGCACTCCCTCCCCTCCCCCTGAAGGTTGGTTCCACCTAGGGCACCCTAAAATTGAAGCCCCTCCAAAGTCGAGAGGCCTTGGATGCACCCAGTTTCTCAACCTCCAGAGACCGGACCTTCACCAGGTCACCCATGATATTCCTACACACCTCGTCCTCCAGGAGGATTTTACACTGAGTCGATACTAAGCACCGTGCGTTCCACGTGAAATACCTGATCACTAAACTAACTAAAAAAGAAGTGCAATGATCCCTTCCACCCAGGTCTCCGAATGCCCCATAGGCCCAACCAGCGTAGGAGAGGTTGGTCAGACCGGGCCAACCGATGGAGGCACCCACCCGTTTGTAAACCTCTGCATTGAAGGGACACTGAAGCAAGAAATGGTCCATGCTTTCCAGCGTGTCATCGCACTCCTCACGAGGACAACCTCTTTCATCGGAGTTTCTGAACTTCAGATTGCCCCTTACATACAGCCTCCCATGGAAGCAGCGCCAAGCCAGATCCCAAAACTTCTGGGGAATCCTCACAGAGTTTAAAAGTTTTAATCCCACCCCGAGGTCGCTACTTGGGCAGTCCCTGAGCGCCAGGGGCTTCTGGAAGCAGGTCAAAAAGACCTTTCTGTCAAGAAATTTTCTCGACATGGTCTTGATCTCCCTCGCCTCCAGACCCCACCGACGAACAACCTTCAGAACCGGGGCGGCATAAGCCGGGAGGTGCCCATGGGGTACGCGTAGGTCTTTCGCTTGGCCTCCTGTCTCCCATTCCTGGAAGAAAGGCCGAAACCATCCCCTGCAGGAGGATATCCACAGAGGAGCCCTTTCTCTTTCAAAGAGGTTCGCCAAATTAATTTTAATGAAGGTGTTTACTAGAAACACCACTGGGTTAACCATACCTAACCCACCTAGTTTCCTCGGTAGGTAAGTAACCTCCCTCTTGATTAGGTTAAGCCTGTTTCCCCATAACAGTTGGAAGAACAGGCTATAGACCAGAGTCCAGAGAGGCTCTGGCAACACGCACACGCTGCCAAGGTAGAGCAACATGGGCATCAGGTAAGCCTTGGCCAGGTGAACCCTTTCCCTAAGGGACAAAGACCATCCCTTCCATTGGCCAACCTTCTGGGCAGCTATTGATAGCCTACCTTCCCAGTTTTTCTTGGGGTAATCACCCGGGCCAAATTCAATGCCTAAGATTTTAGCAGACCCTTTGGGCTCTGGGAGGGTGTCCGGGAGATCAAAACTAGGATCCCCTCCCCCCAGCCAGAGACTTTCACACTTGTCCCGGCTGATCCTGGACCCAGATGCCCGTGAGTAGCGCTCAACTTCTGACATCACCCACTCTGCCTCCCCTCTCGAGGAGACAAAGATAGTGACGTCATCCGCGTACGCAACCACCCTCTGAGTGGCTTCCGGCTCCTCCAAGTCCATCCCCACCCCCGCCAATGGCCCACGATCGAGCCGCCTAAGAAAGGGGTCGATCGCGAAAACATACAGCAAGGGGCTTAAGGGACAACCCTGGCGGACACCAGACCCAACCTCAAAGGGGGTTCCAGTCCAACCGTTCACCAGTGCAAAAGACTCAGCCCCAGCGTATAGGGTCTGGAGCCAATTAACGAACTCACCCGGTAGGCCATACCTCAGAAGGACTGACCATAGGTACTTGTGATTCACCCGGTCAAAAGCTTTGGCCTGATCCAAGGACAGCATGTACCCCTCCCATCGGCCAGAATGTCCCTGCTCCACTGCCTCTCTGACACTGAGGACAGCACTAAAGGTGCTGCGGCCTGGAACAGAGCAATGCTGGGCCGACGAAAGGAGCCGGGGTGCAAACTTCACCAGCCGATTAAACAGTACTTTTGCGAGAACCTTTCTGTCCGTATTGAGGAGCGCTATGGGACGCCAGTTCTCAATACGGGTTGAATCCTTACCCTTTGACAGAATGATCAAGGCCGACTTGCCCATTGACTTTGGCAGAGCGCCCGAGGAGAGGCACTCATTAAAAACCGCAGTCAAGAGGGGAACTAAGGTTCCCTTAAAAGCCTTATAAAACTCAGATGTTAAGCCATCTGGGCCTGGCGACTTTTTGATGGCCAACCCATCAATCGCCAGCATCACTTCCTCTTCCTTGATCGACTCTGTCAAAACACCAAGCGAGGGGTCTGCTCCTGGCTCAGGGATGGTTTCAGCCAGGAAAGCCGACATTTCGTCTCGGTTTAGATCCTGCTCACCCAAAAGCTGCGAATAAAAGGATCTGATGACCTCCAGGATCCCTGATTTGGATCTCATCAGGGAGCCTGTACTATCTACCAGTCCTGTCACCACCTTACGACTCACTGACATCTTGCAGTTCTTGTAAGGGTCGGGCGAGCGGTACCTCCCGAAATCCCGTTCAAGAACCAAAGACGTGTGCCTATCATATTGGCATCTTTTGAGCAGAGCTTTCACCACGGAGATTTCCTCACGGCTACCTCCGGTTGAGACTAGATGTTCGAGTTTCCTCCTCATGTCTTGATACAGGCGATACCTGCTCATAGACCTGAGGCACGAGATCTGACGGAAAAACTCAGCCACCCGTTCTTTGAACACCTCCCACCACTCAGACTTAGTACCACCTAGATCCAATAAAGGTACCTGGCTCTGAAGAAAATCCTCGAAGGCCTGTCTTATCTCTGCTTCTTCCAGGAGAGTAGAATTCAGCCTCCATATACCTCTTCCCATCTGGAGGGACTCTGCAACATTCAAAGAAAACATAATCATACAGTGATCGGAGAACTCCACCTCAACGACGGACACTGCCGAAGAGATGGCGTCCTCCTTTAAAAAAAACCTGTCTATTCTGGACCTACGACTACCACTATGATAGGTGAATCCCGAGTGGCCTGGGGTATACCGAATGTGGATGTCCTCCAGGCGAGCATCACTAGCTATTCTATTCAACTCGACACTATCATAGGCCAGTACCTTTCTGGAACCTCCTCTGTCTTGGGGCCTAACGACAGTGTTAAAGTCCCCTCCAAAAATGACTTGTCGGCCTGTAAAAAGGAAGGGCTTAATCCTCATGAAGAGACTTTTCCGGTCCCACTTTGTCTGGGGACCGTAGATGTTGATAAGTCTTAGTTCTTGTCCCCTCATGAGAACATCTAAGATCAAGCACCGCCCCATTTCTAACTCGATCATCCGCCGGCATGTGACCGGTGCGGTAAAAAGTACCGCCACCCCGCTATATGGCTCAGCCGCAAGAGACCAGTAGGAGGGCCCACGTCGCCACTCCCTCCTAGCTTTCACGACCTCTGCCAAAAGTGACAGTCTGGTCTCCTGCAAAAACAAAATGTCAGCTTCAACCCGGCCGAGAAAATCAAAGGCTGCAAATCTAGCCATATTCGACTTAATGCTGGCAACGTTAATCGATGCCAGCGTCAACGGAGTGGGTGCCGCCATCATAAATGATTGAGTTAGATGGTTTTCTTCTTCCCACCCCTTGCTTTCTCCTCTGAGGAGGACCCCTCACCCTCTTTACCTCTTTTTTTTGTTGTTGAGGAGTCCATAACCTCCACCACCCCCCTCCCATTCTCATCTCCTGGGTCCGGGCCGACCCCCTCCCCCGGGGACAGTGGCCCCCGCAGAAGAGGAGGCTCAACGACTCCTAGACTCCCTACCGTGCTCTCCCCCCCGGCCTGGGGGTCTGGAATATCCATGAGAACACGGTATCGGTTGGGGGAGCACACCAGGGGGGTGCAGGTTTTGCCTTCCTTTGCCGGGGCAGGGCCAGATGTTTTTAGCCCTGTTTTGATGTTACCCGGTGTCCCCTGTTTTGTTTTAGGCTGTGACCTCCCTTCCTCTTCCACACTTTCATAGTGGGAGGACTGGGAGTCCTCAGCCCTCTGCTCTCTCTCTATCCTCCTTATCTCCTCGTCCAGTACGGCCCCCCCAAGAGCATCAGTATCCTGGGGGGCATCCAGGTCCGAGCCAGAGGAGTCCCCAGTTTCCTGGGTCCTCCTCAGCTCTCGTTCCCTTCTGCGTTTTTCCACCCTTCTCTGACGAGAAGGGGGTCCCCTCCTGGCGTTCGTCCTTTGCTCTTGGGCTCTATCGTCTCTGTCCGCCCCCTCGCCCACGGAGACCTCCCTCCTTACATTCTCCGTAGGGTTGGAACAGACATTGACGACTGAGCGCGGACACCGACTGAAAGGGTGACCTAGGTCACCACACAGGTTACACCTAATCTGCTCACACGATGCGGCCAGATGGCCTACCCCCCCACAATGAGCGCACTTCTGCACAGTGCAGCTTGCGCTCAAGTGTGAGGGGTCGCCACACCGGTGACACAGCTTCGGCTGCCCCTGGTAGAAGACAAGGATTCGATCTCTTCCCAAGAAAGCAGATGATGGTATGTGGGACACCGTCTGCCCCAGACGCTTAAGTTTAACCATAAACGTCCAGGCTCCCGACCAGATGCCAAATTCATCGCAGTTCTTCCGTGGCATCTCTGCTACCTCACCGTATCTTCCCAACCAGGTCATGATGTCCACACAGGAAAGCGACTCGTTACGGGTAAGAACGGTCACTTTCCTGAGACCATTCTGGCGAGAGATTGCTTGCGCAGCAAACCCTCGCCAGACGGGCTCGCTTTTCACCAGCTCATAGTTCCCCCAGAAGACCTCAAGGCCCCCCGGCTGAACAAAGCTGATGTCAAACTCAGCCGTACCATGAGGATGTATCAAGGCGTAGATGTCACTCGCCTTGAAGCCCATCTCCAGCAGCAGCTCCACCACCCTCTTACGAGGAGGGCACGCATCATTGCCACGCCACTGGAGACGGACCACATTCCTCCTGGCCACGGCCGGCCCGGTTGTTGGGAGCGACCACTGATCTCCCCGTCTCTCTCGGAAGGCATCCAGACCATACCTATTTATCCAAAAGGATAGGTCCTTCTGCACTCCCCCTACTGTTATCGTCTGCTTCCCCTCCCTTAAGGCTTCTAGGAGGCGCTGTTGCAAACTGCCGTCCCCGGGCCCAGAAGATGAGGATGGGTGGGCCGACGGTCCCCCCACCACAACGCCCGCATACGACCTGCCGGGCGCTCTGGCAGAAGGAGCAACCGGCCCGCCACTGGTTGACACTCCCCCCACAATATTACAACCCACATTAACATCCACAACATTACCACCACCAACAATATTACCAACACTACTAACACTACCATTAATATTTACATTTCCACTTACATTCCTCTCCACAACTTTCATACCGGCCAGGCTGGTAACGGAGTTCTTCCTTTTGTCCATAGGCTTTATATATGTTGTTTTTGGGGTCTCCACATCATCAGGTGCCGCTACTTCTGGGGCGCCGCCGGATATCTCAGGCGGCAATCCCTCAGCACCCTCCGCTTCACCGACCTCCATTTCTGCTGCGCCACCAATGCAATGTTCGGGAGGAGGGGTGCCGTCACCCCCCGTGCCCGCTAAACCCCTCCCACCGCCTTGCGGCGATGCAGATGGAGGGGCCGCAGGCACCGCTAGAGCCGCTCCCGGCACCAAACCAACCCCCCCTCCCGTCGGGGGATGGCCAGCAGTGCCGGAGCCTCTCCTACCGCCACCACTCGCTGCCGCAACACTTTTTGGTGCGTCCGCCGGTCGAGTCACATGACCAGCGGACTTCCGGTTTTCCGGCGCCACATCCGGTTTCCGGTTCCCCCCGTCCCCCGGCTTGCGCCAGAGACCGGCTTCTGAGGTTCCCCATCCGCCGGACACGGGGACACGCCCCCTAGCGCCACGTGGCCATCGACACCACCTCCTTTACAGGAGACGGCGTCTGGCGCCATCTTGGCCACATTGCTCAAAACCAGCACCATATTTTTCTGCCCACATACCCGCCACGACCCCACTGCAGAGGCCGGAGCTGGGGGATTTGCGGGGTTTGCGTCCCGAACCGAGCTCTCACCCGGTCCGGAACGCAAGGAAGACAGGTAGGAATACTTATAGGTTACTCCACCTGTCTTCGCCTTTGCCTTCTTCCTCATCTTCCATAATTTTTTCTTCTTCCTTTTCTCCTCCTCTGGCGGCAACTCTGCTCCAAACGAAAAATTCTGCATAGACACTGGGGACTCCTGCTGCCGTATTTGTGTGAGCAACCCCGGGGGGTGCTCACTGTTAGACTCAAAGTTCTCCACAGATCGGTTACTGGAAAGTTCCACATTTGCCTCTCCATTGCTGCTTTCCCAGGGGGCCTCTGAGCCCGTCTCCGTCTCCCCCCGGGTCGGCATCCTCTCCTCCTCCGCTTCCACACTCTCCTCCGCTTCCACACTCTCCTCCATCTCCACAATTTCTCCAGCCTCCACTTCCCTGGCCTCCACTTCCACGGCCTCCACTTCCACGGCCTCCACTTCCACGGCCTCCACTTCCACGGCCTCCATGTTTATTGCAGCATTAGCATCCTTATTTTTCCTGACTTTGCTGTCTTTCTTTTTTGCTACTTCCCCTTTCCAGGGGGTTTCGTTACCTTGTGTGGGGGACGCCATCAGGGAAAACCTCTCATCGTTTTCCAGCTTCTCCCCGAAGGCTCCCCCACCAGCCACGATCTCCGATCGCCTTTCCTCCACCGCCTTGACTTCCTCCAGGATTTGTTTTACCTGGAGACTATACCGGGACCTCTTGGTGCCTGATGTTTTTGCGGCTCGTCCCCTGGCGACCGCCAGATCTTCACGCAGCCGCCGCAGGGACTTACCGAGGTCCCGGTATTCTTCCAGCCGGGCAGCTAGGCGGGAGCTGAAAGTCTCCATCGACTCCCCCGACTGCAGTAGCCCCCACTCCTCGACCGTGCTCTGGTCCCTTGGTCGGGCATCTGGCCTTGCTGGGCCTTCTGGTCCTCCACCTGGATGATCCGCCATGTCTCTCCTCCTGGCTCCTTCCAGAGCCCCAGCATCAGGGGGGGCCGCACAGATCTTTACACGGAATGACCTTCTCACCCCTGATGCTGGCTGCACGCTCCCAGCAGGTTGGGAAGACCCCCTACCCCCCGCCTGCATGCTCCAGGGGGTAGAGGTCTGAGGCTCCATGTATGAATGGAGCCTCCTTCAGGGAAGCTTCCTTAGCCCAGGCAGGTGATAGAAACCTGGGCTGGTGAAAGAAAGGAAACTCCCTGGATTCCGGGTGTGGTCCACACAGCACACAAACAGCACACACTCAGGAGCTCTCTCACACACAACCTCCCTCCTTGCTAGTCACTGCTGCTACTCTTTTAATAGAAAAATATAAAACATTACAAAATAAACAGTATTTACAAAACAAACACAACAAAACAAAACTTATGTACATTTCTGTACAATTTACCCAGCCTGGCCCTTCTTACATAAATCCCCATGCATACATAACTATAATCCCATACTCATTCATACACACACCTAAACCCCCCTAACCCCAAGAAAACATAACTATAACACTATATACAACATACTCTTAAAAACCATGTGCCAACCAATGGCCCCCTAAAAAAAAAATCAAGACATATATAAAACAAAAAAATAATAATCACAATAATAATATAAACAAAATAATAATAATAATAATAATAATAATAATAATAATAAACTCTGAAAATAAAAGTTACCATCCCATGGTGCACTTACTCCAGTGCACCATGTAAATGAAAAGAAAAGAACAAAACACAAAAATATACATATATATATATATATTTATTTATTTTTTTCTAATTTCTTTTCAATTATTATTATTATTTTTTTTTTTTTTTATATATTTTTTACTTTTTTTTTATTTTTTTTTATTAACTTATCCACATTCATACCTAACCCTGTACACACTAACTTATCCATCACCACCCATCACCTCCCCCAACCAGCATCACGCCTCATGTCCTTCCATGTCCGCATAGTTCAGATGCTGGCCCCCACCACCCAACACATCACCCACCCAGCCCGATCCCACGTCTCATGTCCTCCTCACGTCCACGTAGTCCAGAATCGGGATGGGCACACCCCCAGGCCCCCCACCCCACCTATCTACTGCCCATCTTATCTAAACATTCACTCAAACCCATGCATACACCTATACACCATATAATCATACCGACACATAACTATAACAAAATATCATACTGTATACAATAACCCGAAAACCTAAGTTTGGCTGCTTGTAAGCCCTTTTTCTGTCTCCAAAAAGCTCAAAACAAAAACCTACTTGTGCTTACTCAGCCCATCACCAGAGGAGAGAGAGAGGAAAGCCCCCCTAGAGCACCAGCCCAGAGGCCAAAGCCAACCCCCAACCACCACCCCGGTCCCTATCGCTAAACCTATGCTGCTTGCCCTATCTCTATCCCTTATTACTTTATAAACTAATCTGTCCCTCCTGCTGTCTCTCATTCTGTCCCTATCGCTATTTCCCGGTGTCATGGCCAGGTGCAGACCCCCACCTCCAGTCTAATACCCAGGGGCACTCCCTCCCCTCCCCCTGAAGGTTGGTTCCACCTAGGGCACCCTAAAATTGAAGCCCCTCCAAAGTCGAGAGGCCTTGGATGCACCCAGTTTCTCAACCTCCAGAGACCGGACCTTCACCAGGTCACCCATGATATTCCTACACACCTCGTCCTCCAGGAGGATTTTACACTGAGTCGATACTAAGCACCGTGCGTTCCACGTGAAATACCTGATCACTAAACTAACTAAAAAAGAAGTGCAATGATCCCTTCCACCCAGGTCTCCGAATGCCCCATAGGCCCAACCAGCGTAGGAGAGGTTGATCAGACCGGGCCAACCGATGGAGGCACCCACCCGTTTGTAAACCTCTGCATTGAAGGGACACTGAAGCAAGAAATGGTCCATGCTTTCCAGCGTGTCATCGCACTCCTCCCGAGGACAACCTCTTTCATCGGAGTTTCTGTACTTCAGATTGCCCCTTACATACAGCCTCCCATGGAAGCAGCGCCAAGCCAGATCCCAAAACTTCTGGGGAATCCTCACAGAGTTTAAAAGTTTTAATCCCACCCCGAGGTCGCTACTTGGGCAGTCCCTGAGCGCCAGGGGCTTCTGGAAGCAGGTCAACAAGACCTTTCTGTCAAGAAATTTTCTCGACATGGTCTTGATCTCCCTCGCCTCCAGACCCCACCGACGAACAACCTTCAGAACCGGGGCGGCATAAGCCGGGAGGTGCCCATGGGGTACACGCAGGTCTTTCGCTTGGCCTCCTGTCTCCCATTCCTGGAAGAAAGGCCGAAACCATCCCCTGCAGGAGGATATCCACAGAGGAGCCCTTTCTCTTTCAAAGAGGTTTGCCAAATTAATTTTAATGAAGGTGTTTACTAGAAACACCACTGGGTTAACCATACCTAACCCACCTAGTTTCCTCGGTAGGTAAGTAACCTCCCTCTTGATTAGGTTAAGCCTGTTTCCCCATAACAGTTGGAAGAACAGGCTATAGACCCGAGTCCAGAGAGGTTCTGGCAACATGCACACGCTGCCAAGGTAGAGCAACATGGGCATCAGGTAAGCCTTGGCCAGGTGAACCCTTTCCCTAAGGGACAAAGACCATCCCTTCCATTGGCCAACCTTCTGGGCAGCTATTGATAGCCTACCTTCCCAGTTTTTCATGGGGTAATCACCCGGGCCAAATTCAATGCCTAAGATTTTAGCAGACCCTTTGGGCTCTGGGAGGGTGTCCGGGAGATCAAAACTAGGATCCCCTCCCCCCAGCCAGAGACTTTCACACTTGTCCCGGTTGATCCTGGACCCAGATGCCCGTGAGTAGCGCTCAACTTCTGACATCACCCACTCTGCCTCCCCTCTCGAGGAGACAAAGATAGTGACGTCATCCGCGTACGCAACCACCCTCTGAGTGGCTTCCGGCTCCTCCAAGTCCATCCCCACCCCCGCCAATGGCCCACGATCGAGCCGCCTAAGAAAGGGGTCGATCGCGAAAACATACAGCAAGGGGCTTAAGGGACAACCCTGGCGGACACCAGACCCAACCTCAAAGGGGGTTCCAGTCCAACCGTTCACCAGTGCAAAAGACTCAGCCCCAGCGTATAGGGTCTGGAGCCAATTAACGAACTCACCCGGTAGGCCATACCTCAGAAGGACTGACCAAAGGTACTTGTGATTCACCCGGTCAAAAGCTTTGGCCTGATCCAAGGACAGCATGTACCCCTCCCATCGGCCAGAATGTCCCTGCTCCACTGCCTCTCTGACACTGAGGACAGCACTAAAGGTGCTGCGGCCTGGAACAGAGCAATGCTGGGCCGACGAAAGGAGCCGGGGTGCAAACTTCACCAGCCGATTAAACAGTACTTTTGCGAGAACCTTTCTGTCCGTATTGAGGAGCGCTATGGGACGCCAGTTCTCAATACGTGTCGAATCCTTACCCTTTGACAGAATGATCAAGGCCGACTTGCCCATTGACTTTGGAAGAGCGCCCGAGGAGAGGCACTCATTAAAAACCGCAGTCAAGAGGGGAACTAAGGTTCCCTTAAAAGCCTTATAAAACTCAGATGTTAAGCCATCTGGGCCTGGCGACTTTTTGATGGCCAACCCATCAATCGCCAGCATCACTTCCTCTTCCTTGATCGACTCTGTCAAAACACCAAGCGAGGGGTCTGCTCCTGGCTCAGGGATGGTTTCAGCCAGGAAAGCCGACATTTCGTCTCGGTTTAGATCCTGCTCACCCAAAAGCTGCGAATAAAAGGATCTGATGACCTCCAGGATCCCTGATTTGGATCTCATCAGGGAGCCTGTACTATCTACCAGTCCTGTCACCACCTTACGACTCACTGACATCTTGCAGTTCTTGTAAGGGTCGGGCGAGCGGTACCTCCCGAAATCCCGTTCAAGAACCAAAGACGTGTGCCTATCATATTGGCATCTTTTGAGCAGAGCTTTCACCACGGAGATTTCCTCACGGCTACCTCCGGTTGAGACTAGATGTTCGAGTTTCCTCCTCATGTCTTGATACAGGCGATACCTGCTCATAGACCTGAGGCACGAGATCTGACGGAAAAACTCAGCCACCCGTTCTTTGAACACCTCCCACCACTCAGACTTAGTACCACCTAGATCCAATAAAGGTACCTGGCTCTGAAGAAAATCCTCGAAGGCCTGTCTTATCTCTGCTTCTTCCAGGAGAGTAGAATTCAGCCTCCATATACCTCTTCCCATCTGGAGGGACTCTGCAACATTCAAAGAAAACATAATCATACAGTGATCGGAGAACTCCACCTCAACGACGGACACTGCCGAAGAGATGGCGTCCTCCTTTAAAAAAAACCTGTCTATTCTGGATCTACGACTACCACTATGATAGGTGAATCCCGAGTGGCCTGGGGTATACCGAATGTGGATGTCCTCCAGGCGAGCATCACTAGCTATTCTATTCAACTCGACACTATCATAGGCCAGTACCTTTCTGGAACCTCCTCTGTCTTGGGGCCTAACGACAGTGTTAAAGTCCCCTCCAAAAATGACTTGTCGGCCTGTAAAAAGGAAGGGCTTAATCCTCATGAAGAGACTTTTCCGGTCCCACTTTGTCTGGGGACCGTAGATGTTAATGAGTCTTAGTTCTTGTCCCCTCATGAGAACATCTAAGATCAAGCACCGCCCCATTTCTAACTCGATCATCCGCCGGCATGTGACCGGTGCGGTAAAAAGTACCGCCACCCCGCTATATGGCTCAGCCGCAAGAGACCAGTAGGAGGGCCCACGTCGCCACTCCCTCCTAGCTTTCACGACCTCTGCCAAAAGTGACAGTCTGGTCTCCTGCAAAAACAAAATGTCAGCTTCAACCCGGCCGAGAAAATCAAAGGCTGCAAATCTAGCCATATTCGACTTAATGCTGGCAACGTTAATCGATGCCAGCGTCAACGGAGTGGGTGCCGCCATCATAAATGATTGAGTTAGACGGTTTTCTTCTTCCCACCCCTTGCTTTCTCCTCTGAGGAGGACCCCTCACCCTCTTTACCTCTTTTTTTTGTTTTTGAGGAGTCCATAACCTCCACCACCCCCCTCCCATTCTCATCTCCTGGGTCCGGGCCGACCCCCTCCCCCGGGGACAGTGGCCCCCGCAGAAGAGGAGGCTCAACGACACCTAGACTCCCTACCGTGCTCTCCCCCCTGTCCTGGGGGTCTGGAATATCCATGAGAACACGGTATCGGTTGGGGGAGCACACCAGGGGGGTGCAGGTTTTGCCTTCCTTGGCCGGGGCAGGGCCAGATGTTTTTAGCCCTGTTTTGATGTTACCCGGTGTCCCCTGTTTTGTTTTAGGCTGTGACCTCCCTTCCTCTTCCACACTTTCATAGTGGGAGGACTGGGAGTCCTCAGCCCTCTGCTCTCTCTCTATCCTCCTTATCTCCTCGTCCAGTACGGCCCCCCCAAGAGCATCAGTATCCTGGGGGGCATCCAGGTCCGAGCCAGAGGAGTCCCCAGTTTCCTGGGTCCTCCTCAGCTCTCGTTCCCTTCTGCGTTTTTCCGCCCTTCTCTGACGAGAAGGGGGTCCCCTCCTGGCGTTCGTCCTTTGCTCTTGGGCTCTATCGTCTCTGTCCGCCCCCTCGCCCACGGAGACCTCCCTCCTTACATTCTCCGTAGGGTTGGAACAGACATTGACGACTGAGCGCGGACACCGACTGAAAGGGTGACCTAGGTCACCACACAGGTTACACCTAATCTGCTCACACGATGCGGCCAGATGGCCTACCCCCCCACAATGAGCGCACTTCTGCACAGTGCAGCTTGCGCTCAAGTGTGAGGGGTCGCCACACCGGTGACACAGCTTCGGCTGCCCCTGGTAGAAGACAAGGATTCGATCTCTTCCCAAGAAAGCAGATGATGGTATGTGGGACACCGTCTGCCCCAGACGCTTAAGTTTAACCATAAACGTCCAGGCTCCCGACCAGATGCCAAACTCATCGCAGTTCTTCCGTGGCATCTCTGCTACCTCACCGTATCTTCCCAACCAGGTCATGATGTCCACACAGGAAAGCGACTCGTTACGGGTAAGAACGGTCACTTTCCTGAGACCATTCTGGCGAGAGATTGCTTGCGCAGCAAACCCTCGCCAGCCGGGCTCGCTTTTCACCAGCTCATAGTTCCCCCAGAAGACCTCAAGGCCCCCCGGCTGAACAAAGCTGATGTCAAACTCAGCCGTACCATGAGGATGTATCAAGGCGTAGATGTCACTCGCCTTGAAGCCCATCTCCAGCAGCAGCTCCACCACCCTCTTACGAGGAGGGCACGCATCATTGCCACGCCACTGGAGACGGACCACATTCCTCCTGGCCACGGCCGGCCCGGTTGTTGGGAGCGACCACTGATCTCCCCGTCTCTCTCGGAAGGCATCCAGACCATACCTATTTATCCAAAAGGATAGGTCCTTCTGCACTCCCCCTACTGTTATCGTCTGCTTCCCCTCCCTTAAGGCTTCTAGGAGGCGCTGTTGCAAACTGCCGTCCCCGGGCCCAGAAGATGAGGATGGGTGGGCCGACGGTCCCCCCACCACAACGCCCGCATACGACCTGCCGGGCGCTCTGGCAGAAGGAGCAACCGGCCCGCCAATGGTTGACACTCCCCCCACAATATTACAACCCACATTAACATCCACAACATTACCACCACCAACAATATTACCAACACTACTAACATTACCATTAATATTTACATTTTCACTTACATTCCTCTCCACAACTTTCATACCGGCCAGGCTGGTAACGGAGTTCTTCCTTTTGTCCATAGGCTTTATATATGTTGTTTTTGGGGTCTCCACATCATCAGGTGCCGCTACTTCTGGGGCGCCGCCGGATATCTCAGGCGGCAATCCCTCAGCACCCTCCGCTTCACCGACCTCCATATCTGCTGCGCCACCAATACAATGTTCGGGAGGAGGGGTGCCGTCACCCCCCGTGCCCGCTAAACCCCTCCCACCGCCTTGCGGCGATGCAGATGGAGGGGCCGCAGGCACCGCTAGAGCCGCTCCCGGCACCAAACCAACCCCCCCTCCCGTCGGGGGATGGCCAGCAGTGCCGGAGCCTCTCCTACCGCCACCACTCGCTGCCGCAACACTTTTTGGTGCGTCCGCCGGCCGAGTCACATGACCAGCGGACTTCCGGTTTTCCGGCGCCACATCCGGTTTCCGGTTCCCCCCGTCCCCCGGCCTCCGGCTTGGGCCAGAGACCGGCTTCTGAGGTTCCCCATCCGCCGGACACGGGGACACGCCCCCTAGCGCCACGTGGCCATCGACACCACCTCCTTTACAGGAGACGGCATCTGGCGCCATCTTGGCCACATTGCTCAAAACCAGCACCATATTTTTCTGCCCACATACCCGCCACGACCCCACTGCAGAGGCCGGAGCTGGGGGATTTGCGGGGTTTGCGTCCCGAACCGAGCTCTCACCCGGTCCGGAACGCAAGGAAGACAGGTAGGAATATTTATAGGATACCCCACCTGTCTTCGCCTTTGTTTTCTTCCGCCTTAACTTCCAAAGCTTCTTCTTCTGTACTTTGTCCTCCTCTGGTGGCAACTCAGCTCCAAAAGTAAAGTTCTGGAGGGACACTGGGGACTCCTGCAGCCGTATTTGCGTGAGCAACCCCGGGGGGTGCCCACTGCCCGATTCAATGTCTTGCACACCTTGGCTGCAGGAAAGTTCCCCACTTGCCCCTCCATTACTGCCCTCCCAGGGGTCCTCCGAGCCCGTCTCCTCCCGGGTAGGCGTCCTCTCCACCTCCACGCTTTCCTCCATTTCTGTGGCCTCCACTTCTGCGGCCTCCAATTTTGCGGCCTCCAATTTTGCGGCCTCCATTTTTGCGGCCTCCACTTTTGCGGCCTCCACTTTTGCGGCCTCCACTTTTGCGGCCTCCACTTTTGCGGCCTCCACTTTTGCGGCCTCCACTTTTGCGGCCTCCACTTTTGCGGCCTCCACTGCCTCTGCACTTTTAGCAGCCAATGCCTTTACTCCCCTTTTGCAGGGGGTTTCATTACTTTGCGTGGGGGACGCCATCAGGGAAAACCTTTCATCATTCTCCAATTTCTCCCCGAAGGCTCCCCCACCGACCACAATCTCCATCTTTCTCTCCTCCACCATATTAATTTCTTCCAGTATTTCCTTTACCTGTAGATTATACCGGGACCTCTTGGCGCCTGATGTTTTAGCTGCTCGTCCCCTTGCGGCCGCCAGATCTTCCCGCAGCCGCCGCAGGGACTTACCGAGGTCCCGGTATTCTTCCAGCCGGGCAGCTAGGCGGGAGCTGAACGTCTCCACAGACTCTCCTGACCGAAGTAGCCCCCACTCCTCGACCGTGCTCTGGTCCCTTGGTCGGGCATCTGGCCTCGCTGGGCCTTCTGGTCCTCCACCTGGATGATCCTCCATGTCTCTCCTCCTGGCTCCTTCCAGAGCCCCAGCATCAGGGGGGGCCGCACAGATCTTTCCACGGGATGACCTTCTCACCCCTGATGCTGGCTGCACGCTCCCAGCAGGTTGGGAAGACCCCCTACCCCCCGCCTGCATGCTCCAGGGGGTAGAGGTCTGAGGCTCCATGTATGAATGGAGCCTCCTTCAGGGAAGCTTCCTTAGCCCAGGCAGGTGATAGAAACCTGGGCTGGTGAAAGAAAGGAAACTCCCTGGATTCCGGGTGTGGTCCACTCAACTCCACACACACAGCAGCTCTCACTCACACAACCTCCCTCCTTGCTGGTCACTGCTGCTACTCTTTTAATAGAAAAATATAAAACATTACAAAATAAACGGTATTTACAAAACAAACACAACAAAACAAAACTTATGTACATTTCTGTACAATTTACCCAGCCTGGCCCTTCTTACATAAATCCCCATGCATACATAACTATAATCCCATACTCATTCATACACACACCTAAACCCCCCCAACCCCAAGAAAACATAACTATAACACTATATACAACATACTCTTAAAAACCATGTGCCAACCAATGGCCCCCTAAAAAAAAATATCAAGACATATATAAAACAAAAAAATAATAATCACAATAATAATATAAACAAAATAATAATAATAATAATAATAATAATAATAAACTCTGAAAATAAAAGTTACCATCCCATGGTGCACTTACTTCAGTGCACCATGTAAATGAAAAGAAAAGAACAAAACACAAAAAACAAAAATATATATATATATATATATATTTATTTATTTTTTTCTAATTTTTTTTCAATTATTATTTTTTTTTTTTTTTTTTTATATATTTTTTACTTTTTTTTTTTTTTTATTTTATTTTATTAACTTATCCACATTCATACCTAACCCTGTACACACTAACTTATCCATCACCACCCATCACCTCCCCGAACCAGCATCACGCCTCATGTCCTTCCATGTCCGCATAGTTCAGATGCTGGCCCCCACCACCCAACACATCACCCACCCAGCCCGATCCCACGTCTCATGTCCTCCTCACGTCCACGTAGTCCAGAATCGGGATGGGCACACCCCCAGGCCCCCCACCCCACCTATCTACTGCCCATCTTATCTAAACATTCACTCAAACCCATGCATACACCTATACACCATATAATCATACCGACACATAACTATAACAAAATATCATACTGTATACAATAACCCGAAAACCTAAGTTTGGCTGCTTGTAAGCCCTTTTTCTGTCTCCAAAAAGCTCAAAACAAAAACCTACTTGTGCTTACTCAGCCCATCACCAGAGGAGAGAGAGAGGAAAGCCCCCCTAGAGCACCAGCCCAGAGGCCAAAGCCAACCCCCAACCACCACCCCGGTCCCTATCGCTAAACCTATGCTGCTTGCCCTATCTCTATCCCTTATTACTTTATAAACTAATCTGTCCCTCCTGCTGTCTCTCATTCTGTCCCTATCGCTATTTCCCGGTGTCATGGCCAGGTGCAGACCCCCACCTCCAGTCTAATACCCAGGGGCACTCCCTCCCCTCCCCCTGAAGGTTGGTTCCACCTAGGGCACCCTAAAATTGAAGCCCCTCCAAAGTCGAGAGGCCTTGGATGCACCCAGTTTCTCAACCTCCAGAGACCGGACCTTCACCAGGTCACCCATGATATTCCTACACACCTCGTCCTCCAGGAGGATTTTACACTGAGTCGATACTAAGCACCGTGCGTTCCACGTGAAATACCTGATCACTAAACTAACTAAAAAAGAAGTGCAATGATCCCTTCCACCCAGGTCTCCGAATGCCCCATAGGCCCAACCAGCGTAGGAGAGGTTGATCAGACCGGGCCAACCGATGGAGGCACCCACCCGTTTGTAAACCTCTGCATTGAAGGGACACTGAAGCAAGAAATGGTCCATGCTTTCCAGCGTGTCATCGCACTCCTCCCGAGGACAACCTCTTTCATCGGAGTTTCTGTACTTCAGATTGCCCCTTACATACAGCCTCCCATGGAAGCAGCGCCAAGCCAGATCCCAAAACTTCTGGGGAATCCTCACAGAGTTTAAAAGTTTTAATCCCACCCCGAGGTCGCTACTTGGGCAGTCCCTGAGCGCCAGGGGCTTCTGGAAGCAGGTCAACAAGACCTTTCTGTCAAGAAATTTTCTCGACATGGTCTTGATCTCCCTCGCCTCCAGACCCCACCGACGAACAACCTTCAGAACCGGGGCGGCATAAGCCGGGAGGTGCCCATGGGGTACACGCAGGTCTTTCGCTTGGCCTCCTGTCTCCCATTCCTGGAAGAAAGGCCGAAACCATCCCCTGCAGGAGGATATCCACAGAGGAGCCCTTTCTCTTTCAAAGAGGTTTGCCAAATTAATTTTAATGAAGGTGTTTACTAGAAACACCACTGGGTTAACCATACCTAACCCACCTAGTTTCCTCGGTAGGTAAGTAACCTCCCTCTTGATTAGGTTAAGCCTGTTTCCCCATAACAGTTGGAAGAACAGGCTATAGACCCGAGTCCAGAGAGGTTCTGGCAACATGCACACGCTGCCAAGGTAGAGCAACATGGGCATCAGGTAAGCCTTGGCCAGGTGAACCCTTTCCCTAAGGGACAAAGACCATCCCTTCCATTGGCCAACCTTCTGGGCAGCTATTGATAGCCTACCTTCCCAGTTTTTCATGGGGTAATCACCCGGGCCAAATTCAATGCCTAAGATTTTAGCAGACCCTTTGGGCTCTGGGAGGGTGTCCGGGAGATCAAAACTAGGATCCCCTCCCCCCAGCCAGAGACTTTCACACTTGTCCCGGTTGATCCTGGACCCAGATGCCCGTGAGTAGCGCTCAACTTCTGACATCACCCACTCTGCCTCCCCTCTCGAGGAGACAAAGATAGTGACGTCATCCGCGTACGCAACCACCCTCTGAGTGGCTTCCGGCTCCTCCAAGTCCATCCCCACCCCCGCCAATGGCCCACGATCGAGCCGCCTAAGAAAGGGGTCGATCGCGAAAACATACAGCAAGGGGCTTAAGGGACAACCCTGGCGGACACCAGACCCAACCTCAAAGGGGGTTCCAGTCCAACCGTTCACCAGTGCAAAAGACTCAGCCCCAGCGTATAGGGTCTGGAGCCAATTAACGAACTCACCCGGTAGGCCATACCTCAGAAGGACTGACCAAAGGTACTTGTGATTCACCCGGTCAAAAGCTTTGGCCTGATCCAAGGACAGCATGTACCCCTCCCATCGGCCAGAATGTCCCTGCTCCACTGCCTCTCTGACACTGAGGACAGCACTAAAGGTGCTGCGGCCTGGAACAGAGCAATGCTGGGCCGACGAAAGGAGCCGGGGTGCAAACTTCACCAGCCGATTAAACAGTACTTTTGCGAGAACCTTTCTGTCCGTATTGAGGAGCGCTATGGGACGCCAGTTCTCAATACGTGTCGAATCCTTACCCTTTGACAGAATGATCAAGGCCGACTTGCCCATTGACTTTGGAAGAGCGCCCGAGGAGAGGCACTCATTAAAAACCGCAGTCAAGAGGGGAACTAAGGTTCCCTTAAAAGCCTTATAAAACTCAGATGTTAAGCCATCTGGGCCTGGCGACTTTTTGATGGCCAACCCATCAATCGCCAGCATCACTTCCTCTTCCTTGATCGACTCTGTCAAAACACCAAGCGAGGGGTCTGCTCCTGGCTCAGGGATGGTTTCAGCCAGGAAAGCCGACATTTCGTCTCGGTTTAGATCCTGCTCACCCAAAAGCTGCGAATAAAAGGATCTGATGACCTCCAGGATCCCTGATTTGGATCTCATCAGGGAGCCTGTACTATCTACCAGTCCTGTCACCACCTTACGACTCACTGACATCTTGCAGTTCTTGTAAGGGTCGGGCGAGCGGTACCTCCCGAAATCCCGTTCAAGAACCAAAGACGTGTGCCTATCATATTGGCATCTTTTGAGCAGAGCTTTCACCACGGAGATTTCCTCACGGCTACCTCCGGTTGAGACTAGATGTTCGAGTTTCCTCCTCATGTCTTGATACAGGCGATACCTGCTCATAGACCTGAGGCACGAGATCTGACGGAAAAACTCAGCCACCCGTTCTTTGAACACCTCCCACCACTCAGACTTAGTACCACCTAGATCCAATAAAGGTACCTGGCTCTGAAGAAAATCCTCGAAGGCCTGTCTTATCTCTGCTTCTTCCAGGAGAGTAGAATTCAGCCTCCATATACCTCTTCCCATCTGGAGGGACTCTGCAACATTCAAAGAAAACATAATCATACAGTGATCGGAGAACTCCACCTCAACGACGGACACTGCCGAAGAGATGGCGTCCTCCTTTAAAAAAAACCTGTCTATTCTGGATCTACGACTACCACTATGATAGGTGAATCCCGAGTGGCCTGGGGTATACCGAATGTGGATGTCCTCCAGGCGAGCATCACTAGCTATTCTATTCAACTCGACACTATCATAGGCCAGTACCTTTCTGGAACCTCCTCTGTCTTGGGGCCTAACGACAGTGTTAAAGTCCCCTCCAAAAATGACTTGTCGGCCTGTAAAAAGGAAGGGCTTAATCCTCATGAAGAGACTTTTCCGGTCCCACTTTGTCTGGGGACCGTAGATGTTAATGAGTCTTAGTTCTTGTCCCCTCATGAGAACATCTAAGATCAAGCACCGCCCCATTTCTAACTCGATCATCCGCCGGCATGTGACCGGTGCGGTAAAAAGTACCGCCACCCCGCTATATGGCTCAGCCGCAAGAGACCAGTAGGAGGGCCCACGTCGCCACTCCCTCCTAGCTTTCACGACCTCTGCCAAAAGTGACAGTCTGGTCTCCTGCAAAAACAAAATGTCAGCTTCAACCCGGCCGAGAAAATCAAAGGCTGCAAATCTAGCCATATTCGACTTAATGCTGGCAACGTTAATCGATGCCAGCGTCAACGGAGTGGGTGCCGCCATCATAAATGATTGAGTTAGACGGTTTTCTTCTTCCCACCCCTTGCTTTCTCCTCTGAGGAGGACCCCTCACCCTCTTTACCTCTTTTTTTTGTTTTTGAGGAGTCCATAACCTCCACCACCCCCCTCCCATTCTCATCTCCTGGGTCCGGGCCGACCCCCTCCCCCGGGGACAGTGGCCCCCGCAGAAGAGGAGGCTCAACGACACCTAGACTCCCTACCGTGCTCTCCCCCCTGTCCTGGGGGTCTGGAATATCCATGAGAACACGGTATCGGTTGGGGGAGCACACCAGGGGGGTGCAGGTTTTGCCTTCCTTGGCCGGGGCAGGGCCAGATGTTTTTAGCCCTGTTTTGATGTTACCCGGTGTCCCCTGTTTTGTTTTAGGCTGTGACCTCCCTTCCTCTTCCACACTTTCATAGTGGGAGGACTGGGAGTCCTCAGCCCTCTGCTCTCTCTCTATCCTCCTTATCTCCTCGTCCAGTACGGCCCCCCCAAGAGCATCAGTATCCTGGGGGGCATCCAGGTCCGAGCCAGAGGAGTCCCCAGTTTCCTGGGTCCTCCTCAGCTCTCGTTCCCTTCTGCGTTTTTCCGCCCTTCTCTGACGAGAAGGGGGTCCCCTCCTGGCGTTCGTCCTTTGCTCTTGGGCTCTATCGTCTCTGTCCGCCCCCTCGCCCACGGAGACCTCCCTCCTTACATTCTCCGTAGGGTTGGAACAGACATTGACGACTGAGCGCGGACACCGACTGAAAGGGTGACCTAGGTCACCACACAGGTTACACCTAATCTGCTCACACGATGCGGCCAGATGGCCTACCCCCCCACAATGAGCGCACTTCTGCACAGTGCAGCTTGCGCTCAAGTGTGAGGGGTCGCCACACCGGTGACACAGCTTCGGCTGCCCCTGGTAGAAGACAAGGATTCGATCTCTTCCCAAGAAAGCAGATGATGGTATGTGGGACACCGTCTGCCCCAGACGCTTAAGTTTAACCATAAACGTCCAGGCTCCCGACCAGATGCCAAACTCATCGCAGTTCTTCCGTGGCATCTCTGCTACCTCACCGTATCTTCCCAACCAGGTCATGATGTCCACACAGGAAAGCGACTCGTTACGGGTAAGAACGGTCACTTTCCTGAGACCATTCTGGCGAGAGATTGCTTGCGCAGCAAACCCTCGCCAGCCGGGCTCGCTTTTCACCAGCTCATAGTTCCCCCAGAAGACCTCAAGGCCCCCCGGCTGAACAAAGCTGATGTCAAACTCAGCCGTACCATGAGGATGTATCAAGGCGTAGATGTCACTCGCCTTGAAGCCCATCTCCAGCAGCAGCTCCACCACCCTCTTACGAGGAGGGCACGCATCATTGCCACGCCACTGGAGACGGACCACATTCCTCCTGGCCACGGCCGGCCCGGTTGTTGGGAGCGACCACTGATCTCCCCGTCTCTCTCGGAAGGCATCCAGACCATACCTATTTATCCAAAAGGATAGGTCCTTCTGCACTCCCCCTACTGTTATCGTCTGCTTCCCCTCCCTTAAGGCTTCTAGGAGGCGCTGTTGCAAACTGCCGTCCCCGGGCCCAGAAGATGAGGATGGGTGGGCCGACGGTCCCCCCACCACAACGCCCGCATACGACCTGCCGGGCGCTCTGGCAGAAGGAGCAACCGGCCCGCCACTGGTTGACACTCCCCCCACAATATTACAACCCACATTAACATCCACAACATTACCACCACCAACAATATTACCAACACTACTAACACTACCATTAATATTTACATTTCCACTTACATTCCTCTCCACAACTTTCATACCGGCCAGGCTGGTTACAGAGTTCTTCCTCTTGTCGATGGGCTTTTTATAAGTTGTTTTTGTCGTTTTTGGGGTCTCCACATCATCAGGTGCCGCTACTTCTGGGGCGCCGCCGGATATCTCAGGCGGCAATCCCTCAGCACCCTCCGCTTCACCGACCTCCATATCTGCTGCGCCACCAATACAATGTTCGGGAGGAGGGGTGCCGTCACCCCCCGTGCCCGCTAAACCCCTCCCACCGCCTTGCGGCGATGCAGATGGAGGGGCCGCAGGCACCGCTAGAGCCGCTCCCGGCACCAAACCAACCCCCCCTCCCGTCGGGGGATGGCCAGCAGTGCCGGAGCCTCTCCTACCGCCACCACTCGCTGCCGCAACACTTTTTGGTGCGTCCGCCGGCCGAGTCACATGACCAGCGGACTTCCGGTTTTCCGGCGCCACATCCGGTTTCCGGTTCCCCCCGTCCCCCGGCCTCCGGCTTGGGCCAGAGACCGGCTTCTGAGGTTCCCCATCCGCCGGACACGGGGACACGCCCCCTAGCGCCACGTGGCCATCGACACCACCTCCTTTACAGGAGACGGCATCTGGCGCCATCTTGGCCACATTGCTCAAAACCAGCACCATATTTTTCTGCCCACATACCCGCCACGACCCCACTGCAGAGGCCGGAGCTGGGGGATTTGCGGGGTTTGCGTCCCGAACCGAGCTCTCACCCGGTCCGGAACGCAAGGAAGACAGGTAGGAATATTTATAGGATACCCCACCTGTCTTCGCCTTTGTTTTCTTCCGCCTTAACTTCCAAAGCTTCTTCTTCTGTACTTTGTCCTCCTCTGGTGGCAACTCAGCTCCAAAAGTAAAGTTCTGGAGGGACACTGGGGACTCCTGCAGCCGTATTTGCGTGAGCAACCCCGGGGGGTGCCCACTGCCCGATTCAATGTCTTGCACACCTTGGCTGCAGGAAAGTTCCCCACTTGCCCCTCCATTACTGCCCTCCCAGGGGTCCTCCGAGCCCGTCTCCTCCCGGGTAGGCGTCCTCTCCACCTCCACGCTTTCCTCCATTTCTGTGGCCTCCACTTCTGCGGCCTCCAATTTTGCGGCCTCCATTTTTGCGGCCTCCACTTTTGCGGCCTCCACTTTTGCGGCCTCCACTTTTGCGGCCTCCACTTTTGCGGCCTCCACTTTTGCGGCCTCCACTTTTGCGGCCTCCACTGCCTCTGCACTTTTAGCAGCCAATGCCTTTACTCCCCTTTTGCAGGGGGTTTCATTACTTTGCGTGGGGGACGCCATCAGGGAAAACCTTTCATCATTCTCCAATTTCTCCCCGAAGGCTCCCCCACCGACCACAATCTCCATCTTTCTCTCCTCCACCATATTAATTTCTTCCAGTATTTCCTTTACCTGTAGATTATACCGGGACCTCTTGGCGCCTGATGTTTTAGCTGCTCGTCCCCTTGCGGCCGCCAGATCTTCCCGCAGCCGCCGCAGGGACTTACCGAGGTCCCGGTATTCTTCCAGCCGGGCAGCTAGGCGGGAGCTGAACGTCTCCACAGACTCTCCTGACCGAAGTAGCCCCCACTCCTCGACCGTGCTCTGGTCCCTTGGTCGGGCATCTGGCCTCGCTGGGCCTTCTGGTCCTCCACCTGGATGATCCTCCATGTCTCTCCTCCTGGCTCCTTCCAGAGCCCCAGCATCAGGGGGGGCCGCACAGATCTTTCCACGGGATGACCTTCTCACCCCTGATGCTGGCTGCACGCTCCCAGCAGGTTGGGAAGACCCCCTACCCCCCGCCTGCATGCTCCAGGGGGTAGAGGTCTGAGGCTCCATGTATGAATGGAGCCTCCTTCAGGGAAGCTTCCTTAGCCCAGGCAGGTGATAGAAACCTGGGCTGGTGAAAGAAAGGAAACTCCCTGGATTCCGGGTGTGGTCCACTCAACTCCACACACACAGCAGCTCTCACTCACACAACCTCCCTCCTTGCTGGTCACTGCTGCTACTCTTTTAATAGAAAAATATAAAACATTACAAAATAAACGGTATTTACAAAACAAACACAACAAAACAAAACTTATGTACATTTCTGTACAATTTACCCAGCCTGGCCCTTCTTACATAAATCCCCATGCATACATAACTATAATCCCATACTCATTCATACACACACCTAAACCCCCCCAACCCCAAGAAAACATAACTATAACACTATATACAACATACTCTTAAAAACCATGTGCCAACCAATGGCCCCCTAAAAAAAAATATCAAGACATATATAAAACAAAAAAATAATAATCACAATAATAATATAAACAAAATAATAATAATAATAATAATAATAATAATAATAAACTCTGAAAATAAAAGTTACCATCCCATGGTGCACTTACTTCAGTGCACCATGTAAATGAAAAGAAAAGAACAAAACACAAAAAACAAAAATATATATATATATATATATATATATTTATTTATTTTTTTCTAATTTTTTTTCAATTATTATTTTTTTTTTTTTTTTTATATATTTTTTACTTTTTTTTTTTTTTTTATTTTATTTTATTAACTTATCCACATTCATACCTAACCCTGTACACACTAACTTATCCATCACCACCCATCACCTCCCCGAACCAGCATCACGCCTCATGTCCTTCCATGTCCGCATAGTTCAGATGCTGGCCCCCACCACCCAACACATCACCCACCCAGCCCGATCCCACGTCTCATGTCCTCCTCACGTCCACGTAGTCCAGAATCGGGATGGGCACACCCCCAGGCCCCCCACCCCACCTATCTACTGCCCATCTTATCTAAACATTCACTCAAACCCATGCATACACCTATACACCATATAATCATACCGACACATAACTATAACAAAATATCATACTGTATACAATAACCCGAAAACCTAAGTTTGGCTGCTTGTAAGCCCTTTTTCTGTCTCCAAAAAGCTCAAAACAAAAACCTACTTGTGCTTACTCAGCCCATCACCAGAGGAGAGAGAGAGGAAAGCCCCCCTAGAGCACCAGCCCAGAGGCCAAAGCCAACCCCCAACCACCACCCCGGTCCCTATCGCTAAACCTATGCTGCTTGCCCTATCTCTATCCCTTATTACTTTATAAACTAATCTGTCCCTCCTGCTGTCTCTCATTCTGTCCCTATCGCTATTTCCCGGTGTCATGGCCAGGTGCAGACCCCCACCTCCAGTCTAATACCCAGGGGCACTCCCTCCCCTCCCCCTGAAGGTTGGTTCCACCTAGGGCACCCTAAAATTGAAGCCCCTCCAAAGTCGAGAGGCCTTGGATGCACCCAGTTTCTCAACCTCCAGAGACCGGACCTTCACCAGGTCACCCATGATATTCCTACACACCTCGTCCTCCAGGAGGATTTTACACTGAGTCGATACTAAGCACCGTGCGTTCCACGTGAAATACCTGATCACTAAACTAACTAAAAAAGAAGTGCAATGATCCCTTCCACCCAGGTCTCCGAATGCCCCATAGGCCCAACCAGCGTAGGAGAGGTTGGTCAGACCGGGCCAACCGATGGAGGCACCCACCCGTTTGTAAACCTCTGCATTGAAGGGACACTGAAGCAAGAAATGGTCCATGCTTTCCAGCGTGTCATCGCACTCCTCCCGAGGACAACCTCTTTCATCGGAGTTTCTGTACTTCAGATTGCCCCTTACATACAGCCTCCCATGGAAGCAGCGCCAAGCCAGATCCCAAAACTTCTGGGGAATCCTCACAGAGTTTAAAAGTTTTAATCCCACCCCGAGGTCGCTACTTGGGCAGTCCCTGAGCGCCAGGGGCTTCTGGAAGCAGGTCAACAAGACCTTTCTGTCAAGAAATTTTCTCGACATGGTCTTGATCTCCCTCGCCTCCAGACCCCACCGACGAACAACCTTCAGAACCGGGGCGGCATAAGCCGGGAGGTGCCCATGGGGTACACGCAGGTCTTTCGCTTGGCCTCCTGTCTCCCATTCCTGGAAGAAAGGCCGAAACCATCCCCTGCAGGAGGATATCCACAGAGGAGCCCTTTCTCTTTCAAAGAGGTTTGCCAAATTAATTTTAATGAAGGTGTTTACTAGAAACACCACTGGGTTAACCATACCTAACCCACCTAGTTTCCTCGGTAGGTAAGTAACCTCCCTCTTGATTAGGTTAAGCCTGTTTCCCCATAACAGTTGGAAGAACAGGCTATAGACCCGAGTCCAGAGAGGTTCTGGCAACATGCACACGCTGCCAAGGTAGAGCAACATGGGCATCAGGTAAGCCTTGGCCAGGTGAACCCTTTCCCTAAGGGACAAAGACCATCCCTTCCATTGGCCAACCTTCTGGGCAGCTATTGATAGCCTACCTTCCCAGTTTTTCATGGGGTAATCACCCGGGCCAAATTCAATGCCTAAGATTTTAGCAGACCCTTTGGGCTCTGGGAGGGTGTCCGGGAGATCAAAACTAGGATCCCCTCCCCCCAGCCAGAGACTTTCACACTTGTCCCGGTTGATCCTGGACCCAGATGCCCGTGAGTAGCGCTCAACTTCTGACATCACCCACTCTGCCTCCCCTCTCGAGGAGACAAAGATAGTGACGTCATCCGCGTACGCAACCACCCTCTGAGTGGCTTCCGGCTCCTCCAAGTCCATCCCCACCCCCGCCAATGGCCCACGATCGAGCCGCCTAAGAAAGGGGTCGATCGCGAAAACATACAGCAAGGGGCTTAAGGGACAACCCTGGCGGACACCAGACCCAACCTCAAAGGGGGTTCCAGTCCAACCGTTCACCAGTGCAAAAGACTCAGCCCCAGCGAATAGGGTCTGGAGCCAATTAACGAACTCACCCGGTAGGCCATACCTCAGAAGGACTGACCAAAGGTACTTGTGATTCACCCGATCAAAAGCTTTGGCCTGATCCAAGGACAGCATGTACCCCTCCCATCGGCCAGAATGTCCCTGCTCCACTGCCTCTCTGACACTGAGGACAGCACTAAAGGTGCTGCGGCCTGGAACAGAGCAATGCTGGGCCGACGAAAGGAGCCGGGGTGCAAACTTCACCAGCCGATTAAACAGTACTTTTGCGAGAACCTTTCTGTCCGTATTGAGGAGCGCTATGGGACGCCAGTTCTCAATACGTGTCGAATCCTTACCCTTTGACAGAATGATCAAGGCCGACTTGCCCATTGACTTTGGAAGAGCGCCCGAGGAGAGGCACTCATTAAAAACCGCAGTCAAGAGGGGAACTAAGGTTCCCTTAAAAGCCTTATAAAACTCAGATGTTAAGCCATCTGGGCCTGGCGACTTTTTGATGGCCAACCCATCAATCGCCAGCATCACTTCCTCTTCCTTGATCGACTCTGTCAAAACACCAAGCGAGGGGTCTGCTCCTGGCTCAGGGATGGTTTCAGCCAGGAAAGCCGACATTTCGTCTCGGTTTAGATCCTGCTCACCCAAAAGCTGCGAATAAAAGGATCTGATGACCTCCAGGATCCCTGATTTGGATCTCATCAGGGAGCCTGTACTATCTACCAGTCCTGTCACCACCTTACGACTCACTGACATCTTGCAGTTCTTGTAAGGGTCGGGCGAGCGGTACCTCCCGAAATCCCGTTCAAGAACCAAAGACGTGTGCCTATCATATTGGCATCTTTTGAGCAGAGCTTTCACCACGGAGATTTCCTCACGGCTACCTCCGGTTGAGACTAGATGTTCGAGTTTCCTCCTCATGTCTTGATACAGGCGATACCTGCTCATAGACCTGAGGCACGAGATCTGACGGAAAAACTCAGCCACCCGTTCTTTGAACACCTCCCACCACTCAGACTTAGTACCACCTAGATCCAATAAAGGTACCTGGCTCTGAAGAAAATCCTCGAAGGCCTGTCTTATCTCTGCTTCTTCCAGGAGAGTAGAATTCAGCCTCCATATACCTCTTCCCATCTGGAGGGACTCTGCAACATTCAAAGAAAACATAATCATACAGTGATCGGAGAACTCCACCTCAACGACGGACACTGCCGAAGAGATGGCGTCCTCCTTTAAAAAAAACCTGTCTATTCTGGATCTACGACTACCACTATGATAGGTGAATCCCGAGTGGCCTGGGGTATACCGAATGTGGATGTCCTCCAGGCGAGCATCACTAGCTATTCTATTCAACTCGACACTATCATAGGCCAGTACCTTTCTGGAACCTCCTCTGTCTTGGGGCCTAACGACAGTGTTAAAGTCCCCTCCAAAAATGACTTGTCGGCCTGTAAAAAGGAAGGGCTTAATCCTCATGAAGAGACTTTTCCGGTCCCACTTTGTCTGGGGACCGTAGATGTTAATGAGTCTTAGTTCTTGTCCCCTCATGAGAACATCTAAGATCAAGCACCGCCCCATTTCTAACTCGATCATCCGCCGGCATGTGACCGGTGCGGTAAAAAGTACCGCCACCCCGCTATATGGCTCAGCCGCAAGAGACCAGTAGGAGGGCCCACGTCGCCACTCCCTCCTAGCTTTCATGACCTCTGCCAAAAGTGACAGTCTGGTCTCCTGCAAAAACAAAATGTCAGCTTCAACCCGGCCGAGAAAATCAAAGGCTGCAAATCTAGCCATATTCGACTTAATGCTGGCAACGTTAATCGATGCCAGCGTCAACGGAGTGGGTGCCGCCATCATAAATGATTGAGTTAGACGGTTTTCTTCTTCCCACCCCTTGCTTTCTCCTCTGAGGAGGACCCCTCACCCTCTCTACCTCTTTTTTTTGTTTTTGAGGAGTCCATAACCTCCACCACCCCCCTCCCATTCTCATCTCCTGGGTCCGGGCCGACCCCCTCCCCCGGGGACAGTGGCCCCCGCAGAAGAGGAGGCTCAACGACACCTAGACTCCCTACCGTGCTCTCCCCCCCGCCCTGGGGGTCTGGAATATCCATGAGAACACGGTATCGGTTGGGGGAGCACACCAGGGGGGTGCAGGTTTTGCCTTCCTTGGCCGGGGCAGGGCCAGATGTTTTTAGCCCTGTTTTGATGTTACCCGGTGTCCCCTGTTTTGTTTTAGGCTGTGACCTCCCTTCCTCTTCCACACTTTCATAGTGGGAGGACTGGGAGTCCTCAGCCCTCTGCTCTCTCTCTATCCTCCTTATCTCCTCGTCCAGTACGGCCCCCCCAAGAGCATCAGTATCCTGGGGGGCATCCAGGTCCGAGCCAGAGGAGTCCCCAGTTTCCTGGGTCCTCCTCAGCTCTCGTTCCCTTCTGCGTTTTTCCGCCCTTCTCTGACGAGAAGGGGGTCCCCTCCTGGCGTTCGTCCTTTGCTCTTGGGCTCTATCGTCTCTGTCCGCCCCCTCGCCCACGGAGACCTCCCTCCTTACATTCTCCGTAGGGTTGGAACAGACATTGACGACTGAGCGCGGACACCGACTGAAAGGGTGACCTAGGTCACCACACAGGTTACACCTAATCTGCTCACACGATGCGGCCAGATGGCCTACCCCCCCACAATGAGCGCACTTCTGCACAGTGCAGCTTGCGCTCAAGTGTGAGGGGTCGCCACACCGGTGACACAGCTTCGGCTGGCCCTGGTAGAAGACAAGGATTCGATCTCTTCCCAAGAAAGCAGATGATGGTATGTGGGACACCGTCTGCCCCAGACGCTTAAGTTTAACCATAAACGTCCAGGCTCCCGACCAGATGCCAAACTCATCGCAGTTCTTCCGTGGCATCTCTGCTACCTCACCGTATCTTCCCAACCAGGTCATGATGTCCACACAGGAAAGCGACTCGTTACGGGTAAGAACGGTCACTTTCCTGAGACCATTCTGGCGAGAGATTGCTTGCGCAGCAAACCCTCGCCAGCCGGGCTCGCTTTTCACCAGCTCATAGTTCCCCCAGAAGACCTCAAGGCCCCCCGGCTGAACAAAGCTGATGTCAAACTCAGCCGTACCATGAGGATGTATCAAGGCGTAGATGTCACTCGCCTTGAAGCCCATCTCCAGCAGCAGCTCCACCACCCTCTTACGAGGAGGGCACGCATCATTGCCACGCCACTGGAGACGGACCACATTCCTCCTGGCCACGGCCGGCCCGGTTGTTGGGAGCGACCACTGATCTCCCCGTCTCTCTCGGAAGGCATCCAGATCATACCTATTTATCCAAAAGGATAGGTCCTTCTGCACTCCCCCTACTGTTATCGTCTGCTTCCCCTCCCTTAAGGCTTCTAGGAGGCGCTGTTGCAAACTGCCGTCCCCGGGCCCAGAAGATGAGGATGGGTGGGCCGACGGTCCCCCCACCACAACGCCCGCATACGACCTGCCGGGCGCTCTGGCAGAAGGAGCAACCGGCCCGCCAATGGTTGACACTCCCCCCACAATATTACAACCCACATTAACATCCACAACATTACCACCACCAACAATATTACCAACACTACTAACATTACCATTAATATTTACATTTTCACTTACATTCCTCTCCACAACTTTCATACCGGCCAGGCTGGTAACGGAGTTCTTCCTTTTGTCCATAGGCTTTATATATGTTGTTTTTGGGGTCTCCACATCATCAGGTGCCGCTACTTCTGGGGCGCCGCCGGATATCTCAGGCGGCAATCCCTCAGCACCCTCCGCTTCACCGACCTCCATATCTGCTGCGCCACCAATACAATGTTCGGGAGGAGGGGTGCCGTCACCCCCCGTGCCCGCTAAACCCCTCCCACCGCCTTGCGGCGATGCAGATGGAGGGGCCGCAGGCACCGCTAGAGCCGCTCCCGGCACCAAACCAACCCCCCCTCCCGTCGGGGGATGGCCAGCAGTGCCGGAGCCTCTCCTACCGCCACCACTCGCTGCCGCAACACTTTTTGGTGCGTCCGCCGGCCGAGTCACATGACCAGCGGACTTCCGGTTTTCCAGCGCCACATCCGGTTTCCGGTTCCCCCCGTCCCCCGGCCTCCGGCTTGCGCCAGAGACCGGCTTCTGAGGTTCCCCATCCGCCGGACACGGGGACACGCCCCCTAGCGCCACGTGGCCATCGACACCACCTCCTTTACAGGAGACGGCATCTGGCGCCATCTTGGCCACATTGCTCAAAACCAGCACCATATTTTTCTGCCCACATACCCGCCACGACCCCACTGCAGAGGCCGGAGCTGGGGGATTTGCGGGGTTTGCGTCCCGAACCGAGCTCTCACCCGGTCCGGAACGCAAGGAAGACAGGTAGGAATACTTATAGGTTACTCCACCTGTCTTCGCCTTTGCCTTCTTCCTCATCTTCCATAATTTTTTCTTCTTCCTTTTTTCCTCCTCTGGCGGCAACTCTGCTCCAAACGAAAAATTCTGCATAGACACTGGGGACTCCTGCTGCCGTATTTGTGTGAGCAACCCCGGGGGGTGCTCACTGTTAGATTCATAGTTCTCCACAGATCGGTTATAGGAATGTTCCACATTTGCCTCTCCATTGCTGCTTTCCCAGGGGGCCTCTGAGCCCGTCTCCGTCTCCCCCCGGGTCGGCATCCTCTCCTCCTCCGCTTCCACACTCTCCTCCGCTTCCACACTCTCCTCCATCTCCACAATTTCTCCAGCCTCCACTTCCACGGCCTCCGTTTCCACGGCCTCCACTTCCCTGGCCTCCACTTCCACGGCCTCCACTTCCACGGCCTCCACTTCCACGGCCTCCATGTTTATTGCAGCATTAGCATCCTTATTTTTCCTGACTTTGCTGTCTTTCTTTTTTGCTACTTCCCCTTTCCAGGGGGTTTCGTTACCTTGTGTGGGGGACGCCATCAGGGAAAACCTCTCATCGTTTTCCAGCTTCTCCCCGAAGGCTCCCCCACCAGCCACGATCTCCGATCGCCTTTCCTCCACCGCCTTGACTTCCTCCAGGATTTGTTTTACCTGGAGACTATACCGGGACCTCTTGGTGCCTGATGTTTTTGCGGCTCGTCCCCTGGCGACCGCCAGATCTTCACGCAGCCGCCGCAGGGACTTACCGAGGTCCCGGTATTCTTCCAGCCGGGCAGCTAGGCGGGAGCTGAACGTCTCCATCGACTCCCCCGACTGCAGTAGCCCCCACTCCTCGACCGTGCTCTGGTCCCTTGGTCGGGCATCTGGCCTTGCTGGGCCTTCTGGTCCTCCACCTGGATGATCCGCCATGTCTCTCCTCCTGGCTCCTTCCAGAGCCCCAGCATCAGGGGGGGCCGCACAGATCTTTACACGGGATGACCTTCTCACC
Organism: Rhinoderma darwinii; assembly: GCF_050947455.1. NCBI lineage: Eukaryota > Metazoa > Chordata > Amphibia > Anura > Rhinodermatidae > Rhinoderma > Rhinoderma darwinii. The sequence continues at coordinate 5,584,623 of NC_134687.1, forward strand.
CCTGATGCTGGCTGCACGCTCCCAGCAGGTTGGGAAGACCCCCTACCCCCCGCCTGCATGCTCCAGGGGGTAGAGGTCTGAGGCTCCATGTATGAATGGAGCCTCCTTCAGGGAAGCTTCCTTAGCCCAGGCAGGTGATAGAAACCTGGGCTGGTGAAAGAAAGGAAACTCCCTGGATTCCGGGTGTGGTCCACTCAACTCCACACACACAGCAGCTCTCACTCACACAACCTCCCTCCTTGCTGGTCACTGCTGCTACTCTTTTAATAGAAAAATATAAAACATTACAAAATAAACGGTATTTACAAAACAAACCCAACAAAACAAAACTTATGTACATTTCTGTACAATTTACCCAACCTGGCCCTTCTTACATAAATCCCCATGCATACATAACTATAATCCCATACTCATTCATACACACACCTAAACCCCCCCAACCCCAAGAAAACATAACTATAACACTATATACAACATACTCTTAAAAACCATGTGCCAACCAATGGCCCCCTAAAAAAAAATCAAGACATATATAAAACAAAATAAATAATAATCACAATAATAATATAAACAAAATAATAATAATAATAATAATAATAATAATAATAATAATAATAATAATAATAAACTCTGAAAATAAAAGTTACCATCCCATGGTGCACTTACTCCAGTGCACCATGTAAATGAAAAGAAAAGAACAAAACACAAAAAACAAAAATATATATATATATATATATATATATATATATATTTATTTATTTTTTTCTAATTATTTTCAATTTTTTTTTTTTTTTTTTTTTTATATATTTTTTACTTTTTTTTTTTTTTTTTTATTTTATTTTATTAACTTATCCACATTCATACCTAACCCTGTACACACTAACTTATCCATCACCACCCATCACCTCCCCCAACCAGCATCACGCCTCATGTCCTTCCATGTCCGCATAGTTCAGATGCTGGCCCCCACCACCCAACACATCACCCACCCAGCCCGATCCCACGTCTCATGTCCTCCTCACGTCCACGTAGTCCAGAATCGGGATGGGCACACCCCCAGGCCCCCCACCCCACCTATCTACTGCCCATCTTATCTAAACATTCACTCAAACCCATGCATACACCTATACACCATATAATCATACCGACACATAACTATAACAAAATATCATACTGTATACAATAACCCGAAAACCTAAGTTTGGCTGCTTGTAAGCCCTTTTTCTGTCTCCAAAAAGCTCAAAACAAAAACCTACTTGTGCTTACTCAGCCCATCACCAGAGGAGAGAGAGAGGAAAGCCCCCCTAGAGCACCAGCCCAGAGGCCAAAGCCAACCCCCAACCACCACCCCGGTCCCTATCGCTAAACCTATGCTGCTTGCCCTATCTCTATCCCTTATTACTTTATAAACTAATCTGTCCCTCCTGCTGTCTCTCATTCTGTCCCTATCGCTATTTCCCGGTGTCATGGCCAGGTGCAGACCCCCACCTCCAGTCTAATACCCAGGGGCACTCCCTCCCCTCCCCCTGAAGGTTGGTTCCACCTAGGGCACCCTAAAATTGAAGCCCCTCCAAAGTTGAGAGGCCTTGGATGCACCCAGTTTCTCAACCTCCAGAGACCGGACCTTCACCAGGTCACCCATGATATTCCTACACACCTCGTCCTCCAGGAGGATTTTACACTGAGTCGATACTAAGCACCGTGCGTTCCACGTGAAATACCTGATCACTAAACTAACTAAAAAAGAAGTGCAATGATCCCTTCCACCCAGGTCTCCGAATGCCCCATAGGCCCAACCAGCGTAGGAGAGGTTGGTCAGACCGGGCCAACCGATGGAGGCACCCACCCATTTGTAAACCTCTGCATTGAAGGGACACTGAAGCAAGAAATGGTCCATGCTTTCCAGCGTGTCATCGCACTCCTCCCGAGGACAACCTCTTTCATCTGAGTTTCTGTACTTCAGATTGCCCCTTACATACAGCCTCCCATGGAAGCAGCGCCAAGCCAGATCCCAAAACTTCTGGGGAATCCTCACAGAGTTTAAAAGTTTTAATCCCACCCCGAGGTCGCTACTTGGGCAGTCCCTGAGCGCCAGGGGCTTCTGGAAGCAGGTCAACAAGACCTTTCTGTCAAGAAATTTTCTCGACATGGTCTTGATCTCCCTCGCCTCCAGACCCCACCGACGAACAACCTTCAGAACCGGGGCGGCATAAGCCGGGAGGTGCCCATGGGGTACACGCAGGTCTTTCGCTTGGCCTCCTGTCTCCCATTCCTGGAAGAAAGGCCGAAACCATCCCCTGCAGGAGGATATCCACAGAGGAGCCCTTTCTCTTTCAAAGAGGTTTGCCAAATTAATTTTAATGAAGGTGTTTACTAGAAACACCACTGGGTTAACCATACCTAACCCACCTAGTTTCCTCGGTAGGTAAGTAACCTCCCTCTTGATTAGGTTAAGCCTGTTTCCCCATAACAGTTGGAAGAACAGGCTATAGACCCGAGTCCAGAGAGGTTCTGGCAACATGCACACGCTGCCAAGGTAGAGCAACATGGGCATCAGGTAAGCCTTGGCCAGGTGAACCCTTTCCCTAAGGGACAAAGACCATCCCTTCCATTGGCCAACCTTCTGGGCAGCTATTGATAGCCTACCTTCCCAGTTTTTCATGGGGTAATCACCCGGGCCAAATTCAATGCCTAAGATTTTAGCAGACCCTTTGGGCTCTGGGAGGGTGTCCGGGAGATCAAAACTAGGATCCCCTCCCCCCAGCCAGAGACTTTCACACTTGTCCCGGTTGATCCTGGACCCAGATGCCCGTGAGTAGCGCTCAACTTCTGACATCACCCACTCTGCCTCCCCTCTCGAGGAGACAAAGATAGTGACGTCATCCGCGTACGCAACCACCCTCCTGGTGGCTTCCGGCTCCTCCAAGTCCATCCCCACCCCCGCCAATGGCCCACGATCGAGCCGCCTAAGAAAGGGGTCGATCGCGAAAACATACAGCAAGGGGCTTAAGGGACAACCCTGGCGGACACCAGACCCAACCTCAAAGGGGGTTCCAGTCCAACCGTTCACCAGTGCAAAAGACTCAGCCCCAGCGTATAGGGTCTGGAGCCAATTAACGAACTCACCCGGTAGGCCATACCTCAGAAGGACTGACCATAGGTACTTGTGATTCACCCGGTCAAAAGCTTTGGCCTGATCCAAGGACAGCATGTACCCCTCCCATCGGCCAGAATGTCCCTGCTCCACTGCCTCTCTGACACTGAGGACAGCACTAAAGGTGCTGCGGCCTGGAACAGAGCAATGCTGGGCCGACGAAAGGAGCCGGGGTGCAAACTTCACCAGCCGATTAAACAGTACTTTTGCGAGAACCTTTCTGTCCGTATTGAGGAGCGCTATGGGACGCCAGTTCTCAATACGTGTCGAATCCTTACCCTTTGACAGAATGATCAAGGCCGACTTGCCCATTGACTTTGGAAGAGCGCCCGAGGAGAGGCACTCATTAAAAACCGCAGTCAAGAGGGGAACTAAGGTTCCCTTAAAAGCCTTATAAAACTCAGATGTTAAGCCATCTGGGCCTGGCGACTTTTTGATGGCCAACCCATCAATCGCCAGCATCACTTCCTCTTCCTTGATCGACTCTGTCAAAACACCAAGCGAGGGGTCTGCTCCTGGCTCAGGGATGGTTTCAGCCAGGAAAGCCGACATTTCGTCTCGGTTTAGATCCTGCTCACCCAAAAGCTGCGAATAAAAGGATCTGATGACCTCCAGGATCCCTGATTTGGATCTCATCAGGGAGCCTGTACTATCTACCAGTCCTGTCACCACCTTACGACTCACTGACATCTTGCAGTTCTTGTAAGGGTCGGGCGAGCGGTACCTCCCGAAATCCCGTTCAAGAACCAAAGACGTGTGCCTATCATATTGGCATCTTTTGAGCAGAGCTTTCACCACGGAGATTTCCTCACGGCTACCTCCGGTTGAGACTAGATGTTCGAGTTTCCTCCTCATGTCTTGATACAGGCGATACCTGCTCATAGACCTGAGGCACGAGATCTGACGGAAAAACTCAGCCACCCGTTCTTTGAACACCTCCCACCACTCAGACTTAGTACCACCTAGATCCAATAAAGGTACCTGGCTCTGAAGAAAATCCTCGAAGGCCTGTCTTATCTCTGCTTCTTCCAGGAGAGTAGAATTCAGCCTCCATATACCTCTTCCCATCTGGAGGGACTCTGCAACATTCAAAGAAAACATAATCATACAGTGATCGGAGAACTCCACCTCAACGACGGACACTGCCGAAGAGATGGCGTCCTCCTTTAAAAAAAACCTGTCTATTCTGGATCTACGACTACCACTATGATAGGTGAATCCCGAGTGGCCTGGGGTATACCGAATGTGGATGTCCTCCAGGCGAGCATCACTAGCTATTCTATTCAACTCGACACTATCATAGGCCAGTACCTTTCTGGAACCTCCTCTGTCTTGGGGCCTAACGACAGTGTTAAAGTCCCCTCCAAAAATGACTTGTCGGCCTGTAAAAAGGAAGGGCTTAATCCTCATGAAGAGACTTTTCCGGTCCCACTTTGTCTGGGGACCGTAGATGTTAATGAGTCTTAGTTCTTGTCCCCTCATGAGAACATCTAAGATCAAGCACCGCCCCATTTCTAACTCGATCATCCGCCGGCATGTGACCGGTGCGGTAAAAAGTACCGCCACCCCGCTATATGGCTCAGCCGCAAGAGACCAGTAGGAGGGCCCACGTCGCCACTCCCTCCTAGCTTTCATGACCTCTGCCAAAAGTGACAGTCTGGTCTCCTGCAAAAACAAAATGTCAGCTTCAACCCGGCCGAGAAAATCAAAGGCTGCAAATCTAGCCATATTCGACTTAATGCTGGCAACGTTAATCGATGCCAGCGTCAACGGAGTGGGTGCCGCCATCATAAATGATTGAGTTAGACGGTTTTCTTCTTCCCACCCCTTGCTTTCTCCTCTGAGGAGGACCCCTCACCCTCTTTACCTCTTTTTTTTGTTTTTGAGGAGTCCATAACCTCCACCACCCCCCTCCCATTCTCATCTCCTGGGTCCGGGCCGACCCCCTCCCCCGGGGACAGTGGCCCCCGCAGAAGAGGAGGCTCAACGACACCTAGACTCCCTACCGTGCTCTCCCCCCCGTCCTGGGGGTCTGGAATATCCATGAGAACACGGTATTGGTTGGGGGAGCACACCAGGGGGGTGCAGGTTTTGCCTTCCTTGGCCGGGGCAGGGCCAGATGTTTTTAGCCCTGTTTTGATGTTACCCGGTGTCCCCTGTTTTGTTTTAGGCTGTGACCTCCCTTCCTCTTCCACACTTTCATAGTGGGAGGACTGGGAGTCCTCAGCCCTCTGCTCTCTCTCTATCCTCCTTATCTCCTCGTCCAGTACGGCCCCCCCAAGAGCATCAGTATCCTGGGGGGCATCCAGGTCCGAGCCAGAGGAGTCCCCAGTTTCCTGGGTCCTCCTCAGCTCTCGTTCCCTTCTGCGTTTTTCCGCCCTTCTCTGACGAGAAGGGGGTCCCCTCCTGGCGTTCGTCCTTTGCTCTTGGGCTCTATCGTCTCTGTCCGCCCCCTCGCCCACGGAGACCTCCCTCCTTACATTCTCCGTAGGGTTGGAACAGACATTGACGACTGAGCGCGGACACCGACTGAAAGGGTGACCTAGGTCACCACACAGGTTACACCTAATCTGCTCACACGATGCGGCCAGATGGCCTACCCCCCCACAATGAGCGCACTTCTGCACAGTGCAGCCTGCGCTCAAGTGTGAGGGGTCGCCACACCGGTGACACAGCTTCGGCTGCCCCTGGTAGAAGACAAGGATTCGATCTCTTCCCAAGAAAGCAGATGATGGTATGTGGGACACCGTCTGCCCCAGACGCTTAAGTTTAACCATAAACGTCCAGGCTCCCGACCAGATGCCAAACTCATCGCAGTTCTTCCGTGGCATCTCTGCTACCTCACCGTATCTTCCCAACCAGGTCATGATGTCCACACAGGAAAGCGACTCGTTACGGGTAAGAACGGTCACTTTCCTGAGACCATTCTGGCGAGAGATTGCTTGCGCAGCAAACCCTCGCCAGCCGGGCTCGCTTTTCACCAGCTCATAGTTCCCCCAGAAGACCTCAAGGCCCCCCGGCTGAACAAAGCTGATGTCAAACTCAGCCGTACCATGAGGATGTATCAAGGCGTAGATGTCACTCGCCTTGAAGCCCATCTCCAGCAGCAGCTCCACCACCCTCTTACGAGGAGGGCACGCATCATTGCCACGCCACTGGAGACGGACCACATTCCTCCTGGCCACGGCCGGCCCGGTTGTTGGGAGCGACCACTGATCTCCCCGTCTCTCTCGGAAGGCATCCAGACCATACCTATTTATCCAAAAGGATAGGTCCTTCTGCACTCCCCCTACTGTTATCGTCTGCTTCCCCTCCCTTAAGGCTTCTAGGAGGCGCTGTTGCAAACTGCCGTCCCCGGGCCCAGAAGATGAGGATGGGTGGGCCGACGGTCCCCCCACCACAACGCCCGCATACGACCTGCCGGGCGCTCTGGCAGAAGGAGCAACCGGCCCGCCAATGGTTGACACTCCCCCCACAATATTACAACCCACATTAACATCCACAACATTACCACCACCAACAATATTACCAACACTACTAACATTACCATTAATATTTACATTTTCACTTACATTCCTCTCCACAACTTTCATACCGGCCAGGCTGGTAACGGAGTTCTTCCTTTTGTCCATAGGCTTTATATATGTTGTTTTTGGGGTCTCCACATCATCAGGTGCCGCTACTTCTGAGGCGCCGCCGGATATCTCAGGCGGCAATCCCTCAGCACCCTCCGCTTCACCGACCTCCATTTCTGCTGCGCCACCAATGCAATGTTCGGGAGGAGGGGTGCCGTCACCCCCCGTGCCCGCTAAACCCCTCCCACCGCCTTGCGGCGATGCAGATGGAGGGGCCGCAGGCACAGCTAGAGCCGCTCCCGGCACCAAACCACCCCCCCCCTCCCGTCGGGGGATGGCCAGCAGTGCCGAAGCCTCTCCTACCGCCACCACTCGCTGCCGCAACACTTTCTGGTGCGTCCGCCGGCCGAGTCACATGACCAGCGGACTTCCGGTTTTTCGGCGCCACATCCGGTTTCCGGTTCCCCCTGTCCCCCGGCCTCCGGCTTGCGCCAGAGACCGGCTTCTGAGGTTCCCCATCCGCCGGACACGGGGACACGCCCCCTAGCGCCACGTGGCCATCGACACCACCTCCTTTACAGGAGACGGCGTCTGGCGCCATCTTGGCCACATTGCTCAAAACCAGCACCATATCTTTCTGCCCACATACCCGCCACGACCCCACTGCAGAGGCCGGAGCTGGGGGATTTGCGGGGTTTGCGTCCCGAACCGAGCTCTCACCCGGTCCGGAACGCAAGGAAGACAGGTAGGAATATTTATAGGATACCCCACCTGTCTTCGCCTTTGTTTTCTTCCGCCTTAACTTCCAAAGCTTCTTCTTCTGTACTTTGTCCTCCTCTGGTGGCAACTCAGCTCCAAAAGTAAAGTTCTGGAGGGACACTGGGGACTCCTGCAGCCGTATTTGCGTGAGCAACCCCGGGGGGTGCCCACTGCCCGATTCAATGTCTTGCACACCTTGGCTGCAGGAAAGTTCCCCACTTGCCCCTCCATTACTGCCCTCCCAGGGGTCCTCCGAGCCCGTCTCCTCCCGGGTAGGCGTCCTCTCCACCTCCACGCTTTCCTCCATTTCTGTGGCCTCCGCTTCTGCGGCCTCCAATTTTGCGGCCTCCATTTTTGCGGCCTCCACTTTTGCGGCCTCCACTTTTGCGGCCTCCACTTTTGCGGCCTCCACTGCCTCTACACTTTTAGCAGCCAATGCCTTTACTCCCCTTTTGCAGGAGGTTTCATTACTTTGCGTGGGGGACGCCATCAGGGAAAACCTTTCATCATTCTCCAATTTCTCCCCGAAGGCTCCCCCACCGACCACAATCTCCATCTTTCTCTCCTCCACCATATTAATTTCTTCCAGTATTTCCTTTACCTGTAGATTATACCGGGACCTCTTGGCGCCTGATGTTTTAGCTGCTCGTCCCCTTGCGGCCGCCAGATCTTCCCGCAGCCGCCGCAGGGACTTACCGAGGTCCCGGTATTCTTCCAGCCGGGCAGCTAGGCGGGAGCTGAACGTCTCCACAGACTCTCCTGACCGAAGTAGCCCCCACTCCTCGACCGTGCTCTGGTCCCTTGGTCGGGCATCTGGCCTCGCTGGGCCTTCTGGTCCTCCACCTGGATGATCCTCCATGTCTCTCCTCATGGCTCCTTCCAGAGCCCCAGCATCAGGGGGGGCGCACAGATCTTTCCACGGGATGACCTTCTCACCCCTGATGCTGGCTGCACGCTCCCAGCAGGTTGGGAAGACCCCCTACCCCCCGCCTGCATGCTCCAGGGGGTAGAGGTCTGAGGCTCCATGTATGAATGGAGCCTCCTTCAGGAAAGTTTCCTTAGCCCAGGCAGGTGATAGAAACCTGGGCTGGTGAAAGAAAGGAAACTCCCTGGATCTCGGGTGTGGTCCACTAAACACACACACACAGCAGCTCTCTCACACACAACCTCCCTCCTTGCTGGTCACTGCTGCTACTCTTTTAATAGAAAAATATAAAACATTACAAAATAAACGGTATTTACAAAACAAACACAACAAAACAAAACTTATGTACATTTCTGTACAATTTACCCAACCTGGCCCTTCTTACATAAATCCCCATGCATACATAACTATAATCCCATACTCATTCATACACACACCTAAACCCCCCCAACCCCAAGAAAACATAACTATAACACTATATACAACATACTCTTAAAAACCATGTGCCAACCAATGGCCCCCTAAAAAAAAAAATCAAGACATATATAAAACAAAATAAATAATAATCACAATAATAATATAAACAAAATAATAATAATAATAATAATAATAATAATAATAATAATAATAAACTCTGAAAATAAAAGTTACCATCCCATGGTGCACTTACTCCAGTGCACCATGTAAATGAAAAGAAAAGAACAAAACACAAAAAAAACAAAAATATATATATATATATATATATATATATTTATTTATTTTTTTCTAATTTTTTTCAATTATTATTTTTTTTTTTTTTTTTTTTTTTTTTTTTATATATTTTTTACTTTTTTTTTTATTTTATTTTATTAACTTATCCACATTCATACCTAACCCTGTACACACTAACTTATCCATCACCACCCATCACCTCCCCCAACCAGCATCACGCCTCATGTCCTTCCATGTCCGCATAGTTCAGATGCTGGCCCCCACCACCCAACACATCACCCACCCAGCCCGATCCCACGTCTCATGTCCTCCTCACGTCCACGTAGTCCAGAATCGGGATGGGCACACCCCCAGGCCCCCCACCCCACCTATCTACTGCCCATCTTATCTAAACATTCACTCAAACCCATGCATACACCTATACACCATATAATCATACCGACACATAACTATAACAAAATATCATACTGTATACAATAACCCGAAAACCTAAGTTTGGCTGCTTGTAAGCCCTTTTTCTGTCTCCAAAAAGCTCAAAACAAAAACCTACTTGTGCTTACTCAGCCCATCACCAGAGGAGAGAGAGAGGAAAGCCCCCCTAGAGCACCAGCCCAGAGGCCAAAGCCAACCCCCAACCACCACCCCGGTCCCTATCGCTAAACCTATGCTGCTTGCCCTATCTCTATCCCTTATTACTTTATAAACTAATCTGTCCCTCCTGCTGTCTCTCATTCTGTCCCTATCGCTATTTCCCGGTGTCATGGCCAGGTGCAGACCCCCACCTCCAGTCTAATACCCAGGGACACTCCCTCCCCTCCCCCTGAAGGTTGGTTCCACCTAGGGCACCCTAAAATTGAAGCCCCTCCAAAGTCGAGAGGCCTTGGATGCACCCAGTTTCTCAACCTCCAGAGACCGGACCTTCACCAGGTCACCCATGATATTCCTACACACCTCGCCCTCCAGGAGGATTTTACACTGAGTCGATACTAAGCACCGTGCGTTCCACGTGAAATACCTGATCACTAAACTAACTAAAAAAGAAGTGCAATGATCCCTTCCACCCAGGTCTCCGAATGCCCCATAGGCCCAACCAGCGTAGGAGAGGTTGGTCAGACCGGGCCAACCGATGGAGGCACCCACCCGTTTGTAAACCTCTGCATTGAAGGGACACTGAAGCAAGAAATGGTCCATGCTTTCCAGCGTGTCATCGCACTCCTCCCGAGGACAACCTCTTTCATCGGAGTTTCTGTACTTCAGATTGCCCCTTACATACAGCCTCCCATGGAAGCAGCGCCAAGCCAGATCCCAAAACTTCTGGGGAATCCTCACAGAGTTTAAAAGTTTTAATCCCACCCCGAGGTCGCTACTTGGGCAGTCCCTGAGCGCCATGGGCTTCTGGAAGCAGGTCAACAAGACCTTTCTGTCAAGAAATTTTCTCGACATGGTCTTGATCTCCCTCGCCTCCAGACCCCACCGACGAACAACCTTCAGAACCGGGGCGGCATAAGCCGGGAGGTGCCCATGGGGTACACGCAGGTCTTTCGCTTGGCCTCCTGTCTCCCATTCCTGGAAGAAAGGCCGAAACCATCCCCTGCAGGAGGATATCCACAGAGGAGCCCTTTCTATTTCAAAGAGGTTTGCCAAATTAATTTTAATGAAGGTGTTTACTAGAAACACCACTGGGTTAACCATACCTAACCCACCTAGTTTCCTCGGTAGGTAAGTAACCTCCCTCTTGATTAGGTTAAGCCTGTTTCCCCATAACAGTTGGAAGAACAGGCTATAGACCCGAGTCCAGAGAGGTTCTGGCAACATGCACACGCTGCCAAGGTAGAGCAACATGGGCATCAGGTAAGCCTTGGCCAGGTGAACCCTTTCCCTAAGGGACAAAGACCATCCCTTCCATTGGCCAACCTTCTGGGCAGCTATTGATAGCCTACCTTCCCAGTTTTTCATGGGGTAATCACCCGGGCCAAATTCAATGCCTAAGATTTTAGCAGACCCTTTGGGCTCTGGGAGGGTGTCCGGGAGATCAAAACTAGGATCCCCTCCCCCCAGCCAGAGACTTTCACACTTGTCCCGGTTGATCCTGGACCCAGATGCCCGTGAGTAGCGCTCAACTTCTGACATCACCCACTCTGCCTCCCCTCTCGAGGAGACAAAGATAGTGACGTCATCCGCGTACGCAACCACCCTCTGAGTGGCTTCCGGCTCCTCCAAGTCCATCCCCACCCCCGCCAATGGCCCACGATCGAGCCGCCTAAGAAAGGGGTCGATCGCGAAAACATACAGCAAGGGGCTTAAGGGACAACCCTGGCGGACACCAGACCCAACCTCAAAGGGGGTTCCAGTCCAACCGTTCACCAGTGCAAAAGACTCAGCCCCAGCGTATAGGGTCTGGAGCCAATTAACGAACTCACCCGGTAGGCCATACCTCAGAAGGACTGACCAAAGGTACTTGTGATTCACCCGGTCAAAAGCTTTGGCCTGATCCAAGGACAGCATGTACCCCTCCCATCGGCCAGAATGTCCCTGCTCCACTGCCTCTCTGACACTGAGGACAGCACTAAAGGTGCTGCGGCCTGGAACAGAGCAATGCTGGGCCGACGAAAGGAGCCGGGGTGCAAACTTCACCAGCCGATTAAACAGTACTTTTGCGAGAACCTTTCTGTCCGTATTGAGGAGCGCTATGGGACGCCAGTTCTCAATACGTGTCGAATCCTTACCCTTTGACAGAATGATCAAGGCCGACTCGCCCATTGACTTTGGAAGAGCGCCCGAGGAGAGGCACTCATTAAAAACCGCAGTCAAGAGGGGAACTAAGGTTCCCTTAAAAGCCTTATAAAACTCAGATGTTAAGCCATCTGGGCCTGGCGACTTTTTGATGGCCAACCCATCAATCGCCAGCATCACTTCCTCTTCCTTGATCGACTCTGTCAAAACACCAAGCGAGGGGTCTGCTCCTGGCTCAGGGATGGTTTCAGCCAGGAAAGCCGACATTTCGTCTCGGTTTAGATCCTGCTCACCCAAAAGCTGCGAATAAAAGGATCTGATGACCTCCAGGATCCCTGATTTGGATCTCATCAGGGAGCCTGTACTATCTACCAGTCCTGTCACCACCTTACGACTCACTGACATCTTGCAGTTCTTGTAAGGGTCGGGCGAGCGGTACCTCCCGAAATCCCGTTCAAGAACCAAAGACGTGTGCCTATCATATTGGCATCTTTTGAGCAGAGCTTTCACCACGGAGATTTCCTCACGGCTACCTCCGGTTGAGACTAGATGTTCGAGTTTCCTCCTCATGTCTTGATACAGGCGATACCTGCTCATAGACCTGAGGCACGAGATCTGACGGAAAAACTCAGCCACCCGTTCTTTGAACACCTCCCACCACTCAGACTTAGTACCACCTAGATCCAATAAAGGTACCTGGCTCTGAAGAAAATCCTCGAAGGCCTGTCTTATCTCTGCTTCTTCCAGGAGAGTAGAATTCAGCCTCCATATACCTCTTCCCATCTGGAGGGACTCTGCAACATTCAAAGAAAACATAATCATACAGTGATCGGAGAACTCCACCTCAACGACGGACACTGCCGAAGAGATGGCGTCCTCCTTTAAAAAAAACCTGTCTATTCTGGATCTACGACTACCACTATGATAGGTGAATCCCGAGTGGCCTGGGGTATACCGAATGTGGATGTCCTCCAGGCGAGCATCACTAGCTATTCTATTCAACTCGACACTATCATAGGCCAGTACCTTTCTGGAACCTCCTCTGTCTTGGGGCCTAACGACAGTGTTAAAGTCCCCTCCAAAAATGACTTGTCGGCCTGTAAAAAGGAAGGGCTTAATCCTCATGAAGAGACTTTTCCGGTCCCACTTTGTCTGGGGACCGTAGATGTTAATGAGTCTTAGTTCTTGTCCCCTCATGAGAACATCTAAGATCAAGCACCGCCCCATTTCTAACTCGATCATCCGCCGGCATGTGACCGGTGCGGTAAAAAGTACCGCCACCCCGCTATATGGCTCAGCCGCAAGAGACCAGTAGGAGGGCCCACGTCGCCACTCCCTCCTAGCTTTCACGACCTCTGCCAAAAGTGACAGTCTGGTCTCCTGCAAAAACAAAATGTCAGCTTCAACCCGGCCGAGAAAATCAAAGGCTGCAAATCTAGCCATATTCGACTTAATGCTGGCAACGTTAATCGATGCCAGCGTCAACGGAGTGGGTGCCGCCATCATAAATGATTGAGTTAGACGGTTTTCTTCTTCCCACCCCTTGCTTTCTCCTCTGAGGAGGACCCCTCACCCTCTTTACCTCTTTTTTTTGTTTTTGAGGAGTCCATAACCTCCACCACCCCCCTCCCATTCTCATCTCCTCGGTCCGGGCCGACCCCCTCCCCCGGGGACAGTGGCCCCCGCAGAAGAGGAGGCTCAACGACACCTAGACTCCCTACCGTGCTCTCCCCCCCATCCTGGGGGTCTGGAATATCCATGAGAACACGGTATCGGTTGGGGGAGCACACCAGGGGGGTGCAGGTTTTGCCTTCCTTGGCCGGGGCAGGGCCAGATGTTTTTAGCACTGTTTTGATGTTACCCGGTGTCCCCTGTTTTGTTTTAGGCTGTGACCTCCCTTCCTCTTCCACACTTTCATAGTGGGAGGACTGGGAGTCCTCAGCCCTCTGCTCTCTCTCTATCCTCCTTATCTCCTCGTCCAGTACGGCCCCCCCAAGAGCATCAGTATCCTGGGGGGCATCCAGGTCCGAGCCAGAGGAGTCCCCAGTTTCCTGGGTCCTCCTCAGCTCTCGTTCCCTTCTGCGTTTTTCCGCCCTTCTCTGACGAGAAGGGGGTCCCCTCCTGGCGTTCGTCCTTTGCTCTTGGGCTCTATCGTCTCTGTCCGCCCCCTCGCCCACGGAGACCTCCCTCCTTACATTCTCCGTAGGGTTGGAACAGACATTGACGACTGAGCGCGGACACCGACTGAAAGGGTGACCTAGGTCACCACACAGGTTACACCTAATCTGCTCACACGATGCGGCCAGATGGCCTACCCCCCCACAATGAGCGCACTTCTGCACAGTGCAGCTTGCGCTCAAGTGTGAGGGGTCGCCACACCGGTGACACAGCTTCGGCTGCCCCTGGTAGAAGACAAGGATTCGATCTCTTCCCAAGAAAGCAGATGATGGTATGTGGGACACCGTCTGCCCCAGACGCTTAAGTTTAACCATAAACGTCCAGGCTCCCGACCAGATGCCAAACTCATCGCAGTTCTTCCGTGGCATCTCTGCTACCTCACCGTATCTTCCCAACCAGGTCATGATGTCCACACAGGAAAGCGACTCGTTACGGGTAAGAACGGTCACTCTCCTGAGACCATTCTGGCGAGAGATTGCTTGCGCAGCAAACCCTCGCCAGCCGGGCTCGCTTTTCACCAGCTCATAGTTCCCCCAGAAGACCTCAAGGCCCCCCGGCTGAACAAAGCTGATGTCAAACTCAGCCGTACCATGAGGATGTATCAAGGCGTAGATGTCACTCGCCTTGAAGCCCATCTCCAGCAGCAGCTCCACCACCCTCTTACGAGGAGGGCACGCATCATTGCCACGCCACTGGAGACGGACCACATTCCTCCTGGCCACGGCCGGCCCGGTTGTTGGGAGCGACCACTGATCTCCCCGTCTCTCTCGGAAGGCATCCAGACCATACCTATTTATCCAAAAGGATAGGTCCTTCTGCACTCCCCCTACTGTTATCGTCTGCTTCCCCTCCCTTAAGGCTTCTAGGAGGCGCTGTTGCAAACTGCCGTCCCCGGGCCCAGAAGATGAGGATGGGTGGGCCGACGGTCCCCCCACCACAACGCCCGCATACGACCTGCCGGGCGCTCTGGCAGAAGGAGCAACCGGCCCGCCAATGGTTGACACTCCCCCCACAATATTACAACCCACATTAACATCCACAACATTACCACCAACAATATTACCAACACTACTAACATTACCATTAATATTTACATTTTCATTTACATTCCTCTCCACAACTTTCATACTGGCCAGGCTGGTAACGGAGTTCTTCCTTTTGTCCATAGGCTTTATATATGTTGTTTTTGGGGTCTCCACATCATCAGGTGCCGCTACTTCTGGGGCGCCGCCGGATATCTCAGGTGGCAATCCCTCAGCACCCTCCGCTTCACCGACCTCCATTTCTGCTGCGCCACCAATGCAATGTTCGGGAGGAGGGGTGCCGTCACCCCCCGTGCCCGCTAAACCCCTCCCACCGCCTTGCGGCGATGCAGATGGAGGGGCCGCAGGCACAGCTAGAGCCGCTCCCGGCACCAAACCACCCCCCCCTCCCGTCGGGGGATGGCCAGCAGTGCCGAAGCCTCTCCTACCGCCACCACTCGCTGCCGCAACACTTTCTGGTGCGTCCGCCGGCCGAGTCACATGACCAGCGGACTTCCGGTTTTTCGGCGCCACATCCGGTTTCCGGTTCCCCCTGTCCCCCGGCCTCCGGCTTGCGCCAGAGACCGGCTTCTGAGGTTCCCCATCCGCCGGACACGGGGACACGCCCCCTAGCGCCACGTGGCCATCGACACCACCTCCTTTACAGGAGACGGCGTCTGGCGCCATCTTGGCCACATTGCTCAAAACCAGCACCATATCTTTCTGCCCACATACCCGCCACGACCCCACTGCAGAGGCCGGAGCTGGGGGATTTGCGGGGTTTGCGTCCCGAACCGAGCTCTCACCCGGTCCGGAACGCAAGGAAGACAGGTAGGAATATTTATAGGATACCCCACCTGTCTTCGCCTTTGTTTTCTTCCGCCTTAACTTCCAAAGCTTCTTCTTCTGTACTTTGTCCTCCTCTGGTGGCAACTCAGCTCCAAAAGTAAAGTTCTGGAGGGACACTGGGGACTCCTGCAGCCGTATTTGCGTGAGCAACCCCGGGGGGTGCCCACTGCCCGATTCAATGTCTTGCACACCTTGGCTGCAGGAAAGTTCCCCACTTGCCCCTCCATTACTGCCCTCCCAGGGGTCCTCCGAGCCCGTCTCCTCCCGGGTAGGCGTCCTCTCCACCTCCACGCTTTCCTCCATTTCTGTGGCCTCCGCTTCTGCGGCCTCCAATTTTGCGGCCTCCAATTTTGCGGCCTCCACTTTTGCGGCCTCCACTTTTGCGGCCTCCACTTTTGCGGCCTCCACTGCCTCTGCACTTTTAGCAGCCAATGCCTTTACTCCCCTTTTGCAGGAGGTTTCATTACTTTGCGTGGGGGACGCCATCAGGGAAAACCTTTCATCATTCTCCAATTTCTCCCCGAAGGCTCCCCCACCGACCACAATCTCCATCTTTCTCTCCTCCACCATATTAATTTCTTCCAGTATTTCCTTTACCTGTAGATTATACCGGGACCTCTTGGCGCCTGATGTTTTAGCTGCTCGTCCCCTTGCGGCCGCCAGATCTTCCCGCAGCCGCCGCAGGGACTTACCGAGGTCCCGGTATTCTTCCAGCCGGGCAGCTAGGCGGGAGCTGAACGTCTCCACAGACTCTCCTGACCGAAGTAGCCCCCACTCCTCGACCGTGCTCTGGTCCCTTGGTCGGGCATCTGGCCTCGCTGGGCCTTCTGGTCCTCCACCTGGATGATCCTCCATGTCTCTCCTCATGGCTCCTTCCAGAGCCCCAGCATCAGGGGGGGCCGCACAGATCTTTCCACGGGATGACCTTCTCACCCCTGATGCTGGCTGCACGCTCCCAGCAGGTTGGGAAGACCCCCTACCCCCCGCCTGCATGCTCCAGGGGGTAGAGGTCTGAGGCTCCATGTATGAATGGAGCCTCCTTCAGGAAAGTTTCCTTAGCCCAGGCAGGTGATAGAAACCTGGGCTGGTGAAAGAAAGGAAACTCCCTGGATCTCGGGTGTGGTCCACTAAACACACACACACAGCAGCTCTCTCACACACAACCTCCCTCCTTGCTGGTCACTGCTGCTACTCTTTTAATAGAAAAATATAAAACATTACAAAATAAACGGTATTTACAAAACAAACACAACAAAACAAAACTTATGTACATTTCTGTACAATTTACCCAGCCTGGCCCTTCTTACATAAATCCCCATGCATACATAACTATAATCCCATACTCATTCATACACACACCTAAACCCCCCCAACCCCAAGAAAACATAACTATAACACTATATAAAACATACTCTTAAAAACCATGTGCCAACCAATGGCCCCCTAAAAAAAAATATCAAGACATATATAAAACAAAAAAATAATAATCACAATAATAATATAAACAAAATAATAATAATAATAATAATAATAATAAACTCTGAAAATAAAAGTTACCATCCCATGGTGCACTTACTTCAGTGCACCATGTAAATGAAAAGAAAAGAACAAAACACAAAAAACAAAAATATATATATATATATATATATATTTATTTATTTTTTTCTAATTTTTTTCAATTATTATTTTTTTTTTTTTTTTTTTTTATATATTTTTTACTTTTTTTTTTTTTTTTTTATTTTATTTTATTAACTTATCCACATTCATACCTAACCCTGTACACACTAACTTATCCATCACCACCCATCACCTCCCCCAACCAGCATCACGCCTCATGTCCTTCCATGTCCGCATAGTTCAGATGCTGGCCCCCACCACCCAACACATCACCCACCCAGCCCGATCCCACGTCTCATGTCCTCCTCACGTCCACGTAGTCCAGAATCGGGATGGGCACACCCCCAGGCCCCCCACCCCACCTATCTACTGCCCATCTTATCTAAACATTCACTCAAACCCATGCATACACCTATACACCATATAATCATACCGACACATAACTATAACAAAATATCATACTGTATACAATAACCCGAAAACCTAAGTTTGGCTGCTTGTAAGCCCTTTTTCTGTCTCCAAAAAGCTCAAAACAAAAACCTACTTGTGCTTACTCAGCCCATCACCAGAGGAGAGAGAGAGGAAAGCCCCCCTAGAGCACCAGCCCAGAGGCCAAAGCCAACCCCCAACCACCACCCCGGTCCCTATCGCTAAACCTATGCTGCTTGCCCTATCTCTATCCCTTATTACTTTATAAACTAATCTGTCCCTCCTGCTGTCTCTCATTCTGTCCCTATCGCTATTTCCCGGTGTCATGGCCAGGTGCAGACCCCCACCTCCAGTCTAATACCCAGGGGCACTCCCTCCCCTCCCCCTGAAGGTTGGTTCCACCTAGGGCACCCTAAAATTGAAGCCCCTCCAAAGTCGAGAGGCCTTGGATGCACCCAGTTTCTCAACCTCCAGAGACCGGACCTTCACCAGGTCACCCATGATATTCCTACACACCTCGTCCTCCAGGAGGATTTTACACTGAGTCGATACTAAGCACCGTGCGTTCCACGTGAAATACCTGATCACTAAACTAACTAAAAAAGAAGTGCAATGATCCCTTCCACCCAGGTCTCCGAATGCCCCATAGGCCCAACCAGCGTAGGAGAGGTTGGTCAGACCGGGCCAACCGATGGAGGCACCCACCCGTTTGTAAACCTCTGCATTGAAGGGACACTGAAGCAAGAAATGGTCCATGCTTTCCAGCGTGTCATCGCACTCCTCCCGAGGACAACCTCTTTCATCGGAGTTTCTGTACTTCAGATTGCCCCTTACATACAGCCTCCCATGGAAGCAGCGCCAAGCCAGATCCCAAAATTTCTGGGGAATCCTCACAGAGTTTAAAAGTTTTAATCCCACCCCGAGGTCGCTACTTGGGCAGTCCCTGAGCGCCAGGGGCTTCTGGAAGCAGGTCAACAAGACCTTTCTGTCAAGAAATTTTCTCGACATGGTCTTGATCTCCCTCGCCTCCAGACCCCACCGACGAACAACCTTCAGAACCGGGGCGGCATAAGCCGGGAGGTGCCCATGGGGTACACGCAGGTCTTTCGCTTGGCCTCCTGTCTCCCATTCCTGGAAGAAAGGCCGAAACCATCCCCTGCAGGAGGATATCCACAGAGGAGCCCTTTCTCTTTCAAAGAGGTTTGCCAAATTAATTTTAATGAAGGTGTTTACTAGAAACACCACTGGGTTAACCATACCTAACCCACCTAGTTTCCTCGGTAGGTAAGTAACCTCCCTCTTGATTAGGTTAAGCCTGTTTCCCCATAACAGTTGGAAGAACAGGCTATAGACCCGAGTCCAGAGAGGTTCTGGCAACATGCACACGCTGCCAAGGTAGAGCAACATGGGCATCAGGTAAGCCTTGGCCAGGTGAACCCTTTCCCTAAGGGACAAAGACCATCCCTTCCATTGGCCAACCTTCTGGGCAGCTATTGATAGCCTACCTTCCCAGTTTTTCATGGGGTAATCACCCGGGCCAAATTCAATGCCTAAGATTTTAGCAGACCCTTTGGGCTCTGGGAGGGTGTCCGGGAGATCAAAACTAGGATCCCCTCCCCCCAGCCAGAGACTTTCACACTTGTCCCGGTTGATCCTGGACCCAGATGCCCGTGAGTAGCGCTCAACTTCTGACATCACTCACTCTGCCTCCCCTCTCGAGGAGACAAAGATAGTGACGTCATCCGCGTACGCAACCACCCTCTGAGTGGCTTCCGGCTCCTCCAAGTCCATCCCCACCCCCGCCAATGGCCCACGATCGAGCCGCCTAAGAAAGGGGTCGATCGCGAAAACATACAGCAAGGGGCTTAAGGGACAACCCTGGCGGACACCAGACCCAACCTCAAAGGGGGTTCCAGTCCAACCGTTCACCAGTGCAAAAGACTCAGCCCCAGCGTATAGGGTCTGGAGCCAATTAACGAACTCACCCGGTAGGCCATACCTCAGAAGGACTGACCAAAGGTACTTGTGATTCACCCGGTCAAAAGCTTTGGCCTGATCCAAGGACAGCATGTACCCCTCCCATCGGCCAGAATGTCCCTGCTCCACTGCCTCTCTGACACTGAGGACAGCACTAAAGGTGCTGCGGCCTGGAACAGAGCAATGCTGGGCCGACGAAAGGAGCCGGGGTGCAAACTTCACCAGCCGATTAAACAGTACTTTTGCGAGAACCTTTCTGTCCGTATTGAGGAGCGCTATGGGACGCCAGTTCTCAATACGTGTCGAATCCTTACCCTTTGACAGAATGATCAAGGCCGACTTGCCCATTGACTTTGGAAGAGCGCCCGAGGAGAGGCACTCATTAAAAACCGCAGTCAAGAGGGGAACTAAGGTTCCCTTAAAAGCCTTATAAAACTCAGATGTTAAGCCATCTGGGCCTGGCGACTTTTTGATGGCCAACCCATCAATCGCCAGCATCACTTCCTCTTCCTTGATCGACTCTGTCAAAACACCAAGCGAGGGGTCTGCTCCTGGCTCAGGGATGGTTTCAGCCAGGAAAGCCGACATTTCGTCTCGGTTTAGATCCTGCTCACCCAAAAGCTGCGAATAAAAGGATCTGATGACCTCCAGGATCCCTGATTTGGATCTCATCAGGGAGCCTGTACTATCTACCAGTCCTGTCACCACCTTACGACTCACTGACATCTTGCAGTTCTTGTAAGGGTCGGGCGAGCGGTACCTCCCGAAATCCCGTTCAAGAACCAAAGACGTGTGCCTATCATATTGGCATCTTTTGAGCAGAGCTTTCACCACGGAGATTTCCTCACGGCTACCTCCGGTTGAGACTAGATGTTCGAGTTTCCTCCTCATGTCTTGATACAGGCGATACCTGCTCATAGACCTGAGGCACGAGATCTGACGGAAAAACTCAGCCACCCGTTCTTTGAACACCTCCCACCACTCAGACTTAGTACCACCTAGATCCAATAAAGGTACCTGGCTCTGAAGAAAATCCTCGAAGGCCTGTCTTATCTCTGCTTCTTCCAGGAGAGTAGAATTCAGCCTCCATATACCTCTTCCCATCTGGAGGGACTCTGCAACATTCAAAGAAAACATAATCATACAGTGATCGGAGAACTCCACCTCAACGACGGACACTGCCGAAGAGATGGCGTCCTCCTTTAAAAAAAACCTGTCTATTCTGGATCTACGACTACCACTATGATAGGTGAATCCCGAGTGGCCTGGGGTATACCGAATGTGGATGTCCTCCAGGCGAGCATCACTAGCTATTCTATTCAACTCGACACTATCATAGGCCAGTACCTTTCTGGAACCTCCTCTGTCTTGGGGCCTAACGACAGTGTTAAAGTCCCCTCCAAAAATGACTTGTCGGCCTGTAAAAAGGAAGGGCTTAATCCTCATGAAGAGACTTTTCCGGTCCCACTTTGTCTGGGGACCGTAGATGTTAATGAGTCTTAGTTCTTGTCCCCTCATGAGAACATCTAAGATCAAGCACCGCCCCATTTCTAACTCGATCATCCGCCGGCATGTGACCGGTGCGGTAAAAAGTACCGCCACCCCGCTATATGGCTCAGCCGCAAGAGACCAGTAGGAGGGCCCACGTCGCCACTCCCTCCTAGCTTTCACGACCTCTGCCAAAAGTGACAGTCTGGTCTCCTGCAAAAACAAAATGTCAGCTTCAACCCGGCCGAGAAAATCAAAGGCTGCAAATCTAGCCATATTCGACTTAATGCTGGCAACGTTAATCGATGCCAGCGTCAACGGAGTGGGTGCCGCCATCATAAATGATTGAGTTAGACGGTTTTCTTCTTCCCACCCCTTGCTTTCTCCTCTGAGGAGGACCCCTCACCCTCTTTACCTCTTTTTTTTGTTTTTGAGGAGTCCATAACCTCCACCACCCCCCTCCCATTCTCATCTCCTCGGTCCGGGCCGACCCCCTCCCCCGGGGACAGTGGCCCCCGCAGAAGAGGAGGCTCAACGACACCTAGACTCCCTACCGTGCTCTCCCCCCCGTCCTGGGGGTCTGGAATATCCATGAGAACACGGTATCGGTTGGGGGAGCACACCAGGGGGGTGCAGGTTTTGCCTTCCTTGGCCGGGGCAGGGCCAGATGTTTTTAGCCCTGTTTTGATGTTACCCGGTGTCCCCTGTTTTGTTTTAGGCTGTGACCTCCCTTCCTCTTCCACACTTTCATAGTGGGAGGACTGGGAGTCCTCAGCCCTCTGCTCTCTCTCTATCCTCCTTATCTCCTCGTCCAGTACGGCCCCCCCAAGAGCATCAGTATCCTGGGGGGCATCCAGGTCCGAGCCAGAGGAGTCCCCAGTTTCCTGGGTCCTCCTCAGCTCTCGTTCCCTTCTGCGTTTTTCCACCCTTCTCTGACGAGAAGGGGGTCCCCTCCTGGCGTTCGTCCTTTGCTCTTGGGCTCTATCGTCTCTGTCCGCCCCCTCGCCCACGGAGACCTCCCTCCTTACATTCTCCGTAGGGTTGGAACAGACATTGACGACTGAGCGCGGACACCGACTGAAAGGGTGACCTAGGTCACCACACAGGTTACACCTAATCTGCTCACACGATGCGGCCAGATGGCCTACCCCCCCACAATGAGCGCACTTCTGCACAGTGCAGCTTGCGCTCAAGTGTGAGGGGTCGCCACACCGGTGACACAGCATCGGCTGCCCCTGGTAGAAGACAAGGATTCGATCTCTTCCCAAGAAAGCAGATGATGGTATGTGGGACACCGTCTGCCCCAGACGCTTAAGTTTAACCATAAACGTCCAGGCTCCCGACCAGATGCCAAACTCATCGCAGTTCTTCCGTGGCATCTCTGCTACCTCACCGTATCTTCCCAACCAGGTCATGATGTCCACACAGGAAAGCGACTCGTTACGGGTAAGAACGGTCACCTTCCTGAGACCATTCTGGCGAGAGATTGCTTGCGCAGCAAACCCTCGCCAGCCGGGCTCGCTTTTCACCAGCTCATAGTTCCCCCAGAAGACCTCAAGGCCCCCCGGCTGAACAAAGCTGATGTCAAACTCAGCCGTACCATGAGGATGTATCAAGGCGTAGATGTCACTCGCCTTGAAGCCCATCTCCAGCAGCAGCTCCACCACCCTCTTACGAGGAGGGCACGCATCATTGCCACGCCACTGGAGACGGACCACATTCCTCCTGGCCACGGCCGGCCCGGTTGTTGGGAGCGACCACTGATCTCCCCGTCTCTCTCGGAAGGCATCCAGACCATACCTATTTATCCAAAAGGATAGGTCCTTCTGCACTCCCCCTACTGTTATCGTCTGCTTCCCCTCCCTTAAGGCTTCTAGGAGGCGCTGTTGCAAACTGCCGTCCCCGGGCCCAGAAGATGAGGATGGGTGGGCCGACGGTCCCCCCACCACAACGCCCGCATACGACCTGCCGGGCGCTCTGGCAGAAGGAGCAACCGGCCCGCCAATGGTTGACACTCCCCCCACAATATTACAACCCACATTAACATCCACAACATTACCACCACCAACAATATTACCAACACTACTAACATTACCATTAATATTTACATTTTCACTTACATTCCTCTCCACAACTTTCATACCGGCCAGGCTGGTAACGGAGTTCTTCCTTTTGTCCATAGGCTTTATATATGTTGTTTTTGGGGTCTCCACATCATCAGGTGCCGCTACTTCTGGGGCGCCGCCGGATATCTCAGGCGGCAATCCCTCAGCACCCTCCGCTTCACCGACCTCCATTTCTGCTGCGCCACCAATGCAATGTTCGGGAGGAGGGGTGCCGTCACCCCCCGTGCCCGCTAAACCCCTCCCACCGCCTTGCGGTGATGCAGATGGAGGGGCCGCAGGCACAGCTAGAGCCGCTCCCGGCACCAAACCACCCCCCCCTCCCGTCGGGGGATGGCCAGCAGTGCCGAAGCCTCTCCTTCCGCCACCACTCGCTGCCGCAACACTTTCTGGTGCATCCGCCGGCCGAGTCACATGACCAGCGGACTTCCGGTTTTTCGGCGCCACATCCGGTTTCCGGTTCCCCCTGTCCCCCGGCCTCCGGCTTGCGCCAGAGACCGGCTTCTGAGGTTCCCCATCCGCCGGACACGGGGACACGCCCCCTAGCGCCACGTGGCCATCGACACCACCTCCTTTACAGGAGACGGCGTCTGGCGCCATCTTGGCCACATTGCTCAAAACCAGCACCATATCTTTCTGCCCACATACCCGCCACGACCCCACTGCAGAGGCCGGAGCTGGGGGATTTGCGGGGTTTGCGTCCCGAACCGAGCTCTCACCCGGTCCGGAACGCAAGGAAGACAGGTAGGAATATTTATAGGATACCCCACCTGTCTTCGCCTTTGTTTTCTTCCGCCTTAACTTCCAAAGCTTCTTCTTCTGTACTTTGTCCTCCTCTGGTGGCAACTCAGCTCCAAAAGTAAAGTTCTGGAGGGACACTGGGGACTCCTGCAGCCGTATTTGCGTGAGCAACCCCGGGGGGTGCCCACTGCCCGATTCAATGTCTTGCACACCTTGGCTGCAGGAAAGTTCCCCACTTGCCCCTCCATTACTGCCCTCCCAGGGGTCCTCCGAGCCCGTCTCCTCCCGGGTAGGCGTCCTCTCCACCTCCACGCTTTCCTCCATTTCTGTGGCCTCCGCTTCTGCGGCCTCCAATTTTGCGGCCTCCATTTTTGCGGCCTCCACTTTTGCGGCCTCCACTTTTGCGGCCTCCACTTTTGCGGCCTCCACTGCCTCTGCACTTTTAGCAGCCAATGCCTTTACTCCCCTTTTGCAGGAGGTTTCATTACTTTGCGTGGGGGACGCCATCAGGGAAAACCTTTCATCATTCTCCAATTTCTCCCCGAAGGCTCCCCCACCGACCACAATCTCCATCTTTCTCTCCTCCACCATATTAATTTCTTCCAGTATTTCCTTTACCTGTAGATTATACCGGGACCTCTTGGAGCCTGATGTTTTAGCTGCTCGTCCCCTTGCGGCCGCCAGATCTTCCCGCAGCCGCCGCAGGGACTTACCGAGGTCCCGGTATTCTTCCAGCCGGGCAGCTAGGCGGGAGCTGAACGTCTCCACAGACTCTCCTGACCGAAGTAGCCCCCACTCCTCGACCGTGCTCTGGTCCCTTGGTCGGGTATCTGGCCTTGCTGGGCCTTCTGGTCCTCCACCTGGATGATCCGCCATGTCTCTCCTCCTGGCTCCTTCCAGAGCCCCAGCATCAGGGGGGGCCGCACAGATCTTTACACGGGATGACCTTCTCACCCCTGATGCTGGCTGCACGCTCCCAGCAGGTTGGGAAGACCCCCTACCCCCCGCCTGCATGCTCCAGGGGGTAGAGGTCTGAGGCTCCATGTATGAATGGAGCCTCCTTCAGGGAAGCTTCCTTAGCCCAGGCAGGTGATAGAAACCTGGGCTGGTGAAAGAAAGGAAACTCCCTGGATTCCGGGTGTGGTCCACTCAACACACACACACACAGCAGCTCCCAAACACACAACCTCCCTCCTTGCTGGTCACTGCTGCTACTCTTTTAATAGAAAAATATAAAACATTACAAAATAAACGGTATTTACAAAACAAACACAACAAAACAAAACTTATGTACATTTCTGTACAATTTACCCAGCCTGGCCCTTCTTACATAAATCCCCATGCATACATAACTATAATCCCATACTCATTCGTACACACACCTAAACCCCCCTAACCCCAAGAAAACATAACTATAACACTATATACAACATACTCTTAAAAACCATGTGCCAACCAATGGCCCCCTAAAAAAAAAAAAAATCAAGATATATATAAAACAAAAAAATAATAATCACAATAATAATATAAACAAAATAATAATAATAATAATAATAATAAACTCTGAAAATAAAAGTTACCATCCCATGGTGCACTTACTCCAGTGCACCATGTAAATGAAAAGAAAAGAACAAAACACAAAAACCAAAAAAATATATATATATATATATATATTTATTTATTTTTTTCTAATTTTTTCAATTATTATTTTTTTTTTTTTTTTTTTTTTTTTTTTTTTATATATTTTTTACTTTTTTTTATTTTATTTTATTAACTTATCCACATTCATACCTAACCCTGTACACACTAACTTATCCATCACCACCCATCACCTCCCCCAACCAGCATCACGCCTCATGTCCTTCCATGTCCGCATAGTTCAGATGCTGGCCCCCACCACCCAACACATCACCCACCCAGCCCGATCCCACGTCTCATGTCCTCCTCACGTCCACGTAGTCCAGAATCGGGATGGGCACACCCCCAGGCCCCCCACCCCACCTATCTACTGCCCATCTTATCTAAACATTCACTCAAACCCATGCATACACCTATACACCATATAATCATACCGACACATAACTATAACAAAATATCATACTGTATACAATAACCCGAAAACCTAAGTTTGGCTGCTTGTAAGCCCTTTTTCTGTCTCCAAAAAGCTCAAAACAAAAACCTACTTGTGCTTACTCAGCCCATCACCAGAGGAGAGAGAGAGGAAAGCCCCCCAGAGCACCAGCCCAGAGGCCAAAGCCAACCCCCAACCACCACCCCGGTCCCTATCGCTAAACCTATGCTGCTTGCCCTATCTCTATCCCTTATTACTTTATAAACTAATCTGTCCCTCCTGCTGTCTCTCATTCTGTCCCTATCGCTATTTCCCGGTGTCATGGCCAGGTGCAGACCCCCACCTCCAGTCTAATACCCAGGGGCACTCCCTCCCCTCCCCCTGAAGGTTGGTTCCACCTAGGGCACCCTAAAATTGAAGCCCCTCCAAAGTCGAGAGGCCTTGGATGCACCCAGTTTCTCAACCTCCAGAGACCGGACCTTCACCAGGTCACCCATGATATTCCTACACACCTCGTCCTCCAGGAGGATTTTACACTGAGTCGATACTAAGCACCGTGCGTTCCACGTGAAATACCTGATCACTAAACTAACTAAAAAAGAAGTGCAATGATCCCTTCCACCCAGGTCTCCGAATGCCCCATAGGCCCAACCAGCGTAGGAGAGGTTGGTCAGACCGGGCCAACCGATGGAGGCACCCACCCGTTTGTAAACCTCTGCATTGAAGGGACACTGAAGCAAGAAATGGTCCATGCTTTCCAGCGTGTCATCGCACTCCTCCCGAGGACAACCTCTTTCATCGGAGTTTCTGTACTTCAGATTGCCCCTTACATACAGCCTCCCATGGAAGCAGCGCCAAGCCAGATCCCAAAACTTCTGGGGAATCCTCACAGAGTTTAAAAGTTTTAATCCCACCCCGAGGTCGCTACTTGGGCAGTCCCTGAGCGCCAGGGGCTTCTGGAAGCAGGTCAACAAGACCTTTCTGTCAAGAAAATTTCTCGACATGGTCTTGATCTCCCTCGCCTCCAGACCCCACCGACGAACAACCTTCAGAACCGGGGCGGCATAAGCCGGGAGGTGCCCATGGGGTACACGCAGGTCTTTCGCTTGGCCTCCTGTCTCCCATTCCTGGAAGAAAGGCCGAAACCATCCCCTGCAGGAGGATATCCACAGAGGAGCCCTTTCTCTTTCAAAGAGGTTTGCCAAATTAATTTTAATGAAGGTGTTTACTAGAAACACCACTGGGTTAACCATACCTAACCCACCTAGTTTCCTCGGTAGGTAAGTAACCTCCCTCTTGATTAGGTTAAGCCTGTTTCCCCATAACAGTTGGAAGAACAGGCTATAGACCCGAGTCCAGAGAGGTTCTGGCAACATGCACACGCTGCCAAGGTAGAGCAACATGGGCATCAGGTAAGCCTTGGCCAGGTGAACCCTTTCCCTAAGGGACAAAGACCATCCCTTCCATTGGCCAACCTTCTGGGCAGCTATTGATAGCCTACCTTCCCAGTTTTTCATGGGGTAATCACCCGGGCCAAATTCAATGCCTAAGATTTTAGCAGACCCTTTGGGCTCTGGGAGGGTGTCCGGGAGATCAAAACTAGGATCCCCTCCCCCCAGCCAGAGACTTTCACACTTGTCCCGGTTGATCCTGGACCCAGATGCCCGTGAGTAGCGCTCAACTTCTGACATCACCCACTCTGCCTCCCCTCTCGAGGAGACAAAGATAGTGACGTCATCCGCGTACGCAACCACCCTCTGAGTGGCTTCCGGCTCCTCCAAGTCCATCCCCACCCCCGCCAATGGCCCACGATCGAGCCGCCTAAGAAAGGGGTCGATCGCGAAAACATACAGCAAGGGGCTTAAGGGACAACCCTGGCGGACACCAGACCCAACCTCAAAGGGGGTTCCAGTCCAACCGTTCACCAGTGCAAAAGACTCAGCCCCAGCGTATAGGGTCTGGAGCCAATTAACGAACTCACCCGGTAGGCCATACCTCAGAAGGACTGACCAAAGGTACTTGTGATTCACCCGGTCAAAAGCTTTGGCCTGATCCAAGGACAGCATGTACCCCTCCCATCGGCCAGAATGTCCCTGCTCCACTGCCTCTCTGACACTGAGGACAGCACTAAAGGTGCTGCGGCCTGGAACAGAGCAATGCTGGGCCGACGAAAGGAGCCGGGGTGCAAACTTCACCAGCCGATTAAACAGTACTTTTGCGAGAACCTTTCTGTCCGTATTGAGGAGCGCTATGGGACGCCAGTTCTCAATACGTGTCGAATCCTTACCCTTTGACAGAATGATCAAGGCCGACTTGCCCATTGACTTTGGAAGAGCGCCCGAGGAGAGGCACTCATTAAAAACCGCAGTCAAGAGGGGAACTAAGGTTCCCTTAAAAGCCTTATAAAACTCAGATGTTAAGCCATCTGGGCCTGGCGACTTTTTGATGGCCAACCCATCAATCGCCAGCATCACTTCCTCTTCCTTGATCGACTCTGTCAAAACACCAAGCGAGGGGTCTGCTCCTGGCTCAGGGATGGTTTCAGCCAGGAAAGCCAACATTTCGTCTCGGTTTAGATCCTGCTCACCCAAAAGCTGCGAATAAAAGGATCTGATGACCTCCAGGATCCCTGATTTGGATCTCATCAGGGAGCCTGTACTATCTACCAGTCCTGTCACCACCTTACGACTCACTGACATCTTGCAGTTCTTGTAAGGGTCGGGCGAGCGGTACCTCCCGAAATCCCGTTCAAGAACCAAAGACGTGTGCCTATCATATTGGCATCTTTTGAGCAGAGCTTTCACCACGGAGATTTCCTCACGGCTACCTCCGGTTGAGACTAGATGTTCGGGTTTCCTCCTCATGTCTTGATACAGGCGATACCTGCTCATAGACCTGAGGCACGAGATCTGACGGAAAAACTCAGCCACCCGTTCTTTGAACACCTCCCACCACTCAGACTTAGTACCACCTAGATCCAATAAAGGTACCTGGCTCTGAAGAAAATCCTCGAAGGCCTGTCTTATCTCTGCTTCTTCCAGGAGAGTAGAATTCAGCCTCCATATACCTCTTCCCATCTGGAGGGACTCTGCAACATTCAAAGAAAACATAATCATACAGTGATCGGAGAACTCCACCTCAACGACGGACACTGCCGAAGAGATGGCGTCCTCCTTTAAAAAAAACCTGTCTATTCTGGACCTACGACTACCACTATGATAGGTGAATCCCGAGTGGCCTGGGGTATACCGAATGTGGATGTCCTCCAGGCGAGCATCACTAGCTATTCTATTCAACTCGACACTATCATAGGCCAGTACCTTTCTGGAACCTCCTCTGTCTTGGGGCCTAACGACAGTGTTAAAGTCCCCTCCAAAAATGACTTGTCGGCCTGTAAAAAGGAAGGGCTTAATCCTCATGAAGAGACTTTTCCGGTCCCACTTTGTCTGGGGACCGTAGATGTTGATAAGTCTTAGTTCTTGTCCCCTCATGAGAACATCTAAGATCAAGCACCGCCCCATTTCTAACTCGATCATCCGCCGACATGTGACCGGTGCGGTAAAAAGTACCGCCACCCCGCTATATGGCTCAGCCGCAAGAGACCAGTAGGAGGGCCCACGTCGCCACTCCCTCCTAGCTTTCACGACCTCTGCCAAAAGTGACAGTCTGGTCTCCTGCAAAAACAAAATGTCAGCTTCAACCCGGCCGAGAAAATCAAAGGCTGCAAATCTAGCCATATTCGACTTAATGCTGGCAACGTTAATCGATGCCAGCGTCAACGGAGTGGGTGCCGCCATCATAAATGATTGAGTTAGACGGTTTTCTTCTTCCCACCCCTTGCTTTCTCCTCTGAGGAGGACCCCTCACCCTCTTTACCTCTTTTTTTTGTTTTTGAGGAGTCCATAACCTCCACCACCCCCCTCCCATTCTCATCTCCTGGGTCCGGGCCGACCCCCTCCCCCGGGGACAGTGGCCCCCGCAGAAGAGGAGGCTCAACGACTCCTAGACTCCCTACCGTGCTCTCCCCCCCGGCCTGGGGGTCTGGAATATCCATGAGAACACGGTATCGGTTGGGGGAGCACACCAGGGGGGTGCAGGTTTTGCCTTCCTTGGCCGGGGCAGAGCCAGATGTTTTTAGCCCTGTTTTGATGTTACCCGGTGTCCCCTGTTTTGTTTTAGGCTGTGACCTCCCTTCCTCTTCCACACTTTCATAGTGGGAGGACTGGGAGTCCTCAGCCCTCTGCTCTCTCTCTTTCCTCCTTATCTCCTCGTCCAGTACGGCCCCCCCAAGAGCATCAGTATCCTGGGGGGCATCCAGGTCCGAGCCAGAGGAGTCCCCAGTTTCCTGGGTCCTCCTCAGCTCTCGTTCCCTTCTGCGTTTTTCCACCCTTCTCTGACGAGAAGGGGGTCCCCTCCTGGCGTTCGTCCTTTGCTCTTGGGCTCTATCGTCTCTGTCCGCCCCCTCGCCCACGGAGACCTCCCTCCTTACATTCTCCGTAGGGTTGGAACAGACATTGACGACTGAGCGCGGACACCGACTGAAAGGGTGACCTAGGTCACCACACAGGTTACACCTAATCTGCTCACACGATGCGGCCAGATGGCCTACCCCCCCACAATGAGCGCACTTCTGCACAGTGCAGCTTGCGCTCAAGTGTGAGGGGTCGCCACACCGGTGACACAGCTTCGGCTGCCCCTGGTAGAAGACAAGGATTCGATCTCTTCCCAAGAAAGCAGATGATGGTATGTGGGACACCGTCTGCCCCAGACGCTTAAGTTTAACCATAAACGTCCAGGCTCCCGACCAGATGCCAAACTCATCGCAGTTCTTCCGTGGCATCTCTGCTACCTCACCGTATCTTCCCAACCAGGTCATGATGTCCACACAGGAAAGCGACTCGTTACGGGTAAGAACGGTCACTTTCCTGAGACCATTCTGGCGAGAGATTGCTTGCGCAGCAAACCCTCGCCAGCCGGGCTCGCTTTTCACCAGCTCATAGTTCCCCCAGAAGACCTCAAGGCCCCCCGGCTGAACAAAGCTGATGTCAAACTCAGCCGTACCATGAGGATGTATCAAGGCGTAGATGTCACTCGCCTTGAAGCCCATCTCCAGCAGCAGCTCCACCACCCTCTTACGAGGAGGGCACGCATCATTGCCACGCCACTGGAGACGGACCACATTCCTCCTGGCCACGGCCGGCCCGGTTGTTGGGAGCGACCACTGATCTCCCCGTCTCTCTCGGAAGGCATCCAGACCATACCTATTTATCCAAAAGGATAGGTCCTTCTGCACTCCCCCTACTGTTATCGTCTGCTTCCCCTCCCTTAAGGCTTCTAGGAGGCGCTGTTGCAAACTGCCGTCCCCGGGCCCAGAAGATGAGGATGGGTGGGCCGACGGTCCCCCCACCACAACGCCCGCATACGACCTGCCGGGCGCTCTGGCAGAAGGAGCAACCGGCCCGCCAATGGTTGACACTCCCCCCACAATATTACAACCCACATTAACATCCACAACATTACCACCACCAACAATATTACCAACACTACTAACATTACCATTAATATTTACATTTTCACTTACATTCCTCTCCACAACTTTCATACCGGCCAGGCTGGTAACGGAGTTCTTCCTTTTGTCCATAGGCTTTATATATGTTGTTTTTGGGGTCTCCACATCATCAGGTGCCGCTACTTCTGGGGCGCCGCCGGATATCTCAGGCGGCAATCCCTCAGCACCCTCCGCTTCACCGACCTCCATTTCTGCTGCGCCACCAATGCAATGTTCGGGAGGAGGGGTGCCGTCACCCCCCGTGCCCGCTAAACCCCTCCCACCGCCTTGCGGCGATGCAGATGGAGGGGCCGCAGGCACAGCTAGAGCCGCTCCCGGCACCAAACCACCCCCCCCTCCCGTCGGGGGATGGCCAGCAGTGCCGAAGCCTCTCCTACCGCCACCACTCGCTGCCGCAACACTTTCTGGTGCGTCCGCCGGCCGAGTCACATGACCAGCGGACTTCCGGTTTTTCGGCGCCACATCCGGTTTCCGGTTCCCCCTGTCCCCCGGCCTCCGGCTTGCGCCAGAGACCGGCTTCTGAGGTTCCCCATCCGCCGGACACGGGGACACGCCCCCTAGCGCCACGTGGCCATCGACACCACCTCCTTTACAGGAGACGGCGTCTGGCGCCATCTTGGCCACATTGCTCAAAACCAGCACCATATCTTTCTGCCCACATACCCGCCACGACCCCACTGCAGAGGCCGGAGCTGGGGGATTTGCGGGGTTTGCGTCCCGAACCGAGCTCTCACCCGGTCCGGAACGCAAGGAAGACAGGTAGGAATATTTATAGGATACCCCACCTGTCTTCGCCTTTGTTTTCTTCCGCCTTAACTTCCAAAGCTTCTTCTTCTGTACTTTGTCCTCCTCTGGTGGCAACTCAGCTCCAAAAGTAAAGTTCTGGAGGGACACTGGGGACTCCTGCAGATGTATTTGCGTGAGCAACCCCGGGGGGTGCCCACTGCCCGATTCAATGTCTTGCACACCTTGGCTGCAGGAAAGTTCCCCACTTGCCCCTCCATTACTGCCCTCCCAGGGGTCCTCCGAGCCCGTCTCCTCCCGGGTAGGCGTCCTCTCCACCTCCACGCTTTCCTCCATTTCTGTGGCCTCCACTTCTGCGGCATCCAATTTTGCGGCCTCCACTTTTGCGGCCTCCACTTTTGCGGCCTCCACTTTTGCGGCCTCCACTTTTGCGGCCTCCACTTTTGCGGCCTCCACTGCCTCTGCACTTTTAGCAGCCAATGCCTTTACTCCCCTTTTGCAGGGGGTTTCATTACTTTGCGTGGGGGACGCCATCAGGGAAAACCTTTCATCATTCTCCAATTTCTCCCCGAAGGCTCCCCCACCGACCACAATCTCCATCTTTCTCTCCTCCACCATATTAATTTCTTCCAGTATTTCCTTTACCTGTAGATTATACCGGGACCTCTTGGAGCCTGATGTTTTAGCTGCTCGTCCCCTTGCGGCCGCCAGATCTTCCCGCAGCCGCCGCAGGGACTTACCGAGGTCCCGGTATTCTTCCAGCCGGGCAGCTAGGCGGGAGCTGAACGTCTCCACAGACTCTCCTGACCGAAGTAGCCCCCACTCCTCGACCGTGCTCTGGTCCCTTGGTCGGGTATCTGGCCTTGCTGGGCCTTCTGGTCCTCCACCTGGATGATCCGCCATGTCTCTCCTCCTGGCTCCTTCCAGAGCCCCAGCATCAGGGGGGGCCGCACAGATCTTTACACGGGATGACCTTCTCACCCCTGATGCTGGCTGCACGCTCCCAGCAGGTTGGGAAGACCCCCTACCCCCCGCCTGCATGCTCCAGGGGGTAGAGGTCTGAGGCTCCATGTATGAATGGAGCCTCCTTCAGGGAAGCTTCCTTAGCCCAGGCAGGTGATAGAAACCTGGGCTGGTGAAAGAAAGGAAACTCCCTGGATTCCGGGTGTGGTCCACACAGCACACAAACAGCACACACACAGCAGCTCCCAAACACACAACCTCCCTCCTTGCTGGTCACTGCTGCTACTCTTTTAATAGAAAAATATAAAACATTACAAAATAAACGGTATTTACAAAACAAACACAACAAAACAAAACTTATGTACATTTCTGTACAATTTACCCAGCCTGGCCCTTCTTACATAAATCCCCATGCATACATAACTATAATCCCATACTCATTCATACACACACCTAAACCCCCCTAACCCCAAGAAAACATAACTATAACACTATATACAACATACTCTTAAAAACCATGTGCCAACCAATGGCCCCCTAAAAAAAAAATCAAGACATATATAAAACAAAAAAATAATAATCACAATAATAATATAAACAAAATAATAATAATAATAATAATAATAATAAACTCTGAAAATAAAAGTTACCATCCCATGGTGCACTTACTCCAGTGCACCATGTAAATGAAAAGAAAAGAACAAAACACAAAAAACAAAAATATATATATATATATTTATTAATTTTTTTCTAATTTTTTTCAATTATTATTTTTTTTTTTTTTTTTTTTTTTTTTTAATATATTTTTTACTTTTTTTTATTTTATTTTATTAACTTATCCACATTCATACCTAACCCTGTACACACTAACTTATCCATCACCACCCATCACCTCCCCCAACCAGCATCACGCCTCATGTCCTTCCATGTCCGCATAGTTCAGATGCTGGCCCCCACCACCCAACACATCACCCACCCAGCCCGATCCCACGTCTCATGTCCTCCTCACGTCCACGTAGTCCAGAATCGGGATGGGCACACCCCCAGGCCCCCCACCCCACCTATCTACTGCCCATCTTATCTAAACATTCACTCAAACCCATGCATACACCTATACACCATATAATCATACCGACACATAACTATAACAAAATATCATACTGTATACAATAACCCGAAAACCTAAGTTTGGCTGCTTGTAAGCCCTTTTTCTGTCTCCAAAAAGCTCAAAACAAAAACCTACTTGTGCTTACTCAGCCCATCACCAGAGGAGAGAGAGAGGAAAGCCCCCCTAGAGCACCAGCCCAGAGGCCAAAGCCAACCCCCAACCACCACCCCGGTCCCTATCGCTAAACCTATGCTGCTTGCCCTATCTCTATCCCTTATTACTTTATAAACTAATCTGTCCCTCCTGCTGTCTCTCATTCTGTCCCTATCGCTATTTCCCGGTGTCATGGCCAGGTGCAGACCCCCACCTCCAGTCTAATACCCAGGGGCACTCCCTCCCCTCCCCCTGAAGGTTGGTTCCACCTAGGGCACCCTAAAATTGAAGCCCCTCCAAAGTCGAGAGGCCTTGGATGCACCCAGTTTCTCAACCTCCAGAGACCGGACCTTCACCAGGTCACCCATGATATTCCTACACACCTCGTCCTCCAGGAGGATTTTACACTGAGTCGATACTAAGCACCGTGCGTTCCACGTGAAATACCTGATCACTAAACTAACTAAAAAAGAAGTGCAATGATCCCTTCCACCCAGGTCTCCGAATGCCCCATAGGCCCAACCAGCGTAGGAGAGGTTGGTCAGACCGGGCCAACCGATGGAGGCACCCACCCGTTTGTAAACCTCTGCATTGAAGGGACACTGAAGCAAGAAATGGTCCATGCTTTCCAGCGTGTCATCGCACTCCTCCCGAGGACAACCTCTTTCATCGGAGTTTCTGTACTTCAGATTGCCCCTTACATACAGCCTCCCATGGAAGCAGCGCCAAGCCAGATCCCAAAACTTCTGGGGAATCCTCACAGAGTTTAAAAGTTTTAATCCCACCCCGAGGTCGCTACTTGGGCAGTCCCTGAGCGCCAGGGGCTTCTGGAAGCAGGTCAACAAGACCTTTCTGTCAAGAAATTTTCTCGACATGGTCTTGATCTCCCTCGCCTCCAGACCCCACCGACGAACAACCTTCAGAACCGGGGCGGCATAAGCCGGGAGGTGCCCATGGGGTACACGCAGGTCTTTCGCTTGGCCTCCTGTCTCCCATTCCTGGAAGAAAGGCCGAAACCATCCCCTGCAGGAGGATATCCACAGAGGAGCCCTTTCTCTTTCAAAGAGGTTTGCCAAATTAATTTTAATGAAGGTGTTTACTAGAAACACCACTGGGTTAACCATACCTAACCCACCTAGTTTCCTCGGTAGGTAAGTAACCTCCCTCTTGATTAGGTTAAGCCTGTTTCCCCATAACAGTTGGAAGAACAGGCTATAGACCCGAGTCCAGAGAGGTTCTGGCAACATGCACACGCTGCCAAGGTAGAGCAACATGGGCATCAGGTAAGCCTTGGCCAGGTGAACCCTTTCCCTAAGGGACAAAGACCATCCCTTCCATTGGCCAACCTTCTGGGCAGCTATTGATAGCCTACCTTCCCAGTTTTTCATGGGGTAATCACCCGGGCCAAATTCAATGCCTAAGATTTTAGCAGACCCTTTGGGCTCTGGGAGGGTGTCCGGGAGATCAAAACTAGGATCCCCTCCCCCCAGCCAGAGACTTTCACACTTGTCCCGGTTGATCCTGGACCCAGATGCCCGTGAGTAGCGCTCAACTTCTGACATCACCCACTCTGCCTCCCCTCTCGAGGAGACAAAGATAGTGACGTCATCCGCGTACGCAACCACCCTCTGAGTGGCTTCCGGCTCCTCCAAGTCCATCCCCACCCCCGCCAATGGCCCACGATCGAGCCGCCTAAGAAAGGGGTCGATCGCGAAAACATACAGCAAGGGGCTTAAGGGACAACCCTGGCGGACACCAGACCCAACCTCAAAGGGGGTTCCAGTCCAACCGTTCACCAGTGCAAAAGACTCAGCCCCAGCGAATAGGGTCTGGAGCCAATTAACGAACTCACCCGGTAGGCCATACCTCAGAAGGACTGACCAAAGGTACTTGTGATTCACCCGATCAAAAGCTTTGGCCTGATCCAAGGACAGCATGTACCCCTCCCATCGGCCAGAATGTCCCTGCTCCACTGCCTCTCTGACACTGAGGACAGCACTAAAGGTGCTGCGGCCTGGAACAGAGCAATGCTGGGCCGACGAAAGGAGCCGGGGTGCAAACTTCACCAGCCGATTAAACAGTACTTTTGCGAGAACCTTTCTGTCCGTATTGAGGAGCGCTATGGGACGCCAGTTCTCAATACGTGTCGAATCCTTACCCTTTGACAGAATGATCAAGGCCGACTTGCCCATTGACTTTGGAAGAGCGCCCGAGGAGAGGCACTCATTAAAAACCGCAGTCAAGAGGGGAACTAAGGTTCCCTTAAAAGCCTTATAAAACTCAGATGTTAAGCCATCTGGGCCTGGCGACTTTTTGATGGCCAACCCATCAATCGCCAGCATCACTTCCTCTTCCTTGATCGACTCTGTCAAAACACCAAGCGAGGGGTCTGCTCCTGGCTCAGGGATGGTTTCAGCCAGGAAAGCCGACATTTCGTCTCGGTTTAGATCCTGCTCACCCAAAAGCTGCGAATAAAAGGATCTGATGACCTCCAGGATCCCTGATTTGGATCTCATCAGGGAGCCTGTACTATCTACCAGTCCTGTCACCACCTTACGACTCACTGACATCTTGCAGTTCTTGTAAGGGTCGGGCGAGCGGTACCTCCCGAAATCCCGTTCAAGAACCAAAGACGTGTGCCTATCATATTGGCATCTTTTGAGCAGAGCTTTCACCACGGAGATTTCCTCACGGCTACCTCCGGTTGAGACTAGATGTTCGAGTTTCCTCCTCATGTCTTGATACAGGCGATACCTGCTCATAGACCTGAGGCACGAGATCTGACGGAAAAACTCAGCCACCCGTTCTTTGAACACCTCCCACCACTCAGACTTAGTACCACCTAGATCCAATAAAGGTACCTGGCTCTGAAGAAAATCCTCGAAGGCCTGTCTTATCTCTGCTTCTTCCAGGAGAGTAGAATTCAGCCTCCATATACCTCTTCCCATCTGGAGGGACTCTGCAACATTCAAAGAAAACATAATCATACAGTGATCGGAGAACTCCACCTCAACGACGGACACTGCCGAAGAGATGGCGTCCTCCTTTAAAAAAAACCTGTCTATTCTGGATCTACGACTACCACTATGATAGGTGAATCCCGAGTGGCCTGGGGTATACCGAATGTGGATGTCCTCCAGGCGAGCATCACTAGCTATTCTATTCAACTCGACACTATCATAGGCCAGTACCTTTCTGGAACCTCCTCTGTCTTGGGGCCTAACGACAGTGTTAAAGTCCCCTCCAAAAATGACTTGTCGGCCTGTAAAAAGGAAGGGCTTAATCCTCATGAAGAGACTTTTCCGGTCCCACTTTGTCTGGGGACCGTAGATGTTAATGAGTCTTAGTTCTTGTCCCCTCATGAGAACATCTAAGATCAAGCACCGCCCCATTTCTAACTCGATCATCCGCCGGCATGTGACCGGTGCGGTAAAAAGTACCGCCACCCCGCTATATGGCTCAGCCGCAAGAGACCAGTAGGAGGGCCCACGTCGCCACTCCCTCCTAGCTTTCACGACCTCTGCCAAAAGTGACAGTCTGGTCTCCTGCAAAAACAAAATGTCAGCTTCAACCCGGCCGAGAAAATCAAAGGCTGCAAATCTAGCCATATTCGACTTAATGCTGGCAACGTTAATCGATGCCAGCGTCAACGGAGTGGGTGCCGCCATCATAAATGATTGAGTTAGACGGTTTTCTTCTTCCCACCCCTTGCTTTCTCCTCTGAGGAGGACCCCTCACCCTCTTTACCTCTTTTTTTTGTTTTTGAGGAGTCCATAACCTCCACCACCCCCCTCCCATTCTCATCTCCTGGGTCCGGGCCGACCCCCTCCCCCGGGGACAGTGGCCCCCGCAGAAGAGGAGGCTCAACGACACCTAGACTCCCTACCGTGCTCTCCCCCCCGTCCTGGGGGTCTGGAATATCCATGAGAACACGGTATCGGTTGGGGGAGCACACCAGGGGGGTGCAGGTTTTGCCTTCCTTGGCCGGGGCAGGGCCAGATGTTTTTAGCCCTGTTTTGATGTTACCCGGTGTCCCCTGTTTTGTTTTAGGCTGTGACCTCCCTTCCTCTTCCACACTTTCATAGTGGGAGGACTGGGAGTCCTCAGCCCTCTGCTCTCTCTCTATCCTCCTTATCTCCTCGTCCAGTACGGCCCCCCCAAGAGCATCAGTATCCTGGGGGGCATCCAGGTCCGAGCCAGAGGAGTCCCCAGTTTCCTGGGTCCTCCTCAGCTCTCGTTCCCTTCTGCGTTTTTCCACCCTTCTCTGACGAGAAGGGGGTCCCCTCCTGGCGTTCGTCCTTTGCTCTTGGGCTCTATCGTCTCTGTCCGCCCCCTCGCCCACGGAGACCTCCCTCCTTACATTCTCCGTAGGGTTGGAACAGACATTGACGACTGAGCGCGGACACCGACTGAAAGGGTGACCTAGGTCACCACACAGGTTACACCTAATCTGCTCACACGATGCGGCCAGATGGCCTACCCCCCCACAATGAGCGCACTTCTGCACAGTGCAGCTTGCGCTCAAGTGTGAGGGGTCGCCACACCGGTGACACAGCTTCGGCTGCCCCTGGTAGAAGACAAGGATTCGATCTCTTCCCAAGAAAGCAGATGATGGTATGTGGGACACCGTCTGCCCCAGACGCTTAAGTTTAACCATAAACGTCCAGGCTCCCGACCAGATGCCAAACTCATCGCAGTTCTTCCGTGGCATCTCTGCTACCTCACCGTATCTTCCCAACCAGGTCATGATGTCCACACAGGAAAGCGACTCGTTACGGGTAAGAACGGTCACTTTCCTGAGACCATTCTGGCGAGAGATTGCTTGCGCAGCAAACCCTCGCCAGCCGGGCTCGCTTTTCACCAGCTCATAGTTCCCCCAGAAGACCTCAAGGCCCCCCGGCTGAACAAAGCTGATGTCAAACTCAGCCGTACCATGAGGATGTATCAAGGCGTAGATGTCACTCGCCTTGAAGCCCATCTCCAGCAGCAGCTCCACCACCCTCTTACGAGGAGGGCACGCATCATTGCCACGCCACTGGAGACGGACCACATTCCTCCTGGCCACGGCCGGCCCGGTTGTTGGGAGCGACCACTGATCTCCCCGTCTCTCTCGGAAGGCATCCAGACCATACCTATTTATCCAAAAGGATAGGTCCTTCTGCACTCCCCCTACTGTTATCGTCTGCTTCCCCTCCCTTAAGGCTTCTAGGAGGCGCTGTTGCAAACTGCCGTCCCCGGGCCCAGAAGATGAGGATGGGTGGGCCGACGGTCCCCCCACCACAACGCCCGCATACGACCTGCCGGGCGCTCTGGCAGAAGGAGCAACCGGCCCGCCAATGGTTGACACTCCCCCCACAATATTACAACCCACATTAACATCCACAACATTACCACCACCAACAATATTACCAACACTACTAACATTACCATTAATATTTACATTTTCACTTACATTCCTCTCCACAACTTTCATACCGGCCAGGCTGGTAACGGAGTTCTTCCTTTTGTCCATAGGCTTTATATATGTTGTTTTTGGGGTCTCCACATCATCAGGTGCCGCTACTTCTGGGGCGCCGCCGGATATCTCAGGCGGCAATCCCTCAGCACCCTCCGCTTCACCGACCTCCATTTCTGCTGCGCCACCAATGCAATGTTCGGGAGGAGGGGTGCCGTCACCCCCCGTGCCCGCTAAACCCCTCCCACCGCCTTGCGGCGATGCAGATGGAGGGGCCGCAGGCACAGCTAGAGCCGCTCCCGGCACCAAACCACCCCCCCCTCCCGTCGGGGGATGGCCAGCAGTGCCGAAGCCTCTCCTACCGCCACCACTCGCTGCCGCAACACTTTCTGGTGCGTCCGCCGGCCGAGTCACATGACCAGCGGACTTCCGGTTTTTCGGCGCCACATCCGG
The DNA here is from genome assembly GCF_050947455.1 of Rhinoderma darwinii. NCBI lineage: Eukaryota > Metazoa > Chordata > Amphibia > Anura > Rhinodermatidae > Rhinoderma > Rhinoderma darwinii. The sequence goes on from NC_134687.1 coordinate 5,625,420, forward strand.
TTTCCGGTTCCCCCTGTCCCCCGGCCTCCGGCTTGCGCCAGAGACCGGCTTCTGAGGTTCCCCATCCGCCGGACACGGGGACACGCCCCCTAGCGCCACGTGGCCATCGACACCACCTCCTTTACAGGAGACGGCGTCTGGCGCCATCTTGGCCACATTGCTCAAAACCAGCACCATATCTTTCTGCCCACATACCCGCCACGACCCCACTGCAGAGGCCGGAGCTGGGGGATTTGCGGGGTTTGCGTCCCGAACCGAGCTCTCACCCGGTCCGGAACGCAAGGAAGACAGGTAGGAATATTTATAGGATACCCCACCTGTCTTCGCCTTTGTTTTCTTCCGCCTTAACTTCCAAAGCTTCTTCTTCTGTACTTTGTCCTCCTCTGGTGGCAACTCAGCTCCAAAAGTAAAGTTCTGGAGGGACACTGGGGACTCCTGCAGCCGTATTTGCGTGAGCAACCCCGGGGGGTGCCCACTGCCCGATTCAATGTCTTGCACACCTTGGCTGCAGGAAAGTTCCCCACTTGCCCCTCCATTACTGCCCTCCCAGGGGTCCTCCGAGCCCGTCTCCTCCCGGGTAGGCGTCCTCTCCACCTCCACGCTTTCCTCCATTTCTGTGGCCTCCACTTCTGCGGCCTCCAATTTTGCGGCCTCCACTTTTGCGGCCTCCACTTTTGCGGCCTCCACTTTTGCGGCCTCCACTTTTGCGGCCTCCACTTTTGCGGCCTCCACTGCCTCTGCACTTTTAGCAGCCAATACCTTTACTCCCCTTTTGCAGGGGGTTTCATTACTTTGCGTGGGGGACGCCATCAGGGAAAACCTTTCATCATTCTCCAATTTCTCCCCGAAGGCTCCCCCACCGACCACAATCTCCATCTTTCTCTCCTCCACCATATTAATTTCTTCCAGTATTTCCTTTACCTGTAGATTATACCGGGACCTCTTGGAGCCTGATGTTTTAGCTGCTCGTCCCCTTGCGGCCGCCAGATCTTCCCGCAGCCGCCGCAGGGACTTACCGAGGTCCCGGTATTCTTCCAGCCGGGCAGCTAGGCGGGAGCTGAACGTCTCCACAGACTCTCCTGACCGAAGTAGCCCCCACTCCTCGACCGTGCTCTGGTCCCTTGGTCGGGTATCTGGCCTTGCTGGGCCTTCTGGTCCTCCACCTGGATGATCCGCCATGTCTCTCCTCCTGGCTCCTTCCAGAGCCCCAGCATCAGGGGGGGCCGCACAGATCTTTACACGGGATGACCTTCTCACCCCTGATGCTGGCTGCACGCTCCCAGCAGGTTGGGAAGACCCCCTACCCCCCGCCTGCATGCTCCAGGGGGTAGAGGTCTGAGGCTCCATGTATGAATGGAGCCTCCTTCAGGGAAGCTTCCTTAGCCCAGGCAGGTGATAGAAACCTGGGCTGGTGAAAGAAAGGAAACTCCCTGGATTCCGGGTGTGGTCCACACAGCACACAAACAGCACACACACAGCAGCTCCCAAACACACAACCTCCCTCCTTGCTGGTCACTGCTGCTACTCTTTTAATAGAAAAATATAAAACATTACAAAATAAACGGTATTTACAAAACAAACACAACAAAACAAAACTTATGTACATTTCTGTACAATTTACCCAGCCTGGCCCTTCTTACATAAATCCCCATGCATACATAACTATAATTCCATACTCATTCGTACACACACCTAAACCCCCCCAACCCCAAGAAAACATAACTATAACACTATATACAACATACTCTTAAAAACCATGTGCCAACCAATGGCCCCCTAAAAAAAACACCACATATATAAAACAAAATAAATAATAATCACAATAATAATATAAACAAAATAATAATAATAATAATAATAATAAACTCTGAAAATAAAAGTTACCATCCCATGGTGCACTTACTCCAGTGCACCATGTAAAAGAAAAGAAAAGAACAAAACACAAAAAACAAAAATATATATATATATATATATATATATATATTTATTTATTTTTTTCTAATTTTTTTCAATTATTATTTTTTTTTTTTTTTTTTTTATATATTTTTTACTTTTTTTTTTTTTTTTATTTTTATTTTATTAACTTATCCACATTCATACCTAACCCTGTACACACTAACTTATCCATCACCACCCATCACCTCCCCCAACCAGCATCACGCCTCATGTCCTTCCATGTCCGCATAGTTCAGATGCTGGCCCCCACCACCCAACACATCACCCACCCAGCCCGATCCCACGTCTCATGTCCTCCTCACGTCCACGTAGTCCAGAATCGGGATGGGCACACCCCCAGGCCCCCCCACCCCACCTATCTACTGCCCATCTTATCTAAACATTCACTCAAACCCATGCATACACCTATACACCATATAATCATACCGACACATAACTATAACAAAATATCATACTGTATACAATAACCCGAAAACCTAAGTTTGGCTGCTTGTAAGCCCTTTTTCTGTCTCCAAAAAGCTCAAAACAAAAACCTACTTGTGCTTACTCAGCCCATCACCAGAGGAGAGAGAGAGGAAAGCCCCCCTAGAGCACCAGCCCAGAGGCCAAAGCCAACCCCCAACCATCACCCCGGTCCCTATCGCTAAACCTATGCTGCTTGCCCTATCTCTATCCCTTATTACTTTATAAACTAATCTGTCCCTCCTGCTGTCTCTCATTCTGTCCCTATCGCTATTTCCCGGTGTCATGGCCAGGTGCAGACCCCCACCTCCAGTCTAATACCCAGGGGCACTCCCTCCCCTCCCCCTGAAGGTTGGTTCCACCTAGGGCACCCTAAAATTGAAGCCCCTCCAAAGTCGAGAGGCCTTGGATGCACCCAGTTTCTCAACCTCCAGAGACCGGACCTTCACCAGGTCACCCATGATATTCCTACACACCTCGTCCTCCAGGAGGATTTTACACTGAGTCGATACTAAGCACCGTGCGTTCCACGTGAAATACCTGATCACTAAACTAACTAAAAAAGAAGTGCAATGATCCCTTCCACCCAGGTCTCCGAATGCCCCATAGGCCCAACCAGCGTAGGAGAGGTTGGTCAGACCGGGCCAACCGATGGAGGCACCCACCCGTTTGTAAACCTCTGCATTGAAGGGACACTGAAGCAAGAAATGGTCCATGCTTTCCAGCGTGTCATCGCACTCCTCCCGAGGACAACCTCTTTCATCGGAGTTTCTGTACTTCAGATTGCCCCTTACATACAGCCTCCCATGGAAGCAGCGCCAAGCCAGATCCCAAAACTTCTGGGGAATCCTCACAGAGTTTAAAAGTTTTAATCCCACCCCGAGGTCGCTACTTGGGCAGTCCCTGAGCGCCAGGGGCTTCTGGAAGCAGGTCAACAAGACCTTTCTGTCAAGAAATTTTCTCGACATGGTCTTGATCTCCCTCGCCTCCAGACCCCACCGACGAACAACCTTCAGAACCGGGGCGGCATAAGCCGGGAGGTGCCCATGGGGTACACGCAGGTCTTTCGCTTGGCCTCCTGTCTCCCATTCCTGGAAGAAAGGCCGAAACCATCCCCTGCAGGAGGATATCCACAGAGGAGCCCTTTCTCTTTCAAAGAGGTTTGCCAAATTAATTTTAATGAAGGTGTTTACTAGAAACACCACTGGGTTAACCATACCTAACCCACCTAGTTTCCTCGGTAGGTAAGTAACCTCCCTCTTGATTAGGTTAAGCCTGTTTCCCCATAACAGTTGGAAGAACAGGCTATAGACCCGAGTCCAGAGAGGTTCTGGCAACATGCACACGCTGCCAAGGTAGAGCAACATGGGCATCAGGTAAGCCTTGGCCAGGTGAACCCTTTCCCTAAGGGACAAAGACCATCCCTTCCATTGGCCAACCTTCTGGGCAGCTATTGATAGCCTACCTTCCCAGTTTTTCATGGGGTAATCACCCGGGCCAAATTCAATGCCTAAGATTTTAGCAGACCCTTTGGGCTCTGGGAGGGTGTCCGGGAGATCAAAACTAGGATCCCCTCCCCCCAGCCAGAGACTTTCACACTTGTCCCGGTTGATCCTGGACCCAGATGCCCGTGAGTAGCGCTCAACTTCTGACATCACCCACTCTGCCCCCCCTCTCGAGGAGACAAAGATAGTGACGTCATCCGCGTACGCAACCACCCTCTGAGTGGCTTCCGGCTCCTCCAAGTCCATCCCCACCCCCGCCAATGGCCCACGATCGAGCCGCCTAAGAAAGGGGTCGATCGCGAAAACATACAGCAAGGGGCTTAAGGGACAACCCTGGCGGACACCAGACCCAACCTCAAAGGGGGTTCCAGTCCAACCGTTCACCAGTGCAAAAGACTCAGCCCCAGCGTATAGGGTCTGGAGCCAATTAACGAACTCACCCGGTAGGCCATACCTCAGAAGGACTGACCAAAGGTACTTGTGATTCACCCGGTCAAAAGCTTTGGCCTGATCCAAGGACAGCATGTACCCCTCCCATCGGCCAGAATGTCCCTGCTCCACTGCCTCTCTGACACTGAGGACAGCACTAAAGGTGCTGCGGCCTGGAACAGAGCAATGCTGGGCCGACGAAAGGAGCCGGGGTGCAAACTTCACCAGCCGATTAAACAGTACTTTTGCGAGAACCTTTCTGTCCGTATTGAGGAGCGCTATGGGACGCCAGTTCTCAATACGTGTCGAATCCTTACCCTTTGACAGAATGATCAAGGCCGACTTGCCCATTGACTTTGGAAGAGCGCCCGAGGAGAGGCACTCATTAAAAACCGCAGTCAAGAGGGGAACTAAGGTTCCCTTAAAAGCCTTATAAAACTCAGATGTTAAGCCATCTGGGCCTGGCGACTTTTTGATGGCCAACCCATCAATCGCCAGCATCACTTCCTCTTCCTTGATCGACTCTGTCAAAACACCAAGCGAGGGGTCTGCTCCTGGCTCAGGGATGGTTTCAGCCAGGAAAGCCGACATTTCGTCTCGGTTTAGATCCTGCTCACCCAAAAGCTGCGAATAAAAGGATCTGATGACCTCCAGGATCCCTGATTTGGATCTCATCAGGGAGCCTGTACTATCTACCAGTCCTGTCACCACCTTACGACTCACTGACATCTTGCAGTTCTTGTAAGGGTCGGGCGAGCGGTACCTCCCGAAATCCCGTTCAAGAACCAAAGACGTGTGCCTATCATATTGGCATCTTTTGAGCAGAGCTTTCACCACGGAGATTTCCTCACGGCTACCTCCGGTTGAGACTAGATGTTCGAGTTTCCTCCTCATGTCTTGATACAGGCGATACCTGCTCATAGACCTGAGGCACGAGATCTGACGGAAAAACTCAGCCACCCGTTCTTTGAACACCTCCCACCACTCAGACTTAGTACCACCTAGATCCAATAAAGGTACCTGGCTCTGAAGAAAATCCTCGAAGGCCTGTCTTATCTCTGCTTCTTCCAGGAGAGTAGAATTCAGCCTCCATATACCTCTTCCCATCTGGAGGGACTCTGCAACATTCAAAGAAAACATAATCATACAGTGATCGGAGAACTCCACCTCAACGACGGACACTGCCGAAGAGATGGCGTCCTCCTTTAAAAAAAACCTGTCTATTCTGGATCTACGACTACCACTATGATAGGTGAATCCCGAGTGGCCTGGGGTATACCGAATGTGGATGTCCTCCAGGCGAGCATCACTAGCTATTCTATTCAACTCGACACTATCATAGGCCAGTACCTTTCTGGAACCTCCTCTGTCTTGGGGCCTAACGACAGTGTTAAAGTCCCCTCCAAAAATGACTTGTCGGCCTGTAAAAAGGAAGGGCTTAATCCTCATGAAGAGACTTTTCCGGTCCCACTTTGTCTGGGGACCGTAGATGTTAATGAGTCTTAGTTCTTGTCCCCTCATGAGAACATCTAAGATCAAGCACCGCCCCATTTCTAACTCGATCATCCGCCGGCATGTGACCGGTGCGGTAAAAAGTACCGCCACCCCGCTATATGGCTCAGCCGCAAGAGACCAGTAGGAGGGCCCACGTCGCCACTCCCTCCTAGCTTTCACGACCTCTGCCAAAAGTGACAGTCTGGTCTCCTGCAAAAACAAAATGTCAGCTTCAACCCGGCCGAGAAAATCAAAGGCTGCAAATCTAGCCATATTCGACTTAATGCTGGCAACGTTAATCGATGCCAGCGTCAACGGAGTGGGTGCCGCCATCATAAATGATTGAGTTAGACGGTTTTCTTCTTCCCACCCCTTGCTTTCTCCTCTGAGGAGGACCCCTCACCCTCTTTACCTCTTTTTTTTGTTTTTGAGGAGTCCATAACCTCCACCACCCCCCTCCCATTCTCATCTCCTGGGTCCGGGCCGACCCCCTCCCCCGGGGACAGTGGCCCCCGCAGAAGAGGAGGCTCAACGACACCTAGACTCCCTACCGTGCTCTCCCCCCCGTCCTGGGGGTCTGGAATATCCATGAGAACACGGTATCGGTTGGGGGAGCACACCAGGGGGGTGCAGGTTTTGCCTTCCTTGGCCGGGGCAGGGCCAGATGTTTTTAGCCCTGTTTTGATGTTACCCGGTGTCCCCTGTTTTGTTTTAGGCTGTGACCTCCCTTCCTCTTCCACACTTTCATAGTGGGAGGACTGGGAGTCCTCAGCCCTCTGCTCTCTCTCTATCCTCCTTATCTCCTCGTCCAGTACGGCCCCCCCAAGAGCATCAGTATCCTGGGGGGCATCCAGGTCCGAGCCAGAGGAGTCCCCAGTTTCCTGGGTCCTCCTCAGCTCTCGTTCCCTTCTGCGTTTTTCCACCCTTCTCTGACGAGAAGGGGGTCCCCTCCTGGCGTTCGTCCTTTGCTCTTGGGCTCTATCGTCTCTGTCCGCCCCCTCGCCCACGGAGACCTCCCTCCTTACATTCTCCGTAGGGTTGGAACAGACATTGACGACTGAGCGCGGACACCGACTGAAAGGGTGACCTAGGTCACCACACAGGTTACACCTAATCTGCTCACACGATGCGGCCAGATGGCCTACCCCCCCACAATGAGCGCACTTCTGCACAGTGCAGCTTGCGCTCAAGTGTGAGGGGTCGCCACACCGGTGACACAGCTTCGGCTGCCCCTGGTAGAAGACAAGGATTCGATCTCTTCCCAAGAAAGCAGATGATGGTATGTGGGACACCGTCTGCCCCAGACGCTTAAGTTTAACCATAAACGTCCAGGCTCCCGACCAGATGCCAAACTCATCGCAGTTCTTCCGTGGCATCTCTGCTACCTCACCGTATCTTCCCAACCAGGTCATGATGTCCACACAGGAAAGCGACTCGTTACGGGTAAGAACGGTCACTTTCCTGAGACCATTCTGGCGAGAGATTGCTTGCGCAGCAAACCCTCGCCAGCCGGGCTCGCTTTTCACCAGCTCATAGTTCCCCCAGAAGACCTCAAGGCCCCCCGGCTGAACAAAGCTGATGTCAAACTCAGCCGTACCATGAGGATGTATCAAGGCGTAGATGTCACTCGCCTTGAAGCCCATCTCCAGCAGCAGCTCCACCACCCTCTTACGAGGAGGGCACGCATCATTGCCACGCCACTGGAGACGGACCACATTCCTCCTGGCCACGGCCGGCCCGGTTGTTGGGAGCGACCACTGATCTCCCCGTCTCTCTCGGAAGGCATCCAGACCATACCTATTTATCCAAAAGGATAGGTCCTTCTGCACTCCCCCTACTGTTATCGTCTGCTTCCCCTCCCTTAAGGCTTCTAGGAGGCGCTGTTGCAAACTGCCGTCCCCGGGCCCAGAAGATGAGGATGGGTGGGCCGACGGTCCCCCCACCACAACGCCCGCATACGACCTGCCGGGCGCTCTGGCAGAAGGAGCAACCGGCCCGCCAATGGTTGACACTCCCCCCACAATATTACAACCCACATTAACATCCACAACATTACCACCACCAACAATATTACCAACACTACTAACATTACCATTAATATTTACATTTTCACTTACATTCCTCTCCACAACTTTCATACCGGCCAGGCTGGTAACGGAGTTCTTCCTTTTGTCCATAGGCTTTATATATGTTGTTTTTGGGGTCTCCACATCATCAGGTGCCGCTACTTCTGGGGCGCCGCCGGATATCTCAGGCGGCAATCCCTCAGCACCCTCCGCTTCACCGACCTCCATTTCTGCTGCGCCACCAATGCAATGTTCGGGAGGAGGGGTGCCGTCACCCCCCGTGCCCGCTAAACCCCTCCCACCGCCTTGCGGCGATGCAGATGGAGGGGCCGCAGGCACAGCTAGAGCCGCTCCCGGCACCAAACCACCCCCCCCTCCCGTCGGGGGATGGCCAGCAGTGCCGAAGCCTCTCCTACCGCCACCACTCGCTGCCGCAACACTTTCTGGTGCGTCCGCCGGCCGAGTCACATGACCAGCGGACTTCCGGTTTTTCGGCGCCACATCCGGTTTCCGGTTCCCCCTGTCCCCCGGCCTCCGGCTTGCGCCAGAGACCGGCTTCTGAGGTTCCCCATCCGCCGGACACGGGGACACGCCCCCTAGCGCCACGTGGCCATCGACACCACCTCCTTTACAGGAGACGGCGTCTGGCGCCATCTTGGCCACATTGCTCAAAACCAGCACCATATCTTTCTGCCCACATACCCGCCACGACCCCACTGCAGAGGCCGGAGCTGGGGGATTTGCGGGGTTTGCGTCCCGAACCGAGCTCTCACCCGGTCCGGAACGCAAGGAAGACAGGTAGGAATATTTATAGGATACCCCACCTGTCTTCGCCTTTGTTTTCTTCCGCCTTAACTTCCAAAGCTTCTTCTTCTGTACTTTGTCCTCCTCTGGTGGCAACTCAGCTCCAAAAGTAAAGTTCTGGAGGGACACTGGGGACTCCTGCAGCCGTATTTGCGTGAGCAACCCCGGGGGGTGCCCACTGCCCGATTCAATGTTTTGCACACCTTGGCTGCAGGAAAGTTCCCCACTTGCCCCTCCATTACTGCCCTCCCAGGGGTCCTCCGAGCCCGTCTCCTCCCGGGTAGGCGTCCTCTCCACCTCCACGCTATCCTCCATTTCTGTGGCCTCCACTTCTGCGGCCTCCAATTTTGCGGCCTCCACTTTTGCGGCCTCCACTTTTGCGGCCTCCACTTTTGCGGCCTCCACTTTTGCGGCCTCCACTGCCTCTGCACTTTTAGCAGCCAATGCCTTTACTCCCCTTTTGCAGGGGGTTTCATTACTTTGCGTGGGGGACGCCATCAGGGAAAACCTTTCATCATTCTGCAATTTCTCCCCGAAGGCTCCCCCACCGACCACAATCTCCATCTTTCTCTCCTCCACCATATTAATTTCTTCCAGTATTTCCTTTACCTGTAGGTTATACCGGGACCTCTTGGCGCCTGATGTTTTAGCTGCTCGTCCCCTTGCGGCCGCCAGATCTTCCCGCAGCCGCCGCAGGGACTTACCGAGGTCCCGGTATTCTTCCAGCCGGGCAGCTAGGCGGGAGCTGAACGTCTCCACAGACTCTCCTGACCGAAGTAGCCCCCACTCCTCAACCGTGCTCTGGTCCCTTGGTCGGGCATCTGGCCTCGCTGGGCCTTCTGGTCCTCCACCTGGATGATGATCCTCCATGTCTCTCCTCCTGGCTCCTTCCAGAGCCCCAGCATCAGGGGGGGCCGCACAGATCTTTACACGGGATGACCTTCTCACCCCTGATGCTGGCTGCACGCTCCCAGCAGGTTGGGAAGACCCCCTACCCCCCGCCTGCATGCTCCAGGGGGTAGAGGTCTGAGGCTCCATGTATGAATGGAGCCTCCTTCAGGGAAGCTTCCTTAGCCCAGGCAGGTGATAGAAACCTGGGCTGGTGAAAGAAAGGAAACTCCCTGGATTCCGGGTGTGGTCCACTCAACACACACACACACAGCAGCTCCCAAACACACAACCTCCCTCCTTGCTGGTCACTGCTGCTACTCTTTTAATAGAAAAATATAAAACATTACAAAATAAACGGTATTTACAAAACAAACACAACAAAACAAAACTTATGTACATTTCTGCACAATTTACCCAGCCTGGCCCTTCTTACATAAATCCCCATGCATACATAACTATAATCCCATACTCATTCATACACACACCTAAACCCCCCTAACCCCAAGAAAACATAACTATAACACTATATACAACATACTCTTAAAAACCATGTGCCAACCAATGGCCCCCTAAAAAAAAAAATCAAGACATATATAAAACAAAAAAATAATAATCACAATAATAATATAAACAAAATAATAATAATAATAATAATAATAATAATAATAATAATAAACTCTGAAAATAAAAGTTACCATCCCATGGTGCACTTACTCCAGTGCACCATGTAAATGAAAAGAAAAGAACAAAACACAAAAAACAAAAATATATATATATATATATATATATATATATATATATATATATATATATATATATTTATTTATTTTTTTCTAATTTTTTTCAATTATTATTTTTTTTTTTTTTTTTTTTTTTTTTAAATATATTTTTTACTTTTTTTTATTTTATTTTATTAACTTATCCACATTCATACCTAACCCTGTACACACTAACTTATCCATCACCACCCATCACCTCCCCCAACCAGCATCACGCCTCATGTCCTTCCATGTCCGCATAGTTCAGATGCTGGCCCCCACCACCCAACACATCACCCACCCAGCCCGATCCCACGTCTCATGTCCTCCTCACGTCCACGTAGTCCAGAATCGGGAAGGGCACACCCCCAGGCCCCCCACCCCACCTATCTACTGCCCATCTTATCTAAACATTCACTCAAACCCATGCATACACCTATACACCATATAATCATACCGACACATAACTATAACAAAATATCATACTGTATACAATAACCCGAAAACCTAAGTTTGGCTGCTTGTAAGCCCTTTTTCTGTCTCCAAAAAGCTCAAAACAAAAACCTACTTGTGCTTACTCAGCCCATCACCAGAGGAGAGAGAGAGGAAAGCCCCCCTAGAGCACCAGCCCAGAGGCCAAAGCCAACCCCCAACCACCACCCCGGTCCCTATCGCTAAACCTATGCTGCTTGCCCTATCTCTATCCCTTATTACTTTATAAACTAATCTGTCCCTCCTGCTGTCTCTCATTCTGTCCCTATCGCTATTTCCCGGTGTCATGGCCAGGTGCAGACCCCCACCTCCAGTCTAATACCCAGGGGCACTCCCTCCCCTCCCCCTGAAGGTTGGTTCCACCTAGGGCACCCTAAAATTGAAGCCCCTCCAAAGTCGAGAGGCCTTGGATGCACCCAGTTTCTCAACCTCCAGAGACCGGACCTTCACCAGGTCACCCATGATATTCCTACACACCTCGTCCTCCAGGAGGATTTTACACTGAGTCGATACTAAGCACCGTGCGTTCCACGTGAAATACCTGATCACTAAACTAACTAAAAAAGAAGTGCAATGATCCCTTCCACCCAGGTCTCCGAATGCCCCATAGGCCCAACCAGCGTAGGAGAGGTTGGTCAGACCGGGCCAACCGATGGAGGCACCCACCCGTTTGTAAACCTCTGCATTGAAGGGACACTGAAGCAAGAAATGGTCCATGCTTTCCAGCGTGTCATCGCACTCCTCCCGAGGACAACCTCTTTCATCGGAGTTTCTGTACTTCAGATTGCCCCTTACATACAGCCTCCCATGGAAGCAGCGCCAAGCCAGATCCCAAAATTTCTGGGGAATCCTCACAGAGTTTAAAAGTTTTAATCCCACCCCGAGGTCGCTACTTGGGCAGTCCCTGAGCGCCAGGGGCTTCTGGAAGCAGGTCAACAAGACCTTTCTGTCAAGAAATGTTCTCGACATGGTCTTGATCTCCCTCGCCTCCAGACCCCACCGACGAACAACCTTCAGAACCGGGGCGGCATAAGCCGGGAGGTGCCCATGGGGTACACGCAGGTCTTTCGCTTGGCCTCCTGTCTCCCATTCCTGGAAGAAAGGCCGAAACCATCCCCTGCAGGAGGATATCCACAGAGGAACCCTTTCTCTTTCAAAGAGGTTTGCCAAATTAATTTTAATGAAGGTGTTTACTAGAAACACCACTGGGTTAACCATACCTAACCCACCTAGTTTCCTCGGTAGGTAAGTAACCTCCCTCTTGATTAGGTTAAGCCTGTTTCCCCATAACAGTTGGAAGAACAGGCTATAGACCCGAGTCCAGAGAGGTTCTGGCAACATGCACACGCTGCCAAGGTAGAGCAACATGGGCATCAGGTAAGCCTTGGCCAGGTGAACCCTTTCCCTAAGCGACAAAGACCATCCCTTCCATTGGCCAACCTTCTGGGCAGCTATTGATAGCCTACCTTCCCAGTTTTTCATGGGGTAATCACCCGGGCCAAATTCAATGCCTAAGATTTTAGCAGACCCTTTGGGCTCTGGGAGGGTGTCCGGGAGATCAAAACTAGGATCCCCTCCCCCCAGCCAGAGACTTTCACACTTGTCCCGGTTGATCCTGGACCCAGATGCCCGTGAGTAGCGCTCAACTTCTGACATCACCCACTCTGCCTCCCCTCTCGAGGAGACAAAGATAGTGACGTCATCCGCGTACGCAACCACCCTCTGAGTGGCTTCCGGCTCCTCCAAGTCCATCCCCACCCCCGCCAATGGCCCACGATCGAGCCGCCTAAGAAAGGGGTCGATCGCGAAAACATACAGCAAGGGGCTTAAGGGACAACCCTGGCGGACACCAGACCCAACCTCAAAGGGGGTTCCAGTCCAACCGTTCACCAGTGCAAAAGACTCAGCCCCAGCGTATAGGGTCTGGAGCCAATTAACGAACTCACCCGGTAGGCCATACCTCAGAAGGACTGACCAAAGGTACTTGTGATTCACCTGGTCAAAAGCTTTGGCCTGATCCAAGGACAGCATGTACCCCTCCCATCGGCCAGAATGTCCCTGCTCCACTGCCTCTCTGACACTGAGGACAGCACTAAAGGTGCTGCGGCCTGGAACAGAGCAATGCTGGGCCGACGAAAGGAGCCGGGGTGCAAACTTCACCAGCCGATTAAACAGTACTTTTGCGAGAACCTTTCTGTCCGTATTGAGGAGCGCTATGGGACGCCAGTTCTCAATACGTGTCGAATCCTTACCCTTTGACAGAATGATCAAGGCCGACTTGCCCATTGACTTTGGAAGAGCGCCCGAGGAGAGGCACTCATTAAAAACCGCAGTCAAGAGGGGAACTAAGGTTCCCTTAAAAGCCTTATAAAACTCAGATGTTAAGCCATCTGGGCCTGGCGACTTTTTGATGGCCAACCCATCAATCGCCAGCATCACTTCCTCTTCCTTGATCGACTCTGTCAAAACACCAAGCGAGGGGTCTGCTCCTGGCTCAGGGATGGTTTCAGCCAGGAAAGCCGACATTTCGTCTCGGTTTAGATCCTGCTCACCCAAAAGCTGCGAATAAAAGGATCTGATGACCTCCAGGATCCCTGATTTGGATCTCATCAGGGAGCCTGTACTATTTACCAGTCCTGTCACCACCTTACGACTCACTGACATCTTGCAGTTCTTGTAAGGGTCGGGCGAGCGGTACCTCCCGAAATCCCGTTCAAGAACCAAAGACGTGTGCCTATCATATTGGCATCTTTTGAGCAGAGCTTTCACCACGGAGATTTGCTCACGGCTACCTCCGGTTGAGACTAGATGTTCGAGTTTCCTCCTCATGTCTTGATACAGGCGATACCTGCTCATAGACCTGAGGCACGAGATCTGACGGAAAAACTCAGCCACCCGTTCTTTGAACACCTCCCACCACTCAGACTTAGTACCACCTAGATCCAATAAAGGTACCTGGCTCTGAAGAAAATCCTCGAAGGCCTGTCTTATCTCTGCTTCTTCCAGGAGAGTAGAATTCAGCCTCCATATACCTCTTCCCATCTGGAGGGACTCTGCAACATTCAAAGAAAACATAATCATACAGTGATCGGAGAACTCCACCTCAACGACGGACACTGCCGAAGAGATGGCGTCCTCCTTTAAAAAAAACCTGTCTATTCTGGATCTACGACTACCACTATGATAGGTGAATCCCGAGTGGCCTGGGGTATACCGAATGTGGATGTCCTCCAGGCGAGCATCACTAGCTATTCTATTCAACTCGACACTATCATAGGCCAGTACCTTTCTGGAACCTCCTCTGTCTTGGGGCCTAACGACAGTGTTAAAGTCCCCTCCAAAAATGACTTGTCGGCCTGTAAAAAGGAAGGGCTTAATCCTCATGAAGAGACTTTTCCGGTCCCACTTTGTCTGGGGACCGTAGATGTTAATGAGTCTTAGTTCTTGTCCCCTCATGAGAACATCTAAGATCAAGCACCGCCCCATTTCTAACTCGATCATCCGCCGGCATGTGACCGGTGCGGTAAAAAGTACCGCCACCCCGCTATATGGCTCAGCCGCAAGAGACCAGTAGGAGGGCCCACGTCGCCACTCCCTCCTAGCTTTCACGACCTCTGCCAAAAGTGACAGTCTGGTCTCCTGCAAAAACAAAATGTCAGCTTCAACCCGGCCGAGAAAATCAAAGGCTGCAAATCTAGCCATATTCGACTTAATGCTGGCAACGTTAATCGATGCCAGCGTCAACGGAGTGGGTGCCGCCATCATAAATGATTGAGTTAGACGGTTTTCTTCTTCCCACCCCTTGCTTTCTCCTCTGAGGAGGACCCCTCACCCTCTTTACCTCTTTTTTTTGTTGTTGAGGAGTCCATAACCTCCACCACCCCCCTCCCATTCTCATCTCCTGGGTCCGGGCCGACCCCCTCCCCCGGGGACAGTGGCCCCCGCAGAAGAGGAGGCTCAACGACTCCTAGACTCCCTACCGTGCTCTCCCCCCCGGCCTGGGGGTCTGGAATATCCATGAGAACACGGTATCGGTTGGGGGAGCACACCAGGGGGGTGCAGGTTTTGCCTTCCTTGGCCGGGGCAGGGCCAGATGTTTTTAGCCCTGTTTTGATGTTACCCGGTGTCCCCTGTTTTGTTTTAGGCTGTGACCTCCCTTCCTCTTCCACACTTTCATAGTGGGAGGACTGGGAGTCCTCAGCCCTCTGCTCTCTCTCTATCCTCCTTATCTCCTCGTCCAGTACGGCCCCCCCAAGAGCATCAGTATCCTGGGGGGCATCCAGGTCCGAGCCAGAGGAGTCCCCAGTTTCCTGGGTCCTCCTCAGCTCTCGTTCCCTTCTGCGTTTTTCCACCCTTCTCTGACGAGAAGGGGGTCCCCTCCTGGCGTTCGTCCTTTGCTCTTGGGCTCTATCGTCTCTGTCCGCCCCCTCGCCCACGGAGACCTCCCTCCTTACATTCTCCGTAGGGTTGGAACAGACATTGACGACTGAGCGCGGACACCGACTGAAAGGGTGACCTAGGTCACCACACAGGTTACACCTAATCTGCTCACACGATGCGGCCAGATGGCCTACCCCCCCACAATGAGCGCACTTCTGCACAGTGCAGCTTGCGCTCAAGTGTGAGGGGTCGCCACACCGGTGACACAGCTTCGGCTGCCCCTGGTAGAAGACAAGGATTCGATCTCTTCCCAAGAAAGCAGATGATGGTATGTGGGACACCGTCTGCCCCAGACGCTTAAGTTTAACCATAAACGTCCAGGCTCCCGACCAGATGCCAAACTCATCGCAGTTCTTCCGTGGCATCTCTGCTACCTCACCGTATCTTCCCAACCAGGTCATGATGTCCACACAGGAAAGCGACTCGTTACGGGTAAGAACGGTCACTTTCCTGAGACCATTCTGGCGAGAGATTGCTTGCGCAGCAAACCCTCGCCAGCCGGGCTCGCTTTTCACCAGCTCATAGTTCCCCCAGAAGACCTCAAGGCCCCCCGGCTGAACAAAGCTGATGTCAAACTCAGCCGTACCATGAGGATGTATCAAGGCGTAGATGTCACTCGCCTTGAAGCCCATCTCCAGCAGCAGCTCCACCACCCTCTTACGAGGAGGGCACGCATCATTGCCACGCCACTGGAGACGGACCACATTCCTCCTGGCCACGGCCGGCCCGGTTGTTGGGAGCGACCACTGATCTCCCCGTCTCTCTCGGAAGGCATCCAGACCATACCTATTTATCCAAAAGGATAGGTCCTTCTGCACTCCCCCTACTGTTATCGTCTGCTTCCCCTCCCTTAAGGCTTCTAGGAGGCGCTGTTGCAAACTGCCGTCCCCGGGCCCAGAAGATGAGGATGGGTGGGCCGACGGTCCCCCCACCACAACGCCCGCATACGACCTGCCGGGCGCTCTGGCAGAAGGAGCAACCGGCCCGCCAATGGTTGACACTCCCCCCACAATATTACAACCCACATTAACATCCACAACATTACCACCACCAACAATATTACCAACACTACTAACATTACCATTAATATTTACATTTTCACTTACATTCCTCTCCACAACTTTCATACCGGCCAGGCTGGTTACAGAGTTCTTCCTCTTGTCGATGGGCTTTTTATAAGTTGTTTTTGTCATTTTTGGGGTCTCCACATCATCAGGTGCCGCTACTTCTGGGGTGCCGCCGGATATCTCAGGCGGCAATCCCTCAGCACCCTCCGCTTCACCGACCTCCATATCTGCTGCGCCACCAATACAATGTTCGGGAGGAGGGGTGCCGTCACCCCCCGTGCCCGCTAAACCCCTCCCACCGCCTTGCGGCGATGCAGATGGAGGGGCCGCAGGCACCGCTAGAGCCGCTCCCGGCACCAAACCAACCCCCCCTCCCGTCGGGGGATGGCCAGCAGTGCCGGAGCCTCTCCTACCGCCACCACTCGCTGCCGCAACACTTTCTGGTGCGTCCGCCGGCCGAGTCACATGACCAGCGGACTTCCGGTTTTCCGGCGCCACATCCGGTTTCCGGTTCCCCCCGTCCCCCGGCCTCCGGCTTGCGCCAGAGACCGGCTTCTGAGGTTCCCCATCCGCCGGACACGGGGACACGCCCCCTAGCGCCACGTGGCCATCGACACCACCTCCTTTACAGGAGACGGCGTCTGGTGCCACCTTGGCCACATTGCTCAAAACCAGCACCATGTCTTTCTGCCCACATACCCGCCACGACCCCACTGCAGAGGCCGGAGCTGGGGGATTTGCGGGGTTTGCGTCCCGAACCGAGCTCTCACCCGGTCCGGAACGCAAGGAAGACAGGTAGGAATATTTGTAAGATACTCCACCTGTCTTCCCCTTTGCCTTTTTCCGCCTCAACTTCCATAATTTTTTCTTTTTTTTTTTCTCCTCCTCCGGTGGCAACTCATCTCCAAAAGTAAAGTTCTGGAGGGACACTGGGGACTCCTGCAGCCGTATTTGCGTGAGCAACCCCGGAGGGTGCCCACTGCCCGATTCAAAGTTTTGCACAACTTGGCTGCAGGAAAGTTCCCCACTTGCCCCTCCGTTACTGCCTTCCCAGGGGTCCTCCGAGCCCGTCTCCTCCCGGGTTGGCGTCCTCTCCAAATCCACGCTTTCCTCCATTTCTGTGGCCTCCACTTCTGCGGCCTCCACTTTTGCGGCCTCCACTTTTGCGGCCTCCACTTTTGCGGCCTCCACTTTTGCGGCCTCCACTTTTGCGGCCTCCACTGCCTCTGCACTTTTAGCAGCCAATGCCTTTACTCCCCTTTTGCAGGGGGTTTCATTACTTTGCGTGGGGGACGCCATCAGGGAAAACCTTTCATCATTCTCCAATTTCTCCCCGAAGGCTCCCCCACCGACCACAATCTCCATCTTCCTCTCCTCCACCATATTAATTTCCTCCAAAATTGTCTTTACCTGTAGATTATACCGGGACCTCTTGGCGCCTGATGTTTTCGCGGCTCGTCCCCTTGCGACCGCCAGATCTTCACGAAGCCGCCGCAGGGACTTACCGAGGTCCCGGTATTCTTCCAGCCGGGCAGCTAGGCGGGAGCTGAAGGTTTCCACCGACTCTCCCGACCGCAGTAGCCCCCATTCCTCTACCGTGCTCTGGTCCTCAGGTCTGGCATCTGGCCTTGCTGGGCCTTCTGGTCCTCCACCTGGATGATCCGCCATGTCTCTCCTCCTGGCTCCTTCCAGAGCCCCAGCATCAGGGGGGGCCGCACAGATCTTTCCACGGGATGACCTTCTCACCCCTGATGCTGGCTGCACGCTCCCAGCAGGTTGGGAAGACCCCCTACCCCCCGCCTGCATGCTCCAGGGGGTAGAGGTCTGAGGCTCCATGTATGAATGGAGCCTCCTTCAGGGAAGCTTCCTTAGCCCAGGCAGGTGATAGAAACCTGGGCTGGTGAAAGAAAGGAAACTCCCTGGATCTCGGGTGTGGTCCACCAAACACACACACACAGCAGCTCTCTCACACACAACCTCCCTCCTTGCTGGTCACTGCTGCTACTCTTTTAATAGAAAAATATAAAACATTACAAAATAAACGGTATTTACAAAACAAACACAACAAAACAAAACTTATGTACATTTCTGTACAATTTACCCAGCCTGGCCCTTCTTACATAAATCCCCATGCATACATAACTATAATCCCATACTCATTCATACACACACCTAAACCCCCCTAACCCCAAGAAAACATAACTATAACACTATATACAACATACTCTTAAAAACCATGTGCCAACCAATGGCCCCCTAAAAAAAAATCAAGACATATATAAAACAAAAAAATAATAATCACAATAATAATATAAACAAAATAATAATAATAATAATAATAATAATAATAAACTCTGAAAATAAAAGTTACCATCCCATGGTGCACTTACTCCAGTGCACCATGTAAATGAAAAGAAAAGAACAAAACACAAAAAACAAAAATATATATATATATATTTATTTATTTTTTTCTAATTTTTTTCAATTATTATTATTTTTTTTTTTTTTTTTTATATATTTTTTACTTTTTTTTATTTTATTTTATTAACTTATCCACATTCATACCTAACCCTGTACACACTAACTTATCCATCACCACCCATCACCTCCCCCAACCAGCATCACGCCTCATGTCCCTCCATGTCCGCATAGTTCAGATGCTGGCCCCCACCACCCAACACATCACCCACCCAGCCCGATCCCACGTCTCATGTCCTCCTCACGTCCACGTAGTCCAGAATCGGGATGGGCACACCCCCAGGCCCCCCACCCCACCTATCTACTGCCCATCTTATCTAAACATTCACTCAAACCCATGCATACACCTATACACCATATAATCATACCGACACATAACTATAACAAAATATCATACTGTATACAATAACCCGAAAACCTAAGTTTGGCTGCTTGTAAGCCCTTTTTCTGTCTCCAAAAAGCTCAAAACAAAAACCTACTTGTGCTTACTCAGCCCATCACCAGAGGAGAGAGAGAGGAAAGCCCCCCTAGAGCACCAGCCCAGAGGCCAAAGCCAACCCCCAACCACCACCCCGGTCCCTATCGCTAAACCTATGCTGCTTGCCCTATCTCTATCCCTTATTACTTTATAAACTAATCTGTCCCTCCTGCTGTCTCTCATTCTGTCCCTATCGCTATTTCCCGGTGTCATGGCCAGGTGCAGACCCCCACCTCCAGTCTAATACCCAGGGGCACTCCCTCCCCTCCCCCTGAAGGTTGGTTCCACCTAGGGCACCCTAAAATTGAAGCCCCTCCAAAGTCGAGAGGCCTTGGATGCACCCAGTTTCTCAACCTCCAGAGACCGGACCTTCACCAGGTCACCCATGATATTCCTACACACCTCGTCCTCCAGGAGGATTTTACACTGAGTCGATACTAAGCACCGTGCGTTCCACGTGAAATACCTGATCACTAAACTAACTAAAAAAGAAGTGCAATGATCCCTTCCACCCAGGTCTCCGAATGCCCCATAGGCCCAACCGGCGTAGGAGAGGTTGGTCAGACCGGGCCAACCGATGGAGGCACCCACCCGTTTGTAAACCTCTGCATTGAAGGGACACTGAAGCAAGAAATGGTCCATGCTTTCCAGCGTGTCATCGCACTCCTCCCGAGGATTTCTAACCTCTTTCATCGGAGTTTCTGTACTTCAGATTGCCCCTTACATACAGCCTCCCATGGAAGCAGCGCCAAGCCAGATCCCAAAACTTCTGGGGAATCCTCACAGAGTTTAAAAGTTTTAATCCCACCCCGAGGTCGCTACTTGGGCAGTCCCTGAGCGCCAGGGGCTTCTGGAAGCAGGTCAACAAGACCTTTCTGTCAAGAAATTTTCTCGACATGGTCTTGATCTCCCTCGCCTCCAGACCCCACCGACGAACAACCTTCAGAACCGGGGCGGCATAAGCCGGGAGGTGCCCATGGGGTACACGCAGGTCTTTCGCTTGGCCTCCTGTCTCCCATTCCTGGAAGAAAGGCCGAAACCATCCCCTGCAGGAGGATATCCACAGAGGAGCCCTTTCTCTTTCAAAGAGGTTTGCCAAATTAATTTTAATGAAGGTGTTTACTAGAAACACCACTGGGTTAACCATACCTAACCCACCTAGTTTCCTCGGTAGGTAAGTAACCTCCCTCTTGATTAGGTTAAGCCTGTTTCCCCATAACAGTTGGAAGAACAGGCTATAGACCCGAGTCCAGAGAGGTTCTGGCAACATGCACACGCTGCCAAGGTAGAGCAACATGGGCATCAGGTAAGCCTTGGCCAGGTGAACCCTTTCCCTAAGGGACAAAGACCATCCCTTCCATTGGCCAACCTTCTGGGCAGCTATTGATAGCCTACCTTCCCAGTTTTTCATGGGGTAATCACCCGGGCCAAATTCAATGCCTAAGATTTTAGCAGACCCTTTGGGCTCTGGGAGGGTGTCCGGGAGATCAAAACTAGGATCCCCTCCCCCCAGCCAGAGACTTTCACACTTGTCCCGGTTGATCCTGGACCCAGATGCCCGTGAGTAGCGCTCAACTTCTGACATCACCCACTCTGCCCCCCCTCTCGAGGAGACAAAGATAGTGACGTCATCCGCGTACGCAACCACCCTCTGAGTGGCTTCCGGCTCCTCCAAGTCCATCCCCACCCCCGCCAATGGCCCACGATCGAGCCGCCTAAGAAAGGGGTCGATCGCGAAAACATACAGCAAGGGGCTTAAGGGACAACCCTGGCGGACACCAGACCCAACCTCAAAGGGGGTTCCAGTCCAACCGTTCACCAGTGCAAAAGACTCAGCCCCAGCGTATAGGGTCTGGAGCCAATTAACGAACTCACCCGGTAGGCCATACCTCAGAAGGACTGACCAAAGGTACTTGTGATTCACCCGGTCAAAAGCTTTGGCCTGATCCAAGGACAGCATGTACCCCTCCCATCGGCCAGAATGTCCCTGCTCCACTGCCTCTCTGACACTGAGGACAGCACTAAAGGTGCTGCGGCCTGGAACAGAGCAATGCTGGGCCGACGAAAGGAGCCGGGGTGCAAACTTCACCAGCCGATTAAACAGTACTTTTGCGAGAACCTTTCTGTCCGTATTGAGGAGCGCTATGGGACGCCAGTTCTCAATACGTGTCGAATCCTTACCCTTTGACAGAATGATCAAGGCCGACTTGCCCATTGACTTTGGAAGAGCGCCCGAGGAGAGGCACTCATTAAAAACCGCAGTCAAGAGGGGAACTAAGGTTCCCTTAAAAGCCTTATAAAACTCAGATGTTAAGCCATCTGGGCCTGGCGACTTTTTGATGGCCAACCCATCAATCGCCAGCATCACTTCCTCTTCCTTGATCGACTCTGTCAAAACACCAAGCGAGGGGTCTGCTCCTGGCTCAGGGATGGTTTCAGCCAGGAAAGCCGACATTTCGTCTCGGTTTAGATCCTGCTCACCCAAAAGCTGCGAATAAAAGGATCTGATGACCTCCAGGATCCCTGATTTGGATCTCATCAGGGAGCCTGTACTATCTACCAGTCCTGTCACCACCTTACGACTCACTGACATCTTGCAGTTCTTGTAAGGGTCGGGCGAGCGGTACCTCCCGAAATCCCGTTCAAGAACCAAAGACGTGTGCCTATCATATTGGCATCTTTTGAGCAGAGCTTTCACCACGGAGATTTCCTCACGGCTACCTCCGGTTGAGACTAGATGTTCGAGTTTCCTCCTCATGTCTTGATACAGGCGATACCTGCTCATAGACCTGAGGCACGAGATCTGACGGAAAAACTCAGCCACCCGTTCTTTGAACACCTCCCACCACTCAGACTTAGTACCACCTAGATCCAATAAAGGTACCTGGCTCTGAAGAAAATCCTCGAAGGCCTGTCTTATCTCTGCTTCTTCCAGGAGAGTAGAATTCAGCCTCCATATACCTCTTCCCATCTGGAGGGACTCTGCAACATTCAAAGAAAACATAATCATACAGTGATCGGAGAACTCCACCTCAACGACGGACACTGCCGAAGAGATGGCGTCCTCCTTTAAAAAAAACCTGTCTATTCTGGATCTACGACTACCACTATGATAGGTGAATCCCGAGTGGCCTGGGGTATACCGAATGTGGATGTCCTCCAGGCGAGCATCACTAGCTATTCTATTCAACTCGACACTATCATAGGCCAGTACCTTTCTGGAACCTCCTCTGTCTTGGGGCCTAACGACAGTGTTAAAGTCCCCTCCAAAAATGACTTGTCGGCCTGTAAAAAGGAAGGGCTTAATCCTCATGAAGAGACTTTTCCGGTCCCACTTTGTCTGGGGACCGTAGATGTTAATGAGTCTTAGTTCTTGTCCCCTCATGAGAACATCTAAGATCAAGCACCGCCCCATTTCTAACTCGATCATCCGCCGGCATGTGACCGGTGCGGTAAAAAGTACCGCCACCCCGCTATATGGCTCAGCCGCAAGAGACCAGTAGGAGGGCCCACGTCGCCACTCCCTCCTAGCTTTCACGACCTCTGCCAAAAGTGACAGTCTGGTCTCCTGCAAAAACAAAATGTCAGCTTCAACCCGGCCGAGAAAATCAAAGGCTGCAAATCTAGCCATATTCGACTTAATGCTGGCAACGTTAATCGATGCCAGCGTCAACGGAGTGGGTGCCGCCATCATAAATGATTGAGTTAGACGGTTTTCTTCTTCCCACCCCTTGCTTTCTCCTCTGAGGAGGACCCCTCACCCTCTTTACCTCTTTTTTTTGTTTTTGAGGAGTCCATAACCTCCACCACCCCCCTCCCATTCTCATCTCCTGGGTCCGGGCCGACCCCCTCCCCCGGGGACAGTGGCCCCCGCAGAAGAGGAGGCTCAACGACACCTAGACTCCCTACCGTGCTCTCCCCCCCGTCCTGGGGGTCTGGAATATCCATGAGAACACGGTATCGGTTGGGGGAGCACACCAGGGGGGTGCAGGTTTTGCCTTCCTTGGCCGGGGCAGGGCCAGATGTTTTTAGCCCTGTTTTGATGTTACCCGGTGTCCCCTGTTTTGTTTTAGGCTGTGACCTCCCTTCCTCTTCCACACTTTCATAGTGGGAGGACTGGGAGTCCTCAGCCCTCTGCTCTCTCTCTATCCTCCTTATCTCCTCGTCCAGTACGGCCCCCCCAAGAGCATCAGTATCCTGGGGGGCATCCAGGTCCGAGCCAGAGGAGTCCCCAGTTTCCTGGGTCCTCCTCAGCTCTCGTTCCCTTCTGCGTTTTTCCACCCTTCTCTGACGAGAAGGGGGTCCCCTCCTGGCGTTCGTCCTTTGCTCTTGGGCTCTATCGTCTCTGTCCGCCCCCTCGCCCACGGAGACCTCCCTCCTTACATTCTCCGTAGGGTTGGAACAGACATTGACGACTGAGCGCGGACACCGACTGAAAGGGTGACCTAGGTCACCACACAGGTTACACCTAATCTGCTCACACGATGCGGCCAGATGGCCTACCCCCCCACAATGAGCGCACTTCTGCACAGTGCAGCTTGCGCTCAAGTGTGAGGGGTCGCCACACCGGTGACACAGCTTCGGCTGCCCCTGGTAGAAGACAAGGATTCGATCTCTTCCCAAGAAAGCAGATGATGGTATGTGGGACACCGTCTGCCCCAGACGCTTAAGTTTAACCATAAACGTCCAGGCTCCCGACCAGATGCCAAACTCATCGCAGTTCTTCCGTGGCATCTCTGCTACCTCACCGTATCTTCCCAACCAGGTCATGATGTCCACACAGGAAAGCGACTCGTTACGGGTAAGAACGGTCACTTTCCTGAGACCATTCTGGCGAGAGATTGCTTGCGCAGCAAACCCTCGCCAGCCGGGCTCGCTTTTCACCAGCTCATAGTTCCCCCAGAAGACCTCAAGGCCCCCCGGCTGAACAAAGCTGATGTCAAACTCAGCCGTACCATGAGGATGTATCAAGGCGTAGATGTCACTCGCCTTGAAGCCCATCTCCAGCAGCAGCTCCACCACCCTCTTACGAGGAGGGCACGCATCATTGCCACGCCACTGGAGACGGACCACATTCCTCCTGGCCACGGCCGGCCCGGTTGTTGGGAGCGACCACTGATCTCCCCGTCTCTCTCGGAAGGCATCCAGACCATACCTATTTATCCAAAAGGATAGGTCCTTCTGCACTCCCCCTACTGTTATCGTCTGCTTCCCCTCCCTTAAGGCTTCTAGGAGGCGCTGTTGCAAACTGCCGTCCCCGGGCCCAGAAGATGAGGATGGGTGGGCCGACGGTCCCCCCACCACAACGCCCGCATACGACCTGCCGGGCGCTCTGGCAGAAGGAGCAACCGGCCCGCCAATGGTTGACACTCCCCCCACAATATTACAACCCACATTAACATCCACAACATTACCACCACCAACAATATTACCAACACTACTAACATTACCATTAATATTTACATTTTCACTTACATTCCTCTCCACAACTTTCATACCGGCCAGGCTGGTTACAGAGTTCTTCCTCTTGTCGATGGGCTTTTTATAAGTTGTTTTTGTCATTTTTGGGGTCTCCACATCATCAGGTGCCGCTACTTCTGGGGTGCCGCCGGATATCTCAGGCGGCAATCCCTCAGCACCCTCCGCTTCACCGACCTCCATATCTGCTGCGCCACCAATACAATGTTCGGGAGGAGGGGTGCCGTCACCCCCCGTGCCCGCTAAACCCCTCCCACCGCCTTGCGGCGATGCAGATGGAGGGGCCGCAGGCACCGCTAGAGCCGCTCCCGGCACCAAACCAACCCCCCCTCCCGTCGGGGGATGGCCAGCAGTGCCGGAGCCTCTCCTACCGCCACCACTCGCTGCCGCAACACTTTCTGGTGCGTCCGCCGGCCGAGTCACATGACCAGCGGACTTCCGGTTTTCCGGCGCCACATCCGGTTTCCGGTTCCCCCCGTCCCCCGGCCTCCGGCTTGCGCCAGAGACCGGCTTCTGAGGTTCCCCATCCGCCGGACACGGGGACACGCCCCCTAGCGCCACGTGGCCATCGACACCACCTCCTTTACAGGAGACGGCGTCTGGTGCCACCTTGGCCACATTGCTCAAAACCAGCACCATGTCTTTCTGCCCACATACCCGCCACGACCCCACTGCAGAGGCCGGAGCTGGGGGATTTGCGGGGTTTGCGTCCCGAACCGAGCTCTCACCCGGTCCGGAACGCAAGGAAGACAGGTAGGAATATTTGTAAGATACTCCACCTGTCTTCCCCTTTGCCTTTTTCCGCCTCAACTTCCATAATTTTTTCTTTTTTTTTTTCTCCTCCTCCGGTGGCAACTCATCTCCAAAAGTAAAGTTCTGGAGGGACACTGGGGACTCCTGCAGCCGTATTTGCGTGAGCAACCCCGGAGGGTGCCCACTGCCCGATTCAAAGTTTTGCACAACTTGGCTGCAGGAAAGTTCCCCACTTGCCCCTCCGTTACTGCCTTCCCAGGGGTCCTCCGAGCCCGTCTCCTCCCGGGTTGGCGTTCTCTCCAAATCCACGCTTTCCTCCATTTCTGTGGCCTCCACTTCTGCGGCCTCCACTTTTGCGGCCTCCACTTTTGCGGCCTCCACTTTTGCGGCCTCCACTTTTGCGGCCTCCACTTTTGCGGCCTCCACTGCCTCTGCACTTTTAGCAGCCAATGCCTTTACTCCCCTTTTGCAGGGGGTTTCATTACTTTGCGTGGGGGACGCCATCAGGGAAAACCTTTCATCATTCTGCAATTTCTCCCCGAAGGCTCCCCCACCGACCACAATCTCCATCTTTCTCTCCTCCACCATATTAATTTCTTCCAGTATTTCCTTTACCTGTAGGTTATACCGGGACCTCTTGGCGCCTGATGTTTTCGCTGCTCGTCCCCTTGCGGCCGCCAGATCTTCCCGCAGCCGCCGCAGGGACTTACCGAGGTCCCGGTATTCTTCCAGCCGGGCAGCTAGGCGGGAGCTGAAGGTTTCCACCGACTCTCCCGACCGCAGTAGCCCCCATTCCTCTACCGTGCTCTGGTCCTCAGGTCTGGCATCTGGCCTTGCTGGGCCTTCTGGTCCTCCACCTGGATGATCCGCCATGTCTCTCCTCCTGGCTCCTTCCAGAGCCCCAGCATCAGGGGGGGCCGCACAGATCTTTCCACGGGATGACCTTCTCACCCCTGATGCTGGCTGCACGCTCCCAGCAGGTTGGGAAGACCCCCTACCCCCCGCCTGCATGCTCCAGGGGGTAGAGGTCTGAGGCTCCATGTATGAATGGAGCCTCCTTCAGGGAAGCTTCCTTAGCCCAGGCAGGTGATAGAAACCTGGGCTGGTGAAAGAAAGGAAACTCCCTGGATCTCGGGTGTGGTCCACCAAACACACACACACAGCAGCTCTCTCACACACAACCTCCCTCCTTGCTGGTCACTGCTGCTACTCTTTTAATAGAAAAATATAAAACATTACAAAATAAACGGTATTTACAAAACAAACACAACAAAACAAAACTTATGTACATTTCTGTACAATTTACCCAACCTGGCCCTTCTTACATAAATCCCCATGCATACATAACTATAATCCCATACTCATTCATACACACACCTAAACCCCCCCAACCCCAAGAAAACATAACTATAACACTATATACAACATACTCTTAAAAACCATGTGCCAACCAATGGCCCCCTAAAAAAAAAATCAAGACATATATAAAACAAAATAAATAATAATCACAATAATAATATAAACAAAATAATAATAATAATAATAATAATAATAATAATAATAAACTCTGAAAATAAAAGTTACCATCCCATGGTGCACTTACTCCAGTGCACCATGTAAATGAAAAGAAAAGAACAAAACACAAAAAACAAAAATATATATATATATATATATATATATATATTTATTTATTTCCTTCTAATTTTTTTCAATTATTATTTTTTTTTTTTTTTTTTTTTTATATATTTTTTACTTTTTTTTAATTTTATTTTATTAACTTATCCACATTCATACCTAACCCTGTACACACTAACTTATCCATCACCACCCATCACCTCCCCCAACCAGCATCACGCCTCATGTCCTTCCATGTCCGCATAGTTCAGATGCTGGCCCCCACCACCCAACACATCACCCACCCAGCCCGATCCCACGTCTCATGTCCTCCTCACGTCCACGTAGTCCAGAATCGGGATGGGCACACCCCCAGGCCCCCCACCCCACCTATCTACTTCCCATCTTATCTAAACATTCACTCAAACCCATGCATACACCTATACACCATATAATCATACCGACACATAACTATAACAAAATATCATACTGTATACAATAACCCGAAAACCTAAGTTTGGCTGCTTGTAAGCCCTTTTTCTGTCTCCAAAAAGCTCAAAACAAAAACCTACTTGTGCTTACTCAGCCCATCACCAGAGGAGAGAGAGAGGAAAGCCCCCCTAGAGCACCAGCCCAGAGGCCAAAGCCAACCCCCAACCACCACCCCGGTCCCTATCGCTAAACCTATGCTGCTTGCCCTATCTCTATCCCTTATTACTTTATAAACTAATCTGTCCCTCCTGCTGTCTCTCATTCTGTCCCTATCGCTATTTCCCGGTGTCATGGCCAGGTGCAGACCCCCACCTCCAGTCTAATACCCAGGGGCACTCCCTCCCCTCCCCCTGAAGGTTGGTTCCACCTAGGGCACCCTAAAATTGAAGCCCCTCCAAAGTCGAGAGGCCTTGGATGCACCCAGTTTCTCAACCTCCAGAGACCGGACCTTCACCAGGTCACCCATGATATTCCTACACACCTCGTCCTCCAGGAGGATTTTACACTGAGTCGATACTAAGCACCGTGCGTTCCACGTGAAATACCTGATCACTAAACTAACTAAAAAAGAAGTGCAATGATCCCTTCCACCCAGGTCTCCGAATGCCCCATAGGCCCAACCAGCGTAGGAGAGGTTGGTCAGACCGGGCCAACCGATGGAGGCACCCACCCGTTTGTAAACCTCTGCATTGAAGGGACACTGAAGCAAGAAATGGTCCATGCTTTCCAGCGTGTCATCGCACTCCTCCCGAGGACAACCTCTTTCATCGGAGTTTCTGTACTTCAGATTGCCCCTTACATACAGCCTCCCATGGAAGCAGCGCCAAGCCAGATCCCAAAACTTCTGGGGAATCCTCACAGAGTTTAAAAGTTTTAATCCCACCCCGAGGTCGCTACTTGGGCAGTCCCTGAGCGCCAGGGGCTTCTGGAAGCAGGTCAACAAGACCTTTCTGTCAAGAAATTTTCTCGACATGGTCTTGATCTCCCTCGCCTCCAGACCCCACCGACGAACAACCTTCAGAACCGGGGCGGCATAAGCCGGGAGGTGCCCATGGGGTACACGCAGGTCTTTCGCTTGGCCTCCTGTCTCCCATTCCTGGAAGAAAGGCCGAAACCATCCCCTGCAGGAGGATATCCACAGAGGAGCCCTTTCTCTTTCAAAGAGGTTTGCCAAATTAATTTTAATGAAGGTGTTTACTAGAAACACCACTGGGTTAACCATACCTAACCCACCTAGTTTCCTCGGTAGGTAAGTAACCTCCCTCTTGATTAGGTTAAGCCTGTTTCCCCATAACAGTTGGAAGAACAGGCTATAGACCCGAGTCCAGAGAGGTTCTGGCAACATGCACACGCTGCCAAGGTAGAGCAACATGGGCATCAGGTAAGCCTTGGCCAGGTGAACCCTTTCCCTAAGGGACAAAGACCATCCCTTCCATTGGCCAACCTTCTGGGCAGCTATTGATAGCCTACCTTCCCAGTTTTTCATGGGGTAATCACCCGGGCCAAATTCAATGCCTAAGATTTTAGCAGACCCTTTGGGCTCTGGGAGGGTGTCCGGGAGATCAAAACTAGGATCCCCTCCCCCCAGCCAGAGACTTTCACACTTGTCCCGGTTGATCCTGGACCCAGATGCCCGTGAGTAGCGCTCAACTTCTGACATCACCCACTCTGCCTCCCCTCTCGAGGAGACAAAGATAGTGACGCCATCCGCGTACGCAACCACCCTCTGAGTGGCTTCCGGCTCCTCCAAGTCCATCCCCACCCCCGCCAATGGCCCACGATCGAGCCGCCTAAGAAAGGGGTCGATCGCGAAAACATACAGCAAGGGGCTTAAGGGACAACCCTGGCGGACACCAGACCCAACCTCAAAGGGGGTTCCAGTCCAACCGTTCACCAGTGCAAAAGACTCAGCCCCAGCGTATAGGGTCTGGAGCCAATTAACGAACTCACCCGGTAGGCCATACCTCAGAAGGACTGACCAAAGGTACTTGTGATTCACCCGGTCAAAAGCTTTGGCCTGATCCAAGGACAGCATGTACCCCTCCCATCGGCCAGAATGTCCCTGCTCCACTGCCTCTCTGACACTGAGGACAGCACTAAAGGTGCTGCGGCCTGGAACAGAGCAATGCTGGGCCGACGAAAGGAGCCGGGGTGCAAACTTCACCAGCCGATTAAACAGTACTTTTGCGAGAACCTTTCTGTCCGTATTGAGGAGCGCTATGGGACGCCAGTTCTCAATACGTGTCGAATCCTTACCCTTTGACAGAATGATCAAGGCCGACTTGCCCATTGACTTTGGAAGAGCGCCCGAGGAGAGGCACTCATTAAAAACCGCAGTCAAGAGGGGAACTAAGGTTCCCTTAAAAGCCTTATAAAACTCAGATGTTAAGCCATCTGGGCCTGGCGACTTTTTGATGGCCAACCCATCAATCGCCAGCATCACTTCCTCTTCCTTGATCGACTCTGTCAAAACACCAAGCGAGGGGTCTGCTCCTGGCTCAGGGATGGTTTCAGCCAGGAAAGCCGACATTTCGTCTCGGTTTAGATCCTGCTCACCCAAAAGCTGCGAATAAAAGGATCTGATGACCTCCAAGATCCCTGATTTGGATCTCATCAGGGAGCCTGTACTATCTACCAGTCCTGTCACCACCTTACGACTCACTGACATCTTGCAGTTCTTGTAAGGGTCGGGCGAGCGGTACCTCCCGAAATCCCGTTCAAGAACCAAAGACGTGTGCCTATCATATTGGCATCTTTTGAGCAGAGCTTTCACCACGGAGATTTCCTCACGGCTACCTCCGGTTGAGACTAGATGTTCGAGTTTCCTCCTCATGTCTTGATACAGGCGATACCTGCTCATAGACCTGAGGCACGAGATCTGACGGAAAAACTCAGCCACCCGTTCTTTGAACACCTCCCACCACTCAGACTTAGTACCACCTAGATCCAATAAAGGTACCTGGCTCTGAAGAAAATCCTCGAAGGCCTGTCTTATCTCTGCTTCTTCCAGGAGAGTAGAATTCAGCCTCCATATACCTCTTCCCATCTGGAGGGACTCTGCAACATTCAAAGAAAACATAATCATACAGTGATCGGAGAACTCCACCTCAACGACGGACACTGCCGAAGAGATGGCGTCCTCCTTTAAAAAAAACCTGTCTATTCTGGATCTACGACTACCACTATGATAGGTGAATCCCGAGTGGCCTGGGGTATACCGAATGTGGATGTCCTCCAGGCGAGCATCGCTAGCTATTCTATTCAACTCGACACTATCATAGGCCAGTACCTTTCTGGAACCTCCTCTGTCTTGGGGCCTAACGACAGTGTTAAAGTCCCCTCCAAAAATGACTTGTCGGCCTGTAAAAAGGAAGGGCTTAATCCTCATGAAGAGACTTTTCCGGTCCCACTTTGTCTGGGGACCGTAGATGTTAATGAGTCTTAGTTCTTGTCCCCTCATGAGAACATCTAAGATCAAGCACCGCCCCATTTCTAACTCGATCATCCGCCGGCATGTGACCGGTGCGGTAAAAAGTACCGCCACCCCGCTATATGGCTCAGCCGCAAGAGACCAGTAGGAGGGCCCACGTCGCCACTCCCTCCTAGCTTTCACGACCTCTGCCAAAAGTGACAGTCTGGTCTCCTGCAAAAACAAAATGTCAGCTTCAACCCGGCCGAGAAAATCAAAGGCTGCAAATCTAGCCATATTCGACTTAATGCTGGCAACGTTAATCGATGCCAGCGTCAACGGAGTGGGTGCCGCCATCATAAATGATTGAGTTAGACGGTTTTCTTCTTCCCACCCCTTGCTTTCTCCTCTGAGGAGGACCCCTCACCCTCTTTACCTCTTTTTTTTGTTTTTGAGGAGTCCATAACCTCCACCACCCCCCTCCCATTCTCATCTCCTGGGTCCGGGCCGACCCCCTCCCCCGGGGACAGTGGCCCCCGCAGAAGAGGAGGCTCAACGACACCTAGACTCCCTACCGTGCTCTCCCCCCCGTCCTGGGGGTCTGGAATATCCATGAGAACACGGTATCGGTTGGGGGAGCACACCAGGGGGGTGCAGGTTTTGCCTTCCTTGGCCGGGGCAGGGCCAGATGTTTTTAGCCCTGTTTTGATGTTACCCGGTGTCCCCTGTTTTGTTTTAGGCTGTGACCTCCCTTCCTCTTCCACACTTTCATAGTGGGAGGACTGGGAGTCCTCAGCCCTCTGCTCTCTCTCTATCCTCCTTATCTCCTCGTCCAGTACGGCCCCCCCAAGAGCATCAGTATCCTGGGGGGCATCCAGGTCCGAGCCAGAGGAGTCCCCAGTTTCCTGGGTCCTCCTCAGCTCTCGTTCCCTTCTGCGTTTTTCCGCCCTTCTCTGACGAGAAGGGGGTCCCCTCCTGGCGTTCGTCCTTTGCTCTTGGGCTCTATCGTCTCTGTCCGCCCCCTCGCCCACGGAGACCTCCCTCCTTACATTCTCCGTAGGGTTGGAACAGACATTGACGACTGAGCGCGGACACCGACTGAAAGGGTGACCTAGGTCACCACACAGGTTACACCTAATCTGCTCACACGATGCGGCCAGATGGCCTACCCCCCCACAATGAGCGCACTTCTGCACAGTGCAGCTTGCGCTCAAGTGCGAGGGGTCGCCACACCGGTGACACAGCTTCGGCTGCCCCTGGTAGAAGACAAGGATTCGATCTCTTCCCAAGAAAGCAGATGATGGTATGTGGGACACCGTCTGCCCCAGACGCTTAAGTTTAACCATAAACGTCCAGGCTCCCGACCAGATGCCAAACTCATCGCAGTTCTTCCGTGGCATCTCTGCTACCTCACCGTATCTTCCCAACCAGGTCATGATGTCCACACAGGAAAGCGACTCGTTACGGGTAAGAACGGTCACTTTCCTGAGACCATTCTGGCGAGAGATTGCTTGCGCAGTAAACCCTCGCCAGCCGGGCTCGCTCTTCACCAGCTCATAGTTCCCCCAGAAGACCTCAAGGCCCCCCGGCTGAACAAAGCTGATGTCAAACTCAGCCGTACCATGAGGATGTATCAAGGCGTAGATGTCACTCGCCTTGAAGCCCATCTCCAGCAGCAGCTCCACCACCCTCTTACGAGGAGGGCACGCATCATTGCCACGCCACTGGAGACGGACCACATTCCTCCTGGCCACGGCCGGCCCGGTTGTTGGGAGCGACCACTGATCTCCCCGTCTCTCTCGGAAGGCATCCAGACCATACCTATTTATCCAAAAGGATAGGTCCTTCTGCACTCCCCCTACTGTTATCGTCTGCTTCCCCTCCCTTAAGGCTTCTAGGAGGCGCTGTTGCAAACTGCCGTCCCCGGGCCCAGAAGATGAGGATGGGTGGGCCGACGGTCCCCCCACCACAACGCCCGCATACGACCTGCCGGGCGCTCTGGCAGAAGGAGCAACCGGCCCGCCAATGGTTGACACTCCCCCCACAATATTACAACCCACATTAACATCCACAACATTACCACCACCAACAATATTACCAACACTACTAACATTACCATTAATATTTACATTTTCACTTACATTCCTCTCCACAACTTTCATACCGGCCAGGCTGGTTACAGAGTTCTTCCTCTTGTCGATGGGCTTTTTATAAGTTGTTTTTGTCATTTTTGGGGTCTCCACATCATCAGGTGCCGCTACTTCTGGGGTGCCGCCGGATATCTCAGGCGGCAATCCCTCAGCACCCTCCGCTTCACCGACCTCCATATCTGCTGCGCCACCAATACAATGTTCGGGAGGAGGGGTGCCGTCACCCCCCGTGCCCGCTAAACCCCTCCCACCGCCTTGCGGCGATGCAGATGGAGGGGCCGCAGGCACCGCTAGAGCCGCTCCCGGCACCAAACCAACCCCCCCTCCCGTCGGGGGATGGCCAGCAGTGCCGGAGCCTCTCCTACCGCCACCACTCGCTGCCGCAACACTTTCTGGTGCGTCCGCCGGCCGAGTCACATGACCAGCGGACTTCCGGTTTTCCGGCGCCACATCCGGTTTCCGGTTCCCCCCGTCCCCCGGCCTCCGGCTTGCGCCAGAGACCGGCTTCTGAGGTTCCCCATCCGCCGGACACGGGGACACGCCCCCTAGCGCCACGTGGCCATCGACACCACCTCCTTTACAGGAGACGGCGTCTGGTGCCACCTTGGCCACATTGCTCAAAACCAGCACCATGTCTTTCTGCCCACATACCCGCCACGACCCCACTGCAGAGGCCGGAGCTGGGGGATTTGCGGGGTTTGCGTCCCGAACCGAGCTCTCACCCGGTCCGGAACGCAAGGAAGACAGGTAGGAATATTTGTAAGATACTCCACCTGTCTTCCCCTTTGCCTTTTTCCGCCTCAACTTCCATAATTTTTTCTTTTTTTTTTTCTCCTCCTCCGGTGGCAACTCATCTCCAAAAGTAAAGTTCTGGAGGGACACTGGGGACTCCTGCAGCCGTATTTGCGTGAGCAACCCCGGAGGGTGCCCACTGCCCGATTCAAAGTTTTGCACAACTTGGCTGCAGGAAAGTTCCCCACTTGCCCCTCCGTTACTGCCTTCCCAGGGGTCCTCCGAGCCCGTCTCCTCCCGGGTTGGCGTCCTCTCCAAATCCACGCTTTCCTCCATTTCTGTGGCCTCCACTTCTGCGGCCTCCACTTTTGCGGCCTCCACTTTTGCGGCCTCCACTTTTGCGGCCTCCACTTTTGCGGCCTCCACTTTTGCGGCCTCCACTGCCTCTGCACTTTTAGCAGCCAATGCCTTTACTCCCCTTTTGCAGGGGGTTTCATTACTTTGCGTGGGGGACGCCATCAGGGAAAACCTTTCATCATTCTGCAATTTCTCCCCGAAGGCTCCCCCACCGACCACAATCTCCATCTTTCTCTCCTCCACCATATTAATTTCTTCCAGTATTTCCTTTACCTGTAGGTTATACCGGGACCTCTTGGCGCCTGATGTTTTCGCTGCTCGTCCCCTTGCGGCCGCCAGATCTTCCCGCAGCCGCCGCAGGGACTTACCGAGGTCCCGGTATTCTTCCAGCCGGGCAGCTAGGCGGGAGCTGAAGGTTTCCACCGACTCTCCCGACCGCAGTAGCCCCCATTCCTCTACCGTGCTCTGGTCCTCAGGTCTGGCATCTGGCCTTGCTGGGCCTTCTGGTCCTCCACCTGGATGATCCGCCATGTCTCTCCTCCTGGCTCCTTCCAGAGCCCCAGCATCAGGGGGGGCCGCACAGATCTTTCCACGGGATGACCTTCTCACCCCTGATGCTGGCTGCACGCTCCCAGCAGGTTGGGAAGACCCCCTACCCCCCGCCTGCATGCTCCAGGGGGTAGAGGTCTGAGGCTCCATGTATGAATGGAGCCTCCTTCAGGGAAGCTTCCTTAGCCCAGGCAGGTGATAGAAACCTGGGCTGGTGAAAGAAAGGAAACTCCCTGGATCTCGGGTGTGGTCCACCAAACACACACACACAGCAGCTCTCTCACACACAACCTCCCTCCTTGCTGGTCACTGCTGCTACTCTTTTAATAGAAAAATATAAAACATTACAAAATAAACGGTATTTACAAAACAAACACAACAAAACAAAACTTATGTACATTTCTGTACAATTTACCCAACCTGGCCCTTCTTACATAAATCCCCATGCATACATAACTATAATCCCATACTCATTCATACACACACCTAAACCCCCCCAACCCCAAGAAAACATAACTATAA
The DNA here is from genome assembly GCF_050947455.1 of Rhinoderma darwinii. Lineage (NCBI taxonomy): Eukaryota > Metazoa > Chordata > Amphibia > Anura > Rhinodermatidae > Rhinoderma > Rhinoderma darwinii. Next base: position 5,660,796 of record NC_134687.1, read on the forward strand.
CACTATATACAACATACTCTTAAAAACCATGTGCCAACCAATGGCCCCCTAAAAAAAAAAAATCAAGACATATATAAAACAAAATAAATAATAATCACAATAATAATATAAACAAAATAATAATAATAATAATAATAATAATAATAATAATAATAAACTCTGAAAATAAAAGTTACCATCCCATGGTGCACTTACTCCAGTGCACCATGTAAATGAAAAGAAAAGAACAAAACACAAAAAACAAAAATATATATATATATATATATATATATATATTTATTTATTTCCTTCTAATTTTTTTCAATTATTATTTTTTTTTTTTTTTTTTTTTTTTTTTTTTATATATTTTTTACTTTTTTTTAATTTTATTTTATTAACTTATCCACATTCATACCTAACCCTGTACACACTAACTTATCCATCACCACCCATCACCTCCCCCAACCAGCATCACGCCTCATGTCCTTCCATGTCCGCATAGTTCAGATGCTGGCCCCCACCACCCAACACATCACCCACCCAGCCCGATCCCACGTCTCATGTCCTCCTCACGTCCACGTAGTCCAGAATCGGGATGGGCACACCCCCAGGCCCCCCACCCCACCTATCTACTTCCCATCTTATCTAAACATTCACTCAAACCCATGCATACACCTATACACCATATAATCATACCGACACATAACTATAACAAAATATCATACTGTATACAATAACCCGAAAACCTAAGTTTGGCTGCTTGTAAGCCCTTTTTCTGTCTCCAAAAAGCTCAAAACAAAAACCTACTTGTGCTTACTCAGCCCATCACCAGAGGAGAGAGAGAGGAAAGCCCCCCTAGAGCACCAGCCCAGAGGCCAAAGCCAACCCCCAACCACCACCCCGGTCCCTATCGCTAAACCTATGCTGCTTGCCCTATCTCTATCCCTTATTACTTTATAAACTAATCTGTCCCTCCTGCTGTCTCTCATTCTGTCCCTATCGCTATTTCCCGGTGTCATGGCCAGGTGCAGACCCCCACCTCCAGTCTAATACCCAGGGGCACTCCCTCCCCTCCCCCTGAAGGTTGGTTCCACCTAGGGCACCCTAAAATTGAAGCCCCTCCAAAGTCGAGAGGCCTTGGATGCACCCAGTTTCTCAACCTCCAGAGACCGGACCTTCACCAGGTCACCCATGATATTCCTACACACCTCGTCCTCCAGGAGGATTTTACACTGAGTCGATACTAAGCACCGTGCGTTCCACGTGAAATACCTGATCACTAAACTAACTAAAAAAGAAGTGCAATGATCCCTTCCACCCAGGTCTCCGAATGCCCCATAGGCCCAACCAGCGTAGGAGAGGTTGGTCAGACCGGGCCAACCGATGGAGGCACCCACCCGTTTGTAAACCTCTGCATTGAAGGGACACTGAAGCAAGAAATGGTCCATGCTTTCCAGCGTGTCATCGCACTCCTCCCGAGGACAACCTCTTTCATCGGAGTTTCTGTACTTCAGATTGCCCCTTACATACAGCCTCCCATGGAAGCAGCGCCAAGCCAGATCCCAAAACTTCTGGGGAATCCTCACAGAGTTTAAAAGTTTTAATCCCACCCCGAGGTCGCTACTTGGGCAGTCCCTGAGCGCCAGGGGCTTCTGGAAGCAGGTCAACAAGACCTTTCTGTCAAGAAATTTTCTCGACATGGTCTTGATCTCCCTCGCCTCCAGACCCCACCGACGAACAACCTTCAGAACCGGGGCGGCATAAGCCGGGAGGTGCCCATGGGGTACACGCAGGTCTTTCGCTTGGCCTCCTGTCTCCCATTCCTGGAAGAAAGGCCGAAACCATCCCCTGCAGGAGGATATCCACAGAGGAGCCCTTTCTCTTTCAAAGAGGTTTGCCAAATTAATTTTAATGAAGGTGTTTACTAGAAACACCACTGGGTTAACCATACCTAACCCACCTAGTTTCCTCGGTAGGTAAGTAACCTCCCTCTTGATTAGGTTAAGCCTGTTTCCCCATAACAGTTGGAAGAACAGGCTATAGACCCGAGTCCAGAGAGGTTCTGGCAACATGCACACGCTGCCAAGGTAGAGCAACATGGGCATCAGGTAAGCCTTGGCCAGGTGAACCCTTTCCCTAAGGGACAAAGACCATCCCTTCCATTGGCCAACCTTCTGGGCAGCTATTGATAGCCTACCTTCCCAGTTTTTCATGGGGTAATCACCCGGGCCAAATTCAATGCCTAAGATTTTAGCAGACCCTTTGGGCTCTGGGAGGGTGTCCGGGAGATCAAAACTAGGATCCCCTCCCCCCAGCCAGAGACTTTCACACTTGTCCCGGTTGATCCTGGACCCAGATGCCCGTGAGTAGCGCTCAACTTCTGACATCACCCACTCTGCCTCCCCTCTCGAGGAGACAAAGATAGTGACGTCATCCGCGTACGCAACCACCCTCTGAGTGGCTTCCGGCTCCTCCAAGTCCATCCCCACCCCCGCCAATGGCCCACGATCGAGCCGCCTAAGAAAGGGGTCGATCGCGAAAACATACAGCAAGGGGCTTAAGGGACAACCCTGGCGGACACCAGACCCAACCTCAAAGGGGGTTCCAGTCCAACCGTTCACCAGTGCAAAAGACTCAGCCCCAGCGTATAGGGTCTGGAGCCAATTAACGAACTCACCCGGTAGGCCATACCTCAGAAGGACTGACCAAAGGTACTTGTGATTCACCCGGTCAAAAGCTTTGGCCTGATCCAAGGACAGCATGTACCCCTCCCATCGGCCAGAATGTCCCTGCTCCACTGCCTCTCTGACACTGAGGACAGCACTAAAGGTGCTGCGGCCTGGAACAGAGCAATGCTGGGCCGACGAAAGGAGCCGGGGTGCAAACTTCACCAGCCGATTAAACAGTACTTTTGCGAGAACCTTTCTGTCCGTATTGAGGAGCGCTATGGGACGCCAGTTCTCAATACGTGTCGAATCCTTACCCTTTGACAGAATGATCAAGGCCGACTTGCCCATTGACTTTGGCAGAGCGCCCGAGGAGAGGCACTCATTAAAAACCGCAGTCAAGAGGGGAACTAAGGTTCCCTTAAAAGCCTTATAAAACTCAGATGTTAAGCCATCTGGGCCTGGCGACTTTTTGATGGCCAACCCATCAATCGCCAGCATCACTTCCTCTTCCTTGATCGACTCTGTCAAAACACCAAGCGAGGGGTCTGCTCCTGGCTCAGGGATGGTTTCAGCCAGGAAAGCCGACATTTCGTCTCGGTTTAGATCCTGCTCACCCAAAAGCTGCGAATAAAAGGATCTGATGACCTCCAGGATCCCTGATTTGGATCTCATCAGGGAGCCTGTACTATCTACCAGTCCTGTCACCACCTTACGACTCACTGACATCTTGCAGTTCTTGTAAGGGTCGGGCGAGCGGTACCTCCCGAAATCCCGTTCAAGAACCAAAGACGTGTGCCTATCATATTGGCATCTTTTGAGCAGAGCTTTCACCACGGAGATTTCCTCACGGCTACCTCCGGTTGAGACTAGATGTTCGAGTTTCCTCCTCATGTCTTGATACAGGCGATACCTGCTCATAGACCTGAGGCACGAGATCTGACGGAAAAACTCAGCCACCCGTTCTTTGAACACCTCCCACCACTCAGACTTAGTACCACCTAGATCCAATAAAGGTACCTGGCTCTGAAGAAAATCCTCGAAGGCCTGTCTTATCTCTGCTTCTTCCAGGAGAGTAGAATTCAGCCTCCATATACCTCTTCCCATCTGGAGGGACTCTGCAACATTCAAAGAAAACATAATCATACAGTGATCGGAGAACTCCACCTCAACGACGGACACTGCCGAAGAGATGGCGTCCTCCTTTAAAAAAAACCTGTCTATTCTGGACCTACGACTACCACTATGATAGGTGAATCCCGAGTGGCCTGGGGTATACCGAATGTGGATGTCCTCCAGGCGAGCATCACTAGCTATTCTATTCAACTCGACACTATCATAGGCCAGTACCTTTCTGGAACCTCCTCTGTCTTGGGGCCTAACGACAGTGTTAAAGTCCCCTCCAAAAATGACTTGTCGGCCTGAAAAAAGGAAGGGCTTAATCCTCATGAAGAGACTTTTCCGGTCCCACTTTGTCTGGGGACCATAGATGTTGATAAGTCTTAGTTCTTGTCCCCTCATGAGAACATCTAAGATCAAGCACCGCCCCATTTCTAACTCGATCATCCGCCGGCATGTGACCGGTGCGGTAAAAAGTACCGCCACCCCGCTATATGGCTCAGCCGCAAGAGACCAGTAGGAGGGCCCACGTCGCCACTCCCTCCTAGCTTTCACGACCTCTGCCAAAAGTGACAGTCTGGTCTCCTGCAAAAACAAAATGTCAGCTTCAACCCGGCCGAGAAAATCAAAGGCTGCAAATCTAGCCATATTCGACTTAATGCTGGCAACGTTAATCGATGCCAGCGTCAACGGAGTGGGTGCCGCCATCATAAATGATTGAGTTAGACGGTTTTCTTCTTCCCACCCCTTGCTTTCTCCTCTGAGGAGGACCCCTCACCCTCTTTACCTCTTTTTTTTGTTTTTGAGGAGTCCATAACCTCCACCACCCCCCTCCCATTCTCATCTCCTGGGTCCGGGTCGACCCCCTCCCCCGGGGACAGTGGCCCCCGCAGAAGAGGAGGCTCAACGACTCCTAGACTCCCTACCGTGCTCTCCCCCCCGGCCTGGGGGTCTGGAATATCCATGAGAACACGGTATCGGTTGGGGGAGCACACCAGGGGGGTGCAGGTTTTGCCTTCCTTGGCCGGGGCAGAGCCAGATGTTTTTAGCCCTGTTTTGATGTTACCCGGTGTCCCCTGTTTTGTTTTAGGCTGTGACCTCCCTTCCTCTTCCACACTTTCATAGTGGGAGGACTGGGAGTCCTCAGCCCTCTGCTCTCTCTCTATCCTCCTTATCTCCTCGTCCAGTACGGCCCCCCCAAGAGCATCAGTATCCTGGGGGGCATCCAGGTCCGAGCCAGAGGAGTCCCCAGTTTCCTGGGTCCTCCTCAGCTCTCGTTCCCTTCTGCGTTTTTCCACCCTTCTCTGACGAGAAGGGGGTCCCCTCCTGGCGTTCGTCCTTTGCTCTTGGGCTCTATCGTCTCTGTCCGCCCCCTCGCCCACGGAGACCTCCCTCCTTACATTCTCCGTAGGGTTGGAACAGACATTGACGACTGAGCGCGGACACCGACTGAAAGGGTGACCTAGGTCACCACACAGGTTACACCTAATCTGCTCACACGATGCGGCCAGATGGCCTACCCCCCCACAATGAGCGCACTTCTGCACAGTGCAGCTTGCGCTCAAGTGTGAGGGGTCGCCACACCGGTGACATAGCTTCGGCTGCCCCTGGTAGAAGACAAGGATTCGATCTCTTCCCAAGAAAGCAGATGATGGTATGTGGGACACCGTCTGCCCCAGACGCTTAAGTTTAACCATAAACGTCCAGGCTCCCGACCAGATGCCAAACTCATCGCAGTTCTTCCGTGGCATCTCTGCTACCTCACCGTATCTTCCCAACCAGGTCATGATGTCCACACAGGAAAGCGACTCGTTACGGGTAAGAACGGTCACTTTCCTGAGACCATTCTGGCGAGAGATTGCTTGCGCAGCAAACCCTCGCCAGCCGGGCTCGCTTTTCACCAGCTCATAGTTCCCCCAGAAGACCTCAAGGCCCCCCGGCTGAACAAAGCTGATGTCAAACTCAGCCGTACCATGAGGATGTATCAAGGCGTAGATGTCACTCGCCTTGAAGCCCATCTCCAGCAGCAGCTCCACCACCCTCTTACGAGGAGGGCACGCATCATTGCCACGCCACTGGAGACGGACCACATTCCTCCTGGCCACGGCCGGCCCGGTTGTTGGGAGCGACCACTGATCTCCCCGTCTCTCTCGGAAGGCATCCAGACCATACCTATTTATCCAAAAGGATAGGTCCTTCTGCACTCCCCCTACTGTTATCGTCTGCTTCCCCTCCCTTAAGGCTTCTAGGAGGCGCTGTTGCAAACTGCCGTCCCCGGGCCCAGAAGATGAGGATGGGTGGGCCGACGGTCCCCCCACCACAACGCCCGCATACGACCTGCCGGGCGCTCTGGCAGAAGGAGCAACCGGCCCGCCACTGGTTGACACTCCCCCCACAATATTACAACCCACATTAACATCCACAACATTACCACCACCAACAATATTACCAACACTACTAACGCTACCATTAATATTTACATTTCCACTTACATTCCTCTCCACAACTTTCATACCGGCCAGGCTGGTTACAGAGTTCTTCCTCTTGTCCATGGGCTTTTTATAAGTTGTTTTTGTCGTTTTTGGGGTCTCCACATCATCAGGTGCCGCTACTTCTGGGGCGCCGCCGGATATCTCAGGCGGCAATCCCTCAGCACCCTCCGCTTCACCGACCTCCATATCTGCTGCGCCACTAATACAATGTTCGGGAGGAGGGGTGCCGTCACCCCCCGTGCCCGCTAAACCCCTCCCACCGCCTTGCGGCGATGCAGATGGAGGGGCCGCAGGCACCGCTAGAGCCGCTCCCGGCACCAAACCAACCCCCCCTCCCGTCGGGGGATGGCCAGCAGTGCCGGAGCCTCTCCTACCGCCACCACTCGCTGCCGCAACACTTTTTGGTGCGTCCGCCGGCCGAGTCACATGACCAGCGGACTTCCGGTTTTCCGGCGCCACATCCGGTTTCCGGTTCCCCCCGTCCCCCGGCCTCCGGCTTGCGCCAGAGACCGGCTTCTGAGGTTCCCCATCCGCCGGACACGGGGACACGCCCCCTAGCGCCACGTGGCCATCGACACCACCTCCTTTACAGGAGACGGCATCTGGCGCCATCTTGGCCACATTGCTCAAAACCAGCACCATATTTTTCTGCCCACATACCCGCCACGACCCCACTGCAGAGGCCGGAGCTGGGGGATTTGCGGGGTTTGCGTCCCGAACCGAGCTCTCACCCGGTCCGGAACGCAAGGAAGACAGGTAGGAATATTTATAGGATACCCCACCTGTCTTCGCCTTTGTTTTCTTCCGCCTTAACTTCCAAAGCTTCTTCTTCTGTACTTTGTCCTCCTCTGGTGGCAACTCAGCTCCAAAAGTAAAGTTCTGGAGGGACACTGGGGACTCCTGCAGCCGTATTTGCGTGAGCAACCCCGGGGGGTGCCCACTGCCCGATTCAATGTTTTGCACACCTTGGCTGCAGGAAAGTTCCCCACTTGCCCCTCCATTACTGCCCTCCCAGGGGTCCTCCGAGCCCGTCTCCTCCCGGGTAGGCGTCCTCTCCACCTCCACGCTATCCTCCATTTCTGTGGCCTCCACTTCTGCGGCCTCCAATTTTGCGGCCTCCACTTTTGCGGCCTCCACTTTTGCGGCCTCCACTTTTGCGGCCTCCACTTTTGCGGCCTCCACTGCCTCTGCACTTTTAGCAGCCAATGCCTTTACTCCCCTTTTGCAGGGGGTTTCATTACTTTGCGTGGGGGACGCCATCAGGGAAAACCTTTCATCATTCTGCAATTTCTCCCCGAAGGCTCCCCCACCGACCACAATCTCCATCTTTCTCTCCTCCACCATATTAATTTCTTCCAGTATTTCCTTTACCTGTAGGTTATACCGGGACCTCTTGGCGCCTGATGTTTTAGCTGCTCGTCCCCTTGCGGCCGCCAGATCTTCCCGCAGCCGCCGCAGGGACTTACCGAGGTCCCGGTATTCTTCCAGCCGAGCAGCTAGGCGGGAGCTGAACGTCTCCACAGACTCTCCTGACCGAAGTAGCCCCCACTCCTCAACCGTGCTCTGGTCCCTTGGTCGGGCATCTGGCCTCGCTGGGCCTTCTGGTCCTCCACCTGGATGATGATCCTCCATGTCTCTCCTCCTGGCTCCTTCCAGAGCCCCAGCATCAGGGGGGGCCGCACAGATCTTTACACGGGATGACCTTCTCACCCCTGATGCTGGCTGCACGCTCCCAGCAGGTTGGGAAGACCCCCTACCCCCCGCCTGCATGCTCCAGGGGGTAGAGGTCTGAGGCTCCATGTATGAATGGAGCCTCCTTCAGGGAAGCTTCCTTAGCCCAGGCAGGTGATAGAAACCTGGGCTGGTGAAAGAAAGGAAACTCCCTGGATCTCGGGTGTGGTCCACTAAACACACACACACAGCAGCTCTCTCACACACAACCTCCCTCCTTGCTGGTCACTGCTGCTACTCTTTTAATAGAAAAATATAAAACATTACAAAATAAACGGTATTTACAAAACAAACACAACAAAACAAAACTTATGTACATTTCTGTACAATTTACCCAACCTGGCCCTTCTTACATAAATCCCCATGCATACATAACTATAATCCCATACTCATTCATACACACACCTAAACCCCCCCAACCCCAAGAAAACATAACTATAACACTATATACAACATACTCTTAAAAACCATGTGCCAACCAATGGCCCCCTAAAAAAAAAATCAAGACATATATAAAACAAAATAAATAATAATCACAATAATAATATAAACAAAATAATAATAATAATAATAATAATAATAATAATAATAATAAACTCTGAAAATAAAAGTTACCATCCCATGGTGCACTTACTCCAGTGCACCATGTAAATGAAAAGAAAAGAACAAAACACAAAAAACAAAAATATATATATATATATTTATTTATTTTTTTCTAATTTTTTTCAATTATTATTTTTTTTTTTTTTTTTTTTTATATATTTTTTACTTTTTTTTATTTTATTTTATTAACTTATCCACATTCATACCTAACCCTGTACACACTAACTTATCCATCACCACCCATCACCTCCCCCAACCAGCATCACGCCTCATGTCCTTCCATGTCCGCATAGTTCAGATGCTGGCCCCCACCACCCAACACATCACCCACCCAGCCCGATCCCACGTCTCATGTCCTCCTCACGTCCACGTAGTCCAGAATCGGGATGGGCACACCCCCAGGCCCCCCACCCCACCTATCTACTGCCCATCTTATCTAAACATTCACTCAAACCCATGCATACACCTATACACCATATAATCATACCGACACATAACTATAACAAAATATCATACTGTATACAATAACCCGAAAACCTAAGTTTGGCTGCTTGTAAGCCCTTTTTCTGTCTCCAAAAAGCTCAAAACAAAAACCTACTTGTGCTTACTCAGCCCATCACCAGAGGAGAGAGAGAGGAAAGCCCCCCTAGAGCACCAGCCCAGAGGCCAAAGCCAACCCCCAACCACCACCCCGGTCCCTATCGCTAAACCTATGCTGCTTGCCCTATCTCTATCCCTTATTACTTTATAAACTAATCTGTCCCTCCTGCTGTCTCTCATTCTGTCCCTATCGCTATTTCCCGGTGTCATGGCCAGGTGCAGACCCCCACCTCCAGTCTAATACCCAGGGGCACTCCCTCCCCTCCCCCTGAAGGTTGGTTCCACCTAGGGCACCCTAAAATTGAAGCCCCTCCAAAGTCGAGAGGCCTTGGATGCACCCAGTTTCTCAACCTCCAGAGACCGGACCTTCACCAGGTCACCCATGATATTCCTACACACCTCGTCCTCCAGGAGGATTTTACACTGAGTCGATACTAAGCACCGTGCGTTCCACGTGAAATACCTGATCACTAAACTAACTAAAAAAGAAGTGCAATGATCCCTTCCACCCAGGTCTCCGAATGCCCCATAGGCCCAACCAGCGTAGGAGAGGTTGGTCAGACCGGGCCAACCGATGGAGGCACCCACCCGTTTGTAAACCTCTGCATTGAAGGGACACTGAAGCAAGAAATGGTCCATGCTTTCCAGCGTGTCATCGCACTCCTCCCGAGGACAACCTCTTTCATCGGAGTTTCTGTACTTCAGATTGCCCCTTACATACAGCCTCCCATGGAAGCAGCGCCAAGCCAGATCCCAAAACTTCTGGGGAATCCTCACAGAGTTTAAAAGTTTTAATCCCACCCCGAGGTCGCTACTTGGGCAGTCCCTGAGCGCCAGGGGCTTCTGGAAGCAGGTCAACAAGACCTTTCTGTCAAGAAATTTTCTCGACATGGTCTTGATCTCCCTCGCCTCCAGACCCCACCGACGAACAACCTTCAGAACCGGGGCGGCATAAGCCGGGAGGTGCCCATGGGGTACACGCAGGTCTTTCGCTTGGCCTCCTGTCTCCCATTCCTGGAAGAAAGGCCGAAACCATCCCCTGCAGGAGGATATCCACAGAGGAGCCCTTTCTCTTTCAAAGAGGTTTGCCAAATTAATTTTAATGAAGGTGTTTACTAGAAACACCACTGGGTTAACCATACCTAACCCACCTAGTTTCCTCGGTAGGTAAGTAACCTCCCTCTTGATTAGGTTAAGCCTGTTTCCCCATAACAGTTGGAAGAACAGGCTATAGACCCGAGTCCAGAGAGGTTCTGGCAACATGCACACGCTGCCAAGGTAGAGCAACATGGGCATCAGGTAAGCCTTGGCCAGGTGAACCCTTTCCCTAAGGGACAAAGACCATCCCTTCCATTGGCCAACCTTCTGGGCAGCTATTGATAGCCTACCTTCCCAGTTTTTCATGGGGTAATCACCCGGGCCAAATTCAATGCCTAAGATTTTAGCAGACCCTTTGGGCTCTGGGAGGGTGTCCGGGAGATCAAAACTAGGATCCCCTCCCCCCAGCCAGAGACTTTCACACTTGTCCCGGTTGATCCTGGACCCAGATGCCCGTGAGTAGCGCTCAACTTCTGACATCACCCACTCTGCCCCCCCTCTCGAGGAGACAAAGATAGTGACGTCATCCGCGTACGCAACCACCCTCTGAGTGGCTTCCGGCTCCTCCAAGTCCATCCCCACCCCCGCCAATGGCCCACGATCGAGCCGCCTAAGAAAGGGGTCGATCGCGAAAACATACAGCAAGGGGCTTAAGGGACAACCCTGGCGGACACCAGACCCAACCTCAAAGGGGGTTCCAGTCCAACCGTTCACCAGTGCAAAAGACTCAGCCCCAGCGTATAGGGTCTGGAGCCAATTAACGAACTCACCCGGTAGGCCATACCTCAGAAGGACTGACCAAAGGTACTTGTGATTCACCCGGTCAAAAGCTTTGGCCTGATCCAAGGACAGCATGTACCCCTCCCATCGGCCAGAATGTCCCTGCTCCACTGCCTCTCTGACACTGAGGACAGCACTAAAGGTGCTGCGGCCTGGAACAGAGCAATGCTGGGCCGACGAAAGGAGCCGGGGTGCAAACTTCACCAGCCGATTAAACAGTACTTTTGCGAGAACCTTTCTGTCCGTATTGAGGAGCGCTATGGGACGCCAGTTCTCAATACGTGTCGAATCCTTACCCTTTGACAGAATGATCAAGGCCGACTTGCCCATTGACTTTGGAAGAGCGCCCGAGGAGAGGCACTCATTAAAAACCGCAGTCAAGAGGGGAACTAAGGTTCCCTTAAAAGCCTTATAAAACTCAGATGTTAAGCCATCTGGGCCTGGCGACTTTTTGATGGCCAACCCATCAATCGCCAGCATCACTTCCTCTTCCTTGATCGACTCTGTCAAAACACCAAGCGAGGGGTCTGCTCCTGGCTCAGGGATGGTTTCAGCCAGGAAAGCCGACATTTCGTCTCGGTTTAGATCCTGCTCACCCAAAAGCTGCGAATAAAAGGATCTGATGACCTCCAGGATCCCTGATTTGGATCTCATCAGGGAGCCTGTACTATCTACCAGTCCTGTCACCACCTTACGACTCACTGACATCTTGCAGTTCTTGTAAGGGTCGGGCGAGCGGTACCTCCCGAAATCCCGTTCAAGAACCAAAGACGTGTGCCTATCATATTGGCATCTTTTGAGCAGAGCTTTCACCACGGAGATTTCCTCACGGCTACCTCCGGTTGAGACTAGATGTTCGAGTTTCCTCCTCATGTCTTGATACAGGCGATACCTGCTCATAGACCTGAGGCACGAGATCTGACGGAAAAACTCAGCCACCCGTTCTTTGAACACCTCCCACCACTCAGACTTAGTACCACCTAGATCCAATAAAGGTACCTGGCTCTGAAGAAAATCCTCGAAGGCCTGTCTTATCTCTGCTTCTTCCAGGAGAGTAGAATTCAGCCTCCATATACCTCTTCCCATCTGGAGGGACTCTGCAACATTCAAAGAAAACATAATCATACAGTGATCGGAGAACTCCACCTCAACGACGGACACTGCCGAAGAGATGGCGTCCTCCTTTAAAAAAAACCTGTCTATTCTGGATCTACGACTACCACTATGATAGGTGAATCCCGAGTGGCCTGGGGTATACCGAATGTGGATGTCCTCCAGGCGAGCATCACTAGCTATTCTATTCAACTCGACACTATCATAGGCCAGTACCTTTCTGGAACCTCCTCTGTCTTGGGGCCTAACGACAGTGTTAAAGTCCCCTCCAAAAATGACTTGTCGGCCTGTAAAAAGGAAGGGCTTAATCCTCATGAAGAGACTTTTCCGGTCCCACTTTGTCTGGGGACCGTAGATGTTAATGAGTCTTAGTTCTTGTCCCCTCATGAGAACATCTAAGATCAAGCACCGCCCCATTTCTAACTCGATCATCCGCCGGCATGTGACCGGTGCGGTAAAAAGTACCGCCACCCCGCTATATGGCTCAGCCGCAAGAGACCAGTAGGAGGGCCCACGTCGCCACTCCCTCCTAGCTTTCACGACCTCTGCCAAAAGTGACAGTCTGGTCTCCTGCAAAAACAAAATGTCAGCTTCAACCCGGCCGAGAAAATCAAAGGCTGCAAATCTAGCCATATTCGACTTAATGCTGGCAACGTTAATCGATGCCAGCGTCAACGGAGTGGGTGCCGCCATCATAAATGATTGAGTTAGACGGTTTTCTTCTTCCCACCCCTTGCTTTCTCCTCTGAGGAGGACCCCTCACCCTCTTTACCTCTTTTTTTTGTTTTTGAGGAGTCCATAACCTCCACCACCCCCCTCCCATTCTCATCTCCTGGGTCCGGGCCGACCCCCTCCCCCGGGGACAGTGGCCCCCGCAGAAGAGGAGGCTCAACGACACCTAGACTCCCTACCGTGCTCTCCCCCCCGTCCTGGGGGTCTGGAATATCCATGAGAACACGGTATCGGTTGGGGGAGCACACCAGGGGGGTGCAGGTTTTGCCTTCCTTGGCCGGGGCAGGGCCAGATGTTTTTAGCCCTGTTTTGATGTTACCCGGTGTCCCCTGTTTTGTTTTAGGCTGTGACCTCCCTTCCTCTTCCACACTTTCATAGTGGGAGGACTGGGAGTCCTCAGCCCTCTGCTCTCTCTCTATCCTCCTTATCTCCTCGTCCAGTACGGCCCCCCCAAGAGCATCAGTATCCTGGGGGGCATCCAGGTCCGAGCCAGAGGAGTCCCCAGTTTCCTGGGTCCTCCTCAGCTCTCGTTCCCTTCTGCGTTTTTCCACCCTTCTCTGACGAGAAGGGGGTCCCCTCCTGGCGTTCGTCCTTTGCTCTTGGGCTCTATCGTCTCTGTCCGCCCCCTCGCCCACGGAGACCTCCCTCCTTACATTCTCCGTAGGGTTGGAACAGACATTGACGACTGAGCGCGGACACCGACTGAAAGGGTGACCTAGGTCACCACACAGGTTACACCTAATCTGCTCACACGATGCGGCCAGATGGCCTACCCCCCCACAATGAGCGCACTTCTGCACAGTGCAGCTTGCGCTCAAGTGTGAGGGGTCGCCACACCGGTGACACAGCTTCGGCTGCCCCTGGTAGAAGACAAGGATTCGATCTCTTCCCAAGAAAGCAGATGATGGTATGTGGGACACCGTCTGCCCCAGACGCTTAAGTTTAACCATAAACGTCCAGGCTCCCGACCAGATGCCAAACTCATCGCAGTTCTTCCGTGGCATCTCTGCTACCTCACCGTATCTTCCCAACCAGGTCATGATGTCCACACAGGAAAGCGACTCGTTACGGGTAAGAACGGTCACTTTCCTGAGACCATTCTGGCGAGAGATTGCTTGCGCAGCAAACCCTCGCCAGCCGGGCTCGCTTTTCACCAGCTCATAGTTCCCCCAGAAGACCTCAAGGCCCCCCGGCTGAACAAAGCTGATGTCAAACTCAGCCGTACCATGAGGATGTATCAAGGCGTAGATGTCACTCGCCTTGAAGCCCATCTCCAGCAGCAGCTCCACCACCCTCTTACGAGGAGGGCACGCATCATTGCCACGCCACTGGAGACGGACCACATTCCTCCTGGCCACGGCCGGCCCGGTTGTTGGGAGCGACCACTGATCTCCCCGTCTCTCTCGGAAGGCATCCAGACCATACCTATTTATCCAAAAGGATAGGTCCTTCTGCACTCCCCCTACTGTTATCGTCTGCTTCCCCTCCCTTAAGGCTTCTAGGAGGCGCTGTTGCAAACTGCCGTCCCCGGGCCCAGAAGATGAGGATGGGTGGGCCGACGGTCCCCCCACCACAACGCCCGCATACGACCTGCCGGGCGCTCTGGCAGAAGGAGCAACCGGCCCGCCAATGGTTGACACTCCCCCCACAATATTACAACCCACATTAACATCCACAACATTACCACCACCAACAATATTACCAACACTACTAACATTACCATTAATATTTACATTTTCACTTACATTCCTCTCCACAACTTTCATACCGGCCAGGCTGGTTACAGAGTTCTTCCTCTTGTCGATGGGCTTTTTATAAGTTGTTTTTGTCATTTTTGGGGTCTCCACATCATCAGGTGCCGCTACTTCTGGGGTGCCGCCGGATATCTCAGGCGGCAATCCCTCAGCACCCTCCGCTTCACCGACCTCCATATCTGCTGCGCCACCAATACAATGTTCGGGAGGAGGGGTGCCGTCACCCCCCGTGCCCGCTAAACCCCTCCCACCGCCTTGCGGCGATGCAGATGGAGGGGCCGCAGGCACCGCTAGAGCCGCTCCCGGCACCAAACCAACCCCCCCTCCCGTCGGGGGATGGCCAGCAGTGCCGGAGCCTCTCCTACCGCCACCACTCGCTGCCGCAACACTTTCTGGTGCGTCCGCCGGCCGAGTCACATGACCAGCGGACTTCCGGTTTTCCGGCGCCACATCCGGTTTCCGGTTCCCCCCGTCCCCCGGCCTCCGGCTTGCGCCAGAGACCGGCTTCTGAGGTTCCCCATCCGCCGGACACGGGGACACGCCCCCTAGCGCCACGTGGCCATCGACACCACCTCCTTTACAGGAGACGGCGTCTGGTGCCACCTTGGCCACATTGCTCAAAACCAGCACCATGTCTTTCTGCCCACATACCCGCCACGACCCCACTGCAGAGGCCGGAGCTGGGGGATTTGCGGGGTTTGCGTCCCGAACCGAGCTCTCACCCGGTCCGGAACGCAAGGAAGACAGGTAGGAATATTTGTAAGATACTCCACCTGTCTTCCCCTTTGCCTTTTTCCGCCTCAACTTCCATAATTTTTTCTTTTTTTTTTTCTCCTCCTCCGGTGGCAACTCATCTCCAAAAGTAAAGTTCTGGAGGGACACTGGGGACTCCTGCAGCCGTATTTGCGTGAGCAACCCCGGAGGGTGCCCACTGCCCGATTCAAAGTTTTGCACAACTTGGCTGCAGGAAAGTTCCCCACTTGCCCCTCCGTTACTGCCTTCCCAGGGGTCCTCCGAGCCCGTCTCCTCCCGGGTTGGCGTCCTCTCCAAATCCACGCTTTCCTCCATTTCTGTGGCCTCCACTTCTGCGGCCTCCACTTTTGCGGCCTCCACTTTTGCGGCCTCCACTTTTGCGGCCTCCACTTTTGCGGCCTCCACTTTTGCGGCCTCCACTGCCTCTGCACTTTTAGCAGCCAATGCCTTTACTCCCCTTTTGCAGGGGGTTTCATTACTTTGCGTGGGGGACGCCATCAGGGAAAACCTTTCATCATTCTCCAATTTCTCCCCGAAGGCTCCCCCACCGACCACAATCTCCATCTTCCTCTCCTCCACCATATTAATTTCCTCCAAAATTGTCTTTACCTGTAGATTATACCGGGACCTCTTGGCGCCTGATGTTTTCGCGGCTCGTCCCCTTGCGACCGCCAGATCTTCACGAAGCCGCCGCAGGGACTTACCGAGGTCCCGGTATTCTTCCAGCCGGGCAGCTAGGCGGGAGCTGAAGGTTTCCACCGACTCTCCCGACCGCAGTAGCCCCCATTCCTCTACCGTGCTCTGGTCCTCAGGTCTGGCATCTGGCCTTGCTGGGCCTTCTGGTCCTCCACCTGGATGATCCGCCATGTCTCTCCTCCTGGCTCCTTCCAGAGCCCCAGCATCAGGGGGGGCCGCACAGATCTTTCCACGGGATGACCTTCTCACCCCTGATGCTGGCTGCACGCTCCCAGCAGGTTGGGAAGACCCCCTACCCCCCGCCTGCATGCTCCAGGGGGTAGAGGTCTGAGGCTCCATGTATGAATGGAGCCTCCTTCAGGGAAGCTTCCTTAGCCCAGGCAGGTGATAGAAACCTGGGCTGGTGAAAGAAAGGAAACTCCCTGGATCTCGGGTGTGGTCCACCAAACACACACACACAGCAGCTCTCTCACACACAACCTCCCTCCTTGCTGGTCACTGCTGCTATATATGGATCTGTGCGGTATATTCACTGCTGCTATATATGGATCTGGGCGGTATATACACTGCTGGTACATATTTATTTATAGGTTGTGCGCAGTTTATTTTTTGCTTTGCTTCTGTTCCATATGCCTTTTTTTCTAAATATACATTTTTGCCCCTTGCAGTTAAAGGGGTTGTTCCAAGATTAAATGTTATCCCCTGTCTACAGGACAGGACATAACATGCTGATCGGTGGGGGTCTGACCACTGGGACCCCCACTGATAACTGGAACGGTGGTCCCTTGTACCACTGAGTAACTGGAGCGGCAGGGTGTATGCTTGACCTGCAGCGTCATTAACTCAGGGGTACGAGGGACCCCCACTGATCAGCATGTTATCTCCTATCCTGTAGAGAGGGGATAACATTTAATCTTGGGACAACCCCTTTAAAGAGGCTCTGTCACCAGGTTTTGCAACCCCTATCTGCTATTGCAGCAGATAGGCGCTGCAATGTAGATTACAGTAACGTTTTTATTTTTTTTTAAACGAGCATTTTTGGCCAAGTTATGACCATTTTTATATTTATGCAAATGAGGCTTTCTAAAGTACAACTGGGCGTGTTTAAAGTAAAAGTCCAACTGGGCATGTATTGTGTTCGTTACATCGGGGCGTTTTTACTTCTTTTACTAGCTGGGCGTTCTGACGAGAAGTATCATCCACTTCTCTTCATTAACACCCAGCTTCTGGCAGTGCAGACACACAGCGTGTTCTCGAGAAATCACGCTGTGACGTCACTTCCTGCCCCAGGTCCTGCATCGTGTCAGACGAGCGAGGACACATCGGCACCAGAGGCTACAGTTGATTCTGCAGCAGGTAAGTAGCTACATCGACTTACCTGCAAATGCTGATGCTGCTGCAGAATCAAATGTAGCCTCTGGTGCCGATGTGTCCTCGCTCGTCCGACACGATGCAGGACCTGGGGCAGGAAGTGAGTGACGTCACAGCGTGATCTCTCGAGGACACGCTGTGTGTCTGTGCACTGCCAGAAGCTGGGAGTTGTGAAGAGAAGTGGATGATGCTGATTCGTCAGCATCATACACTCCCATTCACAACGCCCAGCTAGTAAAAGAAGTAAAAACGCCCCGATGTAACACACAATACACGCCCAGTTGGACATAACTTTAAACACGCCCAGTTGTACTTTAGAAAGCCTCATTTGCATAAATATAAAAATGGTCATAACTTGGCCAAAGATGCTCGTTTAAAAAAAACAAAAAAACGTTACTCTTATCTACATTGCAGCGCCGATCTGCTGCAATAGGAGATAGGGGTTGCAAAATCTGGTGACAGAGCCTCTTTAAGACCTGAACATGCAGTGAATAGTTTTCAGATTATATTACTGGCTCGATGATCACATTCATTCCTAGTCTGGTCTGTGCAGTTTCGGTTTACAAATATTACGGATTGGTAGTACAGATCCAACAGACGTGGACAGAAAGAAAGTTCAACATGCGTTACTATACTGACTGTAAAGTGCCGCATGTGTTACTATACTGACTGTAAAGTGCCGCATGCGTTACTATACTGACTGTAAAGTGCCGCATGCGTTACTATACTGACTGTAAAGTGCCGCATGTGTTACTATACTGACTGTAAAGTGCCGCATGTGTTACTATAATGACTGTAAAGTGCAGCGTGCGTTACTATACTGACTGTAAAGTGCCGCATGTGTTACTATACTAACTGTAAAGTGCCGCATGTGTTACTATACTGACTGTAAAGTGCCGCATGCGTTACTATACTGACTGTAAAGTGCCGCATGTGTTACTATACTGACTGTAAAGTGCAGCGTGCATTACAATACTGAATGTAAAGTGCCGCATGCGTTACTATACTGACTGTAAAGTGCAGCGTGCGTTACTATACTGACTGTAAAGTGCAGCGTGCGTTACTATACTGAATGTAAAGTGCAGCTTGCGTTACTATACTGACTGTAAAGTGCCGCATGTGTTACTATACTGACTGTAAAGTGCCGCATGTGTTACTATACTGACTGTAAAGTGCTGCATGTGTTACTATACTGACTGTAAAGTGCAGCGTGCGTTACTATACTGACTGTAAAGTGCAGCGTGTGTTACTATACTGACTGTAAAGTGCCGCATATGTTACTATACTGAGTGTAAAGTGCTGCATGTGTTACTATACTGAGTGTAAAGTGCAGCGTGCGTTACTATACTGACTGTAAAGTGCAGCGTGCGTTACTATACTGACTGTAAAGTGCAGCATGCGTTACTATACTGACTGTAAAGTGCAGCGTGTGTTACTATACTGACTGTAAAGAGCAGCATGGGTTACTATACTGACTGTAAAGAGCAGCATGTGTTACTATACTGACTGTAAAGTGCAGCGTGCGTTACTATACTGACTGTAAAGAGCAGCATGCGTTACTATACTGACTGTAAAGTGCAGCGTGCGTTACTATACTGACTGTAAAGTGCAGCATGTGTTACTATAATGACTGTAAAGTGCAGCAGGCGTTACTATACTGACTGTAAAGTGCAGCGTGTGTTACTATACTGACTGTAAAGTGCCGCATGTGTTACTATACTGACTGTAAAGTGCTGCATGTGTTACTATACTGAGTGTAAAGTGCAGCGTGCGTTACTATACTGACTGTAAAGTGCAGCGTGCGTTACTATACTGACTGTAAAGTGCAGCATGCGTTACTATACTGACTGTAAAGTGCAGCGTGTGTTACTATACTGACTGTAAAGAGCAGCATGGGTTACTATACTGACTGTAAAGAGCAGCATGTGTTACTATACTGACTGTAAAGTGCAGCGTGCGTTACTATACTGACTGTAAAGAGCAGCATGCGTTACTATACTGACTGTAAAGTGCAGCGTGCGTTACTATACTGACTGTAAAGTGCAGCATGTGTTACTATAATGACTGTAAAGAGCAGCGTGCGTTACTATACTGACTGTAAAGTGCAGCATGTGTTACTATACTGACTGTAAAGTGCAGCATGTGTTACTATAATGACTGTAAAGAGCAGCGTGCGTTACTATACTGACTGTAAAGTGCAGCGTGCGTTACTATACTGACTGTAAAGTGCAGCATGTGTTACTATACTGAGTGTAAAGTGCAGCGTGCGTTACTATACTGACTGTAAAGTGCAGCGTGTGTTACTATACTGACTGTAAAGTGCTGCATGCGTTACTATACTGACTGTAAAGTGCAGCATGCGTTACTATACTGAGTGTAAAGTGCAGCATGCGTTACTATACTGACTGTAAAGTGCAGCATGTGTTACTATACTGAGTGTAAAGTGCAGCGTGCGTTACTATACTGACTGTAAAGTGCAGCGTGCGTTACTATACTGACTGTAAAGTGCAGCATGTGTTACTATACTGAGTGTAAAGTGCAGCGTGCGTTACTATACTGACTGTAAAGTGCAGCGTGTGTTACTATACTGACTGTAAAGAGCAGCATGTGTTACTATACTGACTGTAAAGAGCAGCATGTGTTACTATACTGACTGTAAAGAGCAGCATGTGTTACTATACTGACTGTAAAGTGCTGCATGTGTTACTATACTGACTGTAAAGTGCAGCATGCGTTACTATACTGACTGTAAAGTGCAGCGTGCGTTACTATACTGACTGTAAAGAGCAGCGTGTGTTACTATACTGACTGTAAAGAGCAGCATGGGTTACTATACTGACTGTAAAGAGCAGCATGTGTTACTATACTGACTGTAAAGTGCAGCATGCGTTACTATACTGACTGTAAAGTGCTGCATGTGTTACTATACTGACTGTAAAGAGCAGCATGTGTTACTATACTGACTGTAAAGAGCAGCATGTGTTACTATACTGACTGTAAAGAGCAGCATGTGTTACTATACTGACTGTAAAGTGCAGCGTGCATTACTATACTGACTGTAAAGAGCAGCATGTGTTACTATACTGACTGTAAAGTGCAGCGTGTGTTACTATACTGACTGTAAAGTGCAGCGTGCATTACTATACTGACTGTAAAGTGCCGCATGTGTTACTGTACTGACTGTAAAGTGCAGTGTGCGTTACTATACTGACTGTAAAGTGCAGCATGCGTTACTATACTGACTGTAAAGTGCAGCATGTGTTACTATACTGACTGTAAAGTGCCGCATGTGTTACTATACTGACTGTAAAGTGCAGCATGCGTTACTATACTGACTGTAAAGTGCAGCGTGTGTTACTATACTGACTGTAATGTGCCGCATGTGTTACTATACTGACTGTAAAGTGCCGCATGTGTTACTATACTGACTGTAAAGAGCAGCGTGCGTTACTATACTGACTGTAAAGTGCAGCGTGTGTTACTATACTGACTGTAAAGTGCTGCATGTGTTACTATACTGACTGTAAAGTGCAGCGTGCGTTACTATACTGACTGTAAAGTGCCGCATGTGTTACTATACTGACTGTAAAGTGCCGCATGTGTTACTATACTGACTGTAAAGTGCCGCATGTGTTACTATACTGACTGTAAAGTGCAGCATGCGTTACTATACTGACTGTAAAGTGCAGCGTGCGTTACTATACTGACTGTAAAGTGCCGCATGTGTTACTATACTGACTGTAAAGAGCAGCATGTGTTACTATACTGACTGTAAAGAGCCATTAAAGGAGCCCTGACACAAGTTTGAACACTGACATTGTTCTTTCATTTTTGTGTTTGAATTTTGGATACACGTTGCCCTGGTCATTTTACTAGTATTTATAGCTGGGGCAATATAGGGATATTTACTACACAATTGCCTGTAGCATTATGAGACCTTGCAGTTTATAACAATGATGTTCAATAAGGGCCTGTTCAAATCACCGTTCGATTCCGTTCCGTTCCGTAGTCGACTCCGCTATTGATTCCGTTGGAAAACCGGAAACCAGCTGGAATGGTGACGAACGGAAGCCATTAGCGATGTTTCCATCAACATTGAGATCAATGGTGACTGAAACGGAAGCTGTGCTGTCACTTTCACTTTCCGTTGGGGGGTTTACCCGACAGAACCTCGGAACGGAAGCGAACGGTGATGTGAACAGGCCCTAATGTATTTTTTTGTTCACACAGCTTTAATTTTTTTGTTTCGTTTTACAAGTTGTTTCTTACTTACAATTAATTTATTTATTTTTTTGTGTGGAGGGGGGGGGGGGGGGCGCCATTTCCATTTTCGCCTCAGGCAGCAGAAAAGCTAGAATCGGCCCTGTGTATAGGGCAAAAAAACGTATCTATCAAGAAATAGCCATATAAGTAAACAAAAAAAAATATTGTTTATTCAATAAAGTACACTACATAGAAATTAAAAACACTTAAAATAGCATAAAGAATGCCATGTAAAGATCACTAGAAGGGGGAAACCACCATGATAAGTGGCTAGCGAATAGCTACCTCCTTTCACTCACCTAGATCCCCAGAACAGGCATATGTAATCTGAAAAAATTTGTGAAAATGTTGCATCAGTTAGGCATCAGATCAGCATGTCCTCTGTCTCAAGCTATGAAGGGGAAAAAAGGCGATAGAGAGCCCCACGCGTATCGCCACAAAGATGGCTTCCTCAGGGGTTAGTTTGCATATGAACATGTAGTGTCTTTATATAGGGTAACAAATAAGAGTTATTAGAAGTGCAATAGCGTGCACCTAAGGACGCACTTACCCCGTTTCCCACGAGTGAACAAGTGTGATGACCCAGCTGCCTAGTGCTAGTACGCCCTGCGCATGTGCCGAAGCCGCCACAATGTGCACCTGATGATGGCCCCGGCGCACGCGCAGTGCGCCCAGCAGGGCCGCAAACGCCATGTAGTCCAAAGGCGTTTGGTCAATCAATGTGCGCACGCGTCGGGACCGCTACCATGACAACATGATGCGGTAAACCGCGCGTGCACATGACTAGTTCACCGAGAGGGAAGGAGAGGCAAAAGAGTGAGGACGGGGAGGCTGGAAATCCATGTATGTTTCAGCTATGGATAAAAACAGTGTAAATAGTCTAACGTTGTGACAATAATTCTCAATAAAAGATATATAGATTATCACATATTAACAGTGTGTTAGGATATCATCAAGCTTTTTTACCAAGGTGTTATTCATAAATGTTTAAAGGTCTGTCTTATGGGCATGGCGATAAAAGCATCAAACTAACTGCAGTTTGTACTTGCGTATTGGTCATTTGTTTCTACAAAATAGAGAATTGTGGTGGATTTGCCAAAAGAAAAAATAGAATAGTTAATATCAGACAATATATATGTATATACTGTAGATTCAAAGAAAATGAGCATTAAGTTATTATACAGTATGTTCTTTTTCTTTACTCTCTTTCTTCTTTTATCCAAGTATTCTCACATAGTGCTCTGTTCCTCAAAGCCGATCAAAATACATAGATGAAACCTAGTAAAAAAGAACATACTAAATTACTGATCACAAAACTATAGCTTCAAGTTGTACCTATCATGTGTCGAGACCAGGTAAGTAATGTGCTATGTGATGATTATGGAATAATTATAAGTGACTGAGATCAAAAAAATGTGACAAAATATATAAATTAAGAAAAGAAGAGAATATTAAAATTGTTATGAAAAAATATAAGAGACCTAGATGAATCATATTGAACATGTAGGTCATGGAAAACGTGAACAAAATTATGTGATCTGTGCAAATGTAACATATAGAAAAATTGTATATATAAAATAAGGAAGTGAAAAAGTGACTCGTTACGTTTTACAGAATCCCGTAAATAGTAGTTCTTCGTTTATGCCCCTAGGGGACATGCATTTCACATTGAAAATCCACCTTGCTTCATGTTGCAGAAGTCTGAGGTCTATATTGCCCCCTCTAATGTTTATCTGCATGTGTTCCAGACCGATAACGTTAAGACTAGAGGTCTTACCTTTATGTGCCTGTAGAAAGTGTGAAGCCACCGAGGTCAGAATCTTATTTTGTTTAACCTCTCTCTCTGCCAATCTGATGGTTGATAGGTGATGTTGTATTCTTTTTCGTAGTTCTTGACTTGTTTGACCTATGTAAACCTTGGGACAGGAGCAAGTGATTGCATAAATTACATTTTTGTTCGACAATTAATATGACTTGAGTGGGTTTTGCTTTTTGTCAACTGGATCTGTGAATGTGTCACCAGAACTAACGAATTGGCATATATTGCAATGCCCACATGCATAGTTTGGCTCCTCTACCTAGTCGTGTCGTCGTTCTTGAAAAGTGACTTCTTGTTACTCTGTCCCCCAGATTGCGGGCTCTTCTCACTGTTAGGAGAGGTCTCTCGCTGATATGTGGTATGAGCTTAGGTTCACATAATAGAACGTTCCAATTTCTATTCAATATTTTGGTGATGTCCTTCCATTGACTATTGTAGGCTGTTATAATCCTTGGTTTGTTGTCTTTTACCCGATGTTTGGGTGTGAATGTCTGGATTCTATCACTCTTTACTGCTTTTAGGAAAGCTTTAGAGATAACTTTTTGAGGGTATCCTCTTGATTTAAATCTTTCACTTAGGTCCTTCGCATGAAATTTGAAATCGTGTTCCTCACTGCAATTTCTCCTGATCCTCAGGAATTGTTCTGTTGGAATACCATTTTTTAGATGTGGTGGATGAAAGCTTTGGTAATGAAGCAGAGTGTTGGTGGCTGTCTCTTTAAGATACAGTGTGGTCTGTACTAGAGGTCCATGTATAATTAATTTTCAAGTCAAGGAACTCGACCATTTCTTTTGAAATTTTGGCAGTGAGGTGTATATTCCACGAATTCTCATTGAGTTCTTCAATGAAAGTCCCACATTCTTCTTCTGTCCCTGTCCAAAAAATAAGTATGTCATCTATATATCTTTGCCATTTAATGACATGCTGTTGGAAATTTATAGATGGATAGACATGCGTCTCCTCCCACCAACCTAAGAAGAGGTTTGCGTAGGAGGGAGCACAACATGCTCCCATGGCTGTGCCAGAGACCTGTCGATAAAAAATGTTGTCAAACACAAAATAATTGTGTCCAAGGACGAATTCAAGTAAATCAAACAAAAAGGAATCATGCTGTCTATTAGATGCCGTCTGCTGGTTAATATGATACATAACTGCCCTTAGTTCCAAATGGTGCTTAATATTTGTATACAAGGATACTACGTCCAGGGATATGACTAGGGTACCAGGAGGGACCTCCAAGTCATTCAATTGTTCTATAAGGTGCATATAATCCCTGGTATAGGATTTAAGTCGTAGTACCATAGGCTGTAGAAAATAATCTATATAAGTACAAGCCTTTTCACAAAGACTACCTATGCCAGCTACAATTGGTCTACCTGGAGGGTTTGTCAAAGATTTGTGCACCTTGGGCACTAGATAGAACGTTGGTATAATAGGTTTCTCTGTTTTTAAATACTTACATTCATTGTTGTTAATGATTCCATAATGAGATGCTGCATCACTGAGTAGATCCAATTTTTTCTTGAAGATGTCAGTTGGGTCGGATGGTAAAACCTGGTAAAAAGATGTGTTAGTCAATTGTTTTGATGCTTCTTGGGTATATTGTTCCGTGCCCCATAGTACAATATTACCTCCTTTATCTGCTTCTTTGATGACAAATGTGTAATTTTGACTAAGGGAGGATAAAGCTAGTCTCTCAGATTTGGTGAGGTTATCCTGCTGATATTTGAGTGTATCCAATTCTTTAATATCTTTGCATACTAATTTAAAAAAAAATTGTATTGGTGGACATAGCTTAAATGATGGGGTCTTATGTGAAGGGGTTTTATAGGGAAATTTAAACTTACCCGGTTGGTCATTGCGCTCATTGTCTTTGAGTAGATCCAAAAGATCTCGGAATACTTGTCTCTCCTCCTCTGGTAAGGTATCAATGATGGAGGGTTGATGATATAATATTTTAAACATGAGTTGTCTACAAAATAAATAAACATCCTTGGTTAGTTCAAATTTATCTAGCCTTCTTGTGAGCGAGAAAGTGAGTCATTTTTCCAGGACTGACCTTTCCAGAGGCGTTAGTGCATATGAGGTGAGGTTGATAATTTGTAGTTGTTGTGTTGCAGTATTTTTCAGATTTAGTGTTGCTTTGAAAAATTACGTTTGCTACGTTTGGGAGACCATTCCCTGTGTCTCTGTCCTCTTTTTCTTATGTTTACCTCACCTGGTCCTCTCTCGGTATCGCTTGTATCCGTGGATAAAAAATCACTAGTGGATTCTTCAGCGATAAATGGTGCAACATTTTGTTTTATGTTGGTGTTCATGTATCCTTGTCTTCTATTCCCTGCATGTTTCCATTTGTATGCTCTCTGTTTTTCAAAATCTGTTCTATCTCTGTGAAACTTTTGTTTTTTACCTTGAATGATTTATTTTTCATATTTTTCTATAATGTCCCTAAGTTTCGTTTGAAACGGTTTAACCATATTGATCTGGTCAAATCCTGCAAGTTTACTTTCTAGATTCTTGATGCGTTCTTTAATCTGACCCACCAGATTGTTATCGTGTTCAATCAGCATGCGTATGAGTATTTGGGAACATTGTAATAAACCCTGTTCCCATACTGATTTAAAAGTCACATCAACTTCCCATGCGGGAAAGATTTGTGCTCTGAGACCGTGTGGTGAAATACCCAATTTCAAGTGCTCTTCTAAGCTTCTAACGTTCCAACAGACTCTGGTATATTTCTTATGCAACATAATGATTTCCTCTGTCAACGTCTTAAATTCCACATTTGTTACAACCTCCACACTGGTACTGAATATAGACGATAGTTGACTATTCCAAATAGCCTCCCTGGCCTCAATATCCGATGCCATACCGTGCGCCATAGCCTACGCACTCTCAATATATGAAAACAAAATGATATATAAAATATCAATACATGAGACTCTTGCATTCCACACGCCACAAAGTAACACAGTCACCACGAATGGTGAGTGTGCTCATCAACGCATGTATTTCACTGGCAGGCACTGCATGTATTCTGCAACATACCCTGTAAACCACTGCAACTAGAACCACAAAAATCGGTATGTATAGGGCAAAAAGACGTATCTATCAAGAAATAGCCATATAAGTATACAAAAAATATTATTGTTTATTGAATAAAGTACACTACATAGAAGTTAAAAACACTTAAAATAGCATAAAGAATGCCATGTAAAGATCACTAGAAGGGGGAAACCACCATGATAAGTGGCTAGCGAATAGCTACCTCCTTACACTCACCTAGATCCCCAGAACAGGCATGCAATGCATGTAATCTGAAAAAATGTGTGATAATGTTGCATCAGTTAGGCATCAGATCAGCATGTCCTCTGTCTTAAGCTATGAAGGGGAAAAAAAGGGATAGAGAGCCAATGTGTGCACGCGTCGGGACCGAATGACCATACGCCTTTGGACTCCATGGCGTTTGCGGCCCTGCTGGGCGCACTGCGCGTGCGCCGGGGCCGTCATCAGGTGCACATGCGCAGGGCGTACTAGCACTAGGCAGCTGGGTCATCACACCTGTTCACTCGTGGGAAGCGGGGTAAGTGCATCATTAGGTGCACGCTATTGCACTTCTAATTACTCTTATTTGTTACCCTATATAAAGACACTACATGTTCATATGCAAACTAACCCCTGACAAAGCCACCTTTGTGGCGATACGCGTGGGGCTCTCTATCCCCTTTTTTCCACTTCATAGCTTGAGACAGAGGACATGCTGATCTGATGCCTAACTGATGCAACATTTTCACGCATTTTTTCAGATTACATGCATTGCATGCCTGTTCTGGGGATCTAGGTGAGTGAAAGGAGGTAGCTATTCGCTAGCCACTTATCATGGTGGTTTCCCCCTTCTAGTGATCTTTACATGGCATTCTTTATGCTATTTTAAGTGTTTTTAACTTCTATATAGTGTACTTTATTCAATAAACAATAATATTTTTGGTATACTTATATGACTATTTCTTGATAGATACGTCTTTTTGCCCTATACATACCATTTTTGTGGTTCTAGTTGCAGTGGTTTACAGGGTATGTGGCAGAATACATGCAGTGCCTGCCAGTGAAATGCATACAAGTTACAGTTCACTCACTCATGCTTGCTTCTGTGACCCACCCCCATCTGGCTCTAACTTTCCTTATACACTCAAGGGGTTAAATACCAGGGGAAATCTGGGAACCAGGGAAGGAAAGTGCTACCAGGGAAGGTAGGGATATGGGAAGAAGGGTAGGAGAGGGGAGAGAGAGGGGGAGGATACTTAGCACATGTGGTTCTAGGTTGTTGAGTCAGGAACAGAGAGCTGTAGGTGTCTGGTGGGCAGGAAGCAGGCGCAAGAGAGCAAGAGAGCGATCAGCATGCCAGTAGCCCCTCTAATACCTTGTCGGTGCAAATCTGTATGACATCACATGCTCATGCACGTGCAAGTGGAGGGGGGCATGGGACTGTTTATGGCTACCCTCATGGAATCTCACTACATGGTGAGAGGGGGACGCAAGCAGTGGGAATCTTTTGCTCTCCCCAGAACCTAGAGGGGGGAGGGAGGTAAGTTAATCAGTGGGGATGTTCTGTGGTACACGAGTGCATCACATGATACATCTGCAATTACCTCTCTGGTCCCCTGCAGAGTATGGAGACAGGAAATTAAAGGCAGTATCTCCTGTCTTACTCTCTGCTAATCAAATCAGGACAATGACTAATTGTCATTATCTTCTTTTGAGCAGATTCCCACACCAGGCCTGTGTCTGTACAGACCGGGCTCCTGGGACATCAAGATATATATAATCTCATGCTTAGTTAGTCTGGCCATTGACAAATGTTTAGAATTAGCTTGTGACAAAAATTCCTGTACTGAGTGAGGTACTTGTATCACCAGTGTATCTTCTAGTACAATGTCACTAACTTTGTCTACGAGCACCGCACAGGCTGCTACTGATCTGAATCTAGTTGTGAAGTGTAGCAATCCAAGGGTCTTTGTTTTCCCCCATTGTGCTGGGTCAACAACCCTTGTGCGTGTCCCTGGTGTTCATAACAGAAAAGTATGAAGGGCAAATTGTATTTGGGAATTCCTAGCGATGGTGCTACAAGCAAGGCTTTCTTTAGCTGTTCGAAACAGCTTTCAGTTTCATCAGTCATTTTGAAAGATCCTCCTTGTTACAGGTTGCTATTAGGTCATAAAGAGCCTGCATCAGGGACGAAGCTGAAGGAATCCACTAACAGCAATATCTCACCAAGACTAGGAGGATATGAAATTCCCTAACCGTAGTTGGTGGGTTTACCTTGGCATGTGCCTCCGTCCTCTCATGCATTATATGCTTCATCTGGGAAGATATGCAGTAACCTAGAAAGGTGACTTTTAGTTGTGCCACCTGAAACATGTCACTGGATACTTTGCATCCCTCTTGGTGTAGAAAAATGGTGTTTCCTAAAGACAAGTGTCCCTGTCCACCACACATAATAACAAATCATCCACATGTTGTCATAAACTAAGTGTTGAAGTCCTCTGGGTGCCAGAACAGGAGAACTGAAGCCATAGCTTCAGAAAAAGTGGAGAGCTCCCGCTTGCGGTTCCCTCTTGTGGCAACTTAGTCCAGCAATACTGCTTACCCTCATGAATGATTGCAAACCGCATTTGTCTGTCCTCTTGTATTGGCACTAGAAAATAATTAATTAGCCAAGTCAATCACTGTAAAACATGTGACATTCTGAGGTATTTGGTTAAATAGTGTGTGTGGATTTGGAACTATTGATGTGTCAATCACTACATTGTTTTTGACTTTTCAGAGATCATGCACCATTCGATAAGCGGATCGGGCTCCGGTCGGGGTCTTTTTCCTCACCGGGAACAGTGGTGTATTGTAAGGTGATCTGCATTCCCTAATTATCCCTGCAGCTATATACATAATTGGGCTGTAATTGCGGCACCTTTCACCTTACTTATAGGGTAACTAAACTTTCAGAAAACTTCTGACATGTCATAGTTTCATGTCAGAAGTTTTGGTTGGTGCAGGTCCAAGCACTGATACCCCACCGATCACTAAAACGAAGCTGCAGAATCGCTCGGGTGACATGTCAGAAGTTTTCTGAAAGATTAGTTACCCTTTAAAGGATATTGTCTGATTTTAACTGGGACAACACTTAGTTTTAAGGACACTTTTACTGGGGTGACATTTAAGGTTCCCACATCAGTTTTACTAGTAACCCATAGAGAACATGGCATTTCAGCAAAAAACTTCTCAATTTCAAGTTCATTCTGGTCATATGATTTGTCTTCTACTGCTACATGTCCGATTAAAGCAATCAAAATAAAATAAGTTTTCATGATTCTAGCATCCCGCCCTCTAGTCATGTCAAAGTCCTGATCAGTAAATATGCCTGTACATCTAGCAGGGTATTTATCTACTGTTTTATCTGGACCTTGGAATGCTTCAGGCAATCCAAGTGACATATCAACACTCATCTGTATGGCTAGGGCTTGCAGCCTTTCTATAAAGTTCTTATCTGATTGTCTTGTCTTTTGATCTCCCGGGTGTAAAGGATCTGCCAGGCACTGCGGGGTTAACTCCCAGAACTAATCAGTCAGCACCTGAGAATACATCCCTGAGACTGACTCCTGCTTCCACCATTCAGGCTGGCAGGCTTAGGAGTGGGAGAGCCTATCGTAACCTGGCCAGACTCAGCTAGCTCCCGCCCTCGGTCTATTTAAGCCTGCACTTCCTGTCCCTCGGTGCTTGTTATTGCTTTTGTTTATTTCCTTGTGGTTCCTGGCCCAGCTACAGCTCCTGCTATTTTTGATCCTGCTCCATACCGACCCTGGCTTACCGACTACTCTTCTGATTTTCGTTTTGTACCTCGCACACTCCTGGCTTGACTCGGCTCGTTCACCACTCTGGTTGCTCACGGTGTTGCCGTGGGCAACGGCCCCTTTTCCTTGCTTGTGTTCCTTGTATGTTTGTCGTGTTTGTCGTGCACTTACTGAGCGCAGGGACCGCCGCCCAGTTGTACCCCGTCGCCTAGGGCGGGTCGTTGCAAGTAGGCAGGGACAGAGTGGCGGGTAGATTAGGGCTCACTTGTCCGTCTCCCTACCCCCTGCCGTTACATAATAACAAGCCCATACCTAGTCTACCCCTGGTCCCTGACACCACTATGGATCCCCGTGAGACCCTGGCTCAGCAAATGCAGGGTCTCTCCCTACAGGTCCAGGCCCTGGCTCAGAGGGTCAACCAGCCTGATGCTACCCTGGTAGTTCCCCGCACCGCACCTCTTGAAACCCACCTCAAGTTGCCCGACCGGTTCTAAGGGGACCGGAGGACTTTTCTCTCCTTTCGGGAGAGTTGTAGGCTTTACTTTCGTTTAAAGCCTCATTCCTCAGGTTCTGAGAGCCAGCGGGTGGGTATAATTATGTCCCGGCTCCAGGAAGGGCCCCAAGAGTGGGCCTTCTCCTTGGCTCCTGACGCCCCTGAACTTTCCTCCGTTGATTGTTTCTTTTCTGCTCTCGGACTTATTTATGACGAGACTGACAGGACTGCCTTTGCCGAGAGTCAGCTGGTGACCTTAAGTCAGGGTAAGAGACCTGTTGAGGAGTATTGCTCTGACTTTCGGAAGTGGTGCGTAGCTTCTCGGTGGAATGACCCTGCCTTAAGGTGCCAGTTTAGGTTGGGTCTGTCGAATGCCCTGAAAGACCTGCTAGTTAGCTATCCCTCTTCTGACTCCCTAGACCAGGTTATGGCTTTAGCGATACGACTTGACCGACATCTCAGGGAACGACAACGTGAACGTTTATGTGTTTTCTCCTCCGACTCCCCCATGATGCCTCCCGAAGCTCCGTTGCTTCGTTCCTCCCCGAAAGATTCAGAGATACCTATGCAACTCGGGGCCTCCGTGTCCCCCCAACAACGTAGAGAATTCCGCAGGAAGAATGGTCTCTGCTTCTACTGTGGGGACGACAAGCATCAAGTGAACAACTGTCCTAAGCGTAAGGTTGCAGCCAGAGAACTTCCGCGTCTAAGTGATCATCGGGGAGGTCACTTGGGCGCACAGGTATTTCCCGTAAATATGAAACGTACTAAGATCTTGCTTCCCTTTCAGGTCTCTTTTGGTGGTAGGTCTGCTACCGGCAGTGCTTTCGTGGATTCAGGGTCCTCTACTAATATCATGTCTGTGGAATTTGCTATGTCCCTTGCTATGCCTCTTATTGATTTGCCTAAACCTGTCCCGGTAGTGGGTATCGACGCCACTCCTCTTGCTAATGGTTATTTTACACAGCATACCCCTGTTTTTGAACTCCTTGTTGGCTCCATGCATTTGGAGCAATGCTCTGTACTGTTGATGCAGGGATTATCGTACGATTTGGTGCTAGGTCTTCCCTGGTTGCAGTTGCATAATCCTACGTTTGACTGGAATACTGGGGAGCTAACCAAATGGGGTAATGAATGTTGTACGTCATGTTTTTCTGTTAATTCTATTTCTCCCCCTAAGGAGGCGAATACGCTACCCGAGTTTGTTCAGGACTTCGCTGATGTTTTCTCTAGGGAGGCCTCCAAAGTGTTACCTCCTCATAGAGAATACGATTGCGCTATCGAATTGGTACCAGGAGCTAAGCTTCCTAAGGGTAGGATATTTAATCTTTCTTGTCCCGAACGTGAAGCTATGAGAGTGTATATCCAGGAATCCCTGGCCAAGGGTTACATTCGTCCCTCTTCTTCTCCGGTAGGTGCTGGCTTCTTCTTCGTGGGGAAGAAGGATGGTGGTCTTAGGCCATGCATTGACTACCGTAGCCTGAATAAGGTCACGGTAAGGAACCAGTATCCCCTTCCTTTGATTCCTGATCTCTTTAATCAGGTTCAGGGGGCCCAATGGTTTTCTAAATTGGATCTACAGGGGGCGTATAACCTTATTCGCATCAAAGAGGGGGATGAGTGGAAGACTGCGTTTAACACGCCCGAAGGCCATTTCGAATACCTCGTCATGCCCTTTGGGTTGTGTAATGCCCCTGCGGATTTCCAGAATTTCATAAATGAGATTTTGAGAAATTACCTGGGGATTTTTCTGGTAGTGTACCTTGATGACATACTGGTGTTTTCCAAGGACTGGTCCTCCCACGTGGAGCATGTCAGGAAGGTGCTCCAGGTCCTTCGGGAAAATAAACTGTTTGCCAAAACCGAAAAATGTGTGTTTGGGGTACAGGAGATTCCATTTTTGGGTCAAATCCTCACTCCTCATGAATTCCGCATGGACCCAGCCAAGGTTCAGGCTGTGGCGGAATGGGTCCAACCTGCCTCCCTGAAGGCGTTACAGTGTTTTTTGGGGTTTGCTAATTATTACAGGAGATTTATTGCGAACTTCTCGGTCATCGCTAAGCCCCTTACGGACCTCACTCGCAAAGGTGCTGATCTCCTCCACTGGCCTCCTGAGGCTGTCCAGGCTTTTGAGGTCCTTAAGAAGTGCTTTGTCTCGGCCCTGGTGCTGGTTCAGCCCAACCAAATGGAGCCATTTATCGTGGAAGTTGACGCATCTGAGGTGGGAGTGGGGGCTGTCTTGTCCCAGGGTACCAGGTCCCTCACCCATCTCCGCCCCTGTGCCTACTTCTCCAGGAAGTTTTCGCCAACTGAAAGTAACTATGATATTGGCAACCGCGAACTCTTAGCCATTAAATGGGCATTTGAAGTGTGGCGCCACTTCCTGGAGGGGGCTAGGCACCAGGTAACGGTCCTTACCGACCACAAGAATCTGGTGTTCCTAGAATCTGAACGGAGGCTAAACCCGAGACAAGCTCGATGGGCGTTATTTTTTACCAGATTCAATTTTTTGGTTACCTATAGGGCTGGGTCTAAAAATATTAAGGCTGATGCACTGTCGCGTAGCTTCATGGCCAGCCCTCCTTCGGAGGAAGATCCTGCTTGTATTTTGCCTCCAGGTATAATCATTTCCTCGATCGATTCTGATTTAGTCTCTGAAATTGCTGCTGATCAAGGTGCAGCTCCCGGGAACCTTCCTGAGAACAAGCTGTTTGTTCCCCT
This sequence comes from Rhinoderma darwinii, assembly GCF_050947455.1. Classification (NCBI taxonomy): domain Eukaryota; kingdom Metazoa; phylum Chordata; class Amphibia; order Anura; family Rhinodermatidae; genus Rhinoderma; species Rhinoderma darwinii. The sequence continues at coordinate 5,694,424 of NC_134687.1, forward strand.
GCAATTCCGGCTAAGGGTACTTAGGGAAAATCATGACTCCGCACTATCTGGCCATCCAGGCATCCTGGGTACCAAACACCTCATTACCAGAAATTATTGGTGGCCTCGGTTGCCTAAAGACGTTAAGGCCTACGTCGCCGCTTGTGAGGTTTGTGCTAGGTCCAAGACTCCCAGGTCCCGACCAGCGGGCTTACTGCGTTCGTTGCCCATTCCCCAGAGACCTTGGACACATATCTCCATGGATTTTATCACCGATTTGCCTCCATCCCAAGGCAAGTCGGTGGTGTGGGTGGTGGTGGACCGCTTCAGTAAGATGTGCCACTTTGTGCCCCTCAAGAAACTACCCAACGCCAAAACGTTGGCTACCTTGTTTGTCAAACACATCCTGCGTCTCCATGGGGTCCCTGTCAATATTGTTTCGGACAGAGGGGTACAATTTGTTTCATTGTTTTGGAGAGCCTTCTGTATGAAGTTGGGGATTGATCTGTCCTTCTCCTCTGCCTTCCATCCTGAAACCAATGGCCAAACGGAGAGGACTAATCAGTCTCTAGAACAATACTTAAGGTGTTTTGTCTCTGACTGTCAATTTGATTGGGTCTCTTTCATTCCCCTCGCCGAATTTTCCCTTAATAACCGGGTCAGTAATTCGTCTGGGGTCTCTCCTTTTTTTTGTAATTTTGGGTTTAATCCACGGTTCTCCTCCGTTTCACCTGGTAGTTCCAACAATCCTGAGGTAGAGGTCGTTCATCGGGAACTGTGCACAGTCTGGGCCCAGGTTCAGAAAAACCTAGAGGTGTCCCAGAGCGTACAAAAAACTCAGGCTGATAAAAAACGTTCTGCTAACCCCCTGTTTATGGTCGGGGATCTGGTGTGGTTGTCGTCTAGGAACTTGCGTCTCAAGGTTCCGTCCAAGAAGTTTGCTCCCCGGTTTATTGGGCCGTATAAGGTCATTGAGGTCCTCAATCCTGTCTCCTTCCGGCTGGAGTTACCCCCGTCTTTTCGGATACACGACGTGTTTCATGCCTCCCTCCTCAAACGCTTCTCCCCGTCCTTGGCTCCCTCGAGGAGACCTCCTGTTCCCATCCTCACCCCGGAGGGGGTGGAATTCGAGGTGGCCAGGATTGTGGACAGCAAGATGGTCCAAGGCTCCCTCCAGTACCTGGTCCATTGGAGAGGATACGGGCCCGAGGAGAGGACTTGGGTACCCGCCCGGGATGTTCACGCTGGGGTATTGGTCAGGAGGTTCCACCTGCGTTTCCCCAGTAAGCCAGGTCCACTTAGAAAGGGTCCGGTGGCCCCTCATAAAAGGGGGGGTACTGTAAAGGATCTGCCAGGCACTGCGGGGTTAACTTCCAGAACTAATCAGTCAGCACCTGAGAATACATCCCTGAGACTGACTCCTGCTTCCACCATTCAGGCTGGCAGGCTTAGGAGTGGGAGAGCCTATCGTAACCTGGCCAGACTCAGCTAGCTCCCGCCCTCGGTCTATTTAAGCCTGCACTTCCTGTCCCTCGGTGCTTGTTATTGCTTTTGTTTATTTCCTTGTGGTTCCTGGCCCAGCTACAGCTCCTGCTATTTTTGATCCTGCTCCATACCGACCCTGGCTTACCGACTACTCTTCTGCTTTTCGTTTTGTACCTCGCACACTCCTGGCTTGACTCGGCTCGTTCACCACTCTGGTTGCTCACGGTGTTGCCGTGGGCAACGGCCCCTTTTCCTTGCTTGTGTTCCTTGTATGTTTGTCGTGTTTGTCGTGCACTTACTGAGCGCAGGGACCGCCGCCCAGTTGTACCCCGTCGCCTAGGGCGGGTCGTTGCAAGTAGGCAGGGACAGAGTGGCGGGTAGATTAGGGCTCACTTGTCCGTCTCCCTACCCCCTGACGTTACACCGGGGGTGTCATTGTACAACACATTCTGCACTCTGTTGGTAAAGCAGCTATAGTGCAAAGACTTGCCAAATCACTTCAACTGGCATCAAAATTTTGTTGGATCCTGTGGAGCTGCATACAAAATCCTGTAGGATTTTTATAAGGGTCAGGCAGTTTATCTGCCATCGCAAGCTGCTCACTCTGACTCTGAGCCTTATACCAAGTAGTGGTTTATATACTGTCTGCTGCATCGCCAAGCTCTGGCACTGTAGTAGTCTGCGTTATTACTGGACATGTTGGGGTGTTAATGCTTGTGGGTTGTATGTTAACGATTCCTCATAAGGAGGCAATTCCCCAAAATCCCCAACCATAAATATCTGTGTATACATGGGGTGCTTAGCACCACAATGCGGGCAAATATTATGACCCTCAGCCTTCCTGTCCCTGGGGTTTTTGCACACTCAGGTATTAGATCTTAATGGTCTAGGCTTAACTGGACCAATATTTTCTAGCGTATTCATTAGGGTGTCCGCTAGTCTGGTAGTCCGCGCTTTCTATGGGGCTTTATAATCTCTATCCTGTTTTCCTGTCTACGAGGTACAACCTGATATTCTCCCAACTCTCAAATTGTGACATATTACACATACACTTGCATCCTGATGGTTACACTGTCCACACACTCCACAATCCCATCCACATCCTCGCTGTCTCTTTTGCTCAGGTGTTCTTGTTAAAGAAAGGTACAGGGTCAATATGGGACTAGTTATTCCTGTCAGGAATGGGTTGTTAACAGGTTCACGGAAGATTTTCGGCTGTGGAGAAGTAGCAGGAGGTTGACATCTTGCTGGTGCAACCACTGGGGCCGGCATTGTGGCAGCCAGTGGTGTCACTGTTCTCCCCCTCCTTCGGTATTTCTCCTCTAAATCTGCATGTTCTCTCTGTTGTTGTTGTTCATGTTTCTCAGAAGTCTTAATCCATGCTCCTACTTGTCCCACATGCTCCTGCTTGTCTGTCCAACCATAACTTTGGCATCTCAAGATGCGCCATTTTTCTGCTTCTAGTCATCCCTTTGAGGTCATTCCTGCCTTCTTCAGTTTTTTATCAGCATCTTTAACTGCCCATTTTCCATGTTCTTCCCTAACTATGTCTCTGGCTGGCATCTTGGGTGGTGAACCCTTAGTCTGCTATATTTCTGGCAGACATCTTGGTAGGCAAGTTTGTCATAGTGATCAAATACTAGGGATAGCGATCCTTGTTCTTGATCAATCTCCTATGTAAAATATGTCAGTTCTGATAAAATATCAGAGCCTGTTCCTGGGCTATAAGACACTGCACTGCTTTATGTTCCTGCCTAGCATTACAAAGATAGCTGAATACTTTTATAATGCTAGCTTTTTAGGTAGCTATAAGGCACTTTATAGGGCTGCTACAGCTTTACTGTTTTCCAAAGGTTTACCTGATAAGTGTCATGATGAGGGGTGTGGACCCACTGGGCCGTACCGTGTAGTGGTGGGTACAGATTTCAATAGTTTAGCGAGGATACCTGCGGCAACGTAGACAGTAGCGAGGCAGGCACGTCCAGGACCAGGCGGCGAGAAGACGTCAGGTGAGGCGAAGCAAATCAAGCGTAGACTGTAGCACAGCACGGCAACAGCACGGCACTAGAACTGGGTAACATGGAAACAGGATACGGGACACTGGAACAAGGTACACTGGGAAACTGGAAGACACTGGGAGACCATTAGCAGGACAAACTATGGGTAACAAACACTGCTCTGGCAAAGAGCAAGAGGTCAGAGCCCTTTTGATAGCCCAGGGCATCCTAGGCTAGATTGCAAACTTCCTGCAAAATCTGCACACTGGCCCTTTAAGACCGTGCACGCGCGGATGCGCACGCGCTTGCGGACGCGCAGCGGCCGCCGGAGAAAGTCTTAATGTCTGGAAGTGAGTGCTGGCGCCTCACAGGAGGACGACGCTGCACACAGGTAAGATGTCCATGGCCACGGCCATCGAGGTTTAAGTAAGAACGACAGGCCGTGGCCATAGACGTTACAGTATCCCCCCTCTTACGCCCCCTCTTCTTAGAACCAGAGCGGGAGAGAAACTTCCTCACGAGGACAGGAGCATCGATGTTCTCTTCTGGCTCCCAAGACCTCTCTTCTGGGCCGAACCCCCTCCAATCTACTAAATAAAATGTCCTTTCTCCCACCATCTTGGTAGCCAGAATCTCCTTCACTTCAAAAGTCCCCGATGAGCCGCCAGGTACCACTGCGGAACTAGGAGTCCTGGAGTAGCGGTTCAGGACCATGGGTTTCAGCAGGTAGACGTGGAAGGAGTTAGGATTCCTGAGGGTAGGGGGGAGCCGCAGCTTGTAGGATACCGGGTTGATCTGTAGCAGGATTTCGAAGGGTCAGAGGAATCTAGGGGCAAATTTGCACGACAGCACCTTCAGCCGGATAATACTAGAAGACAACCAGACCCTGGAAGGAACCGCGGAGGCGTCCGTCTTCCTGTATCTGCCTTTCTCTTCATGCGGTCCACCGCCAACAGGATAGAAGATCGGGTCTGTTGCCAAATCTGTAGAAAGTCCCTGAAGGTCGAGTCGGCTGTAAGGAACCTGGGACATAGTAGAAACATGAAGAGGTATATGAGAATGCTGACCGTAGACGATGAAGAATGGATTGGATGTGGTTGACTCACTGGTGTGGTTGTTATAAGAGAACTCTGCCCACGGGAGCAACTGCACCCAATCATCATGGCGCCTGGAAACAAAGTGACGTAGATAG